>NC_030850.1:13877098-13910338 GCF_000208745.1 Theobroma cacao
TTCTCCCCCACTTGAATCAACCATATGATCTTTCTTCTTGACTGATTTCGACATCCGGCTAAATATTAATATTTTAAAAATTTTATCTTGTCTCCTTGGTACCTGAAATACCTTATTATGCCTCACTTGACTTCTGAATTGCCTTTTATCTCACAAATTCTCCTCTGATAAAATTATTATTATTTTATTGTTATTTTCTCACTTACGGAATATTTTATCCTAAACTACTCCTTTCGTCTCTTATCACTTTTAAACATTTTAATTGACTTCAATTTGCATTCGCTCAACTTTATTTATCACCATATCAAAGTATGGGGTATTTCAGAATGTCATATACGTAAACATTGAGACAAATAAGGAAAAATGTTTTATTAATATGAAAATAAGTACAAAAGGACCAAGACACGCCATCATTCGGCCATAGAGGTAGCCTTAGATGATTCGTTACAAACATATCTTTACTAGTGAGGCAGCCCAACAATCCACCAACTGCCCAACAACATTTTTTAAAGGGTCTTTCTCTGAAAAGAGTAAACAAGTATTTCTAGAGATGTCACCATGAGCCATTACAATGTTTGAAAGGGGGACATTTCCTCACATGTATAAAATACTCAATCTCCTAGACAACTCTAACTTGTCATAGTTCGAGACAAGGTTGGCTCATGACATTAAGCGTTGAGTCGAGTTTCCACATGGGTGTAGGGGCAGAGGGTAGTTCAATTATACGCCACCGCTAAAAATTTTGAAAATTTTTATTTATTATATATATTTTAATGGCCCTTTCCAAAATTTTTAAATTTTTATATATTATATATTTTTTCTTTTAATGGCCCCTTCAAAATAATTTTTTATTTAATAATTAATACAAATAAAAAATAATAAAATGACCTCCACAAACCTTACTCAACTTTATCCTAATTTAAGTTTCTCCATACCTTGTTTCTCTCTTTCTCTTTCTTTCCTCTTTTGTCTTTTTATCATTATCGAAATACACTTCATTCTTTAAGAAATTAAGAGGTAAAGTTTTCTTTTGTATTTTTCTTTCTATTTATATTATTATTATTGTTGTTGTTGTTGTTGTTGTTATTGTTATTATTATTATTTGTTTACTTTTTTTATTTCTATTCTATTTGCTCATATGTTCTAAGTTTCTATAGATTTTCTTCTCCAAATTTCTATGAACCATCAACCATGTTCTCCTTTTTTCTTTTTTGTTATGTGGGTTCTATCTTTTACTTTCTATGTTTTTATTTTTTCTATTATGTGGATTTTATTTTTCATGATTATAGTCTTTCAAAATTAAATACTTATTATGTAATTCTCAAACATAAGTTGTAGTGTTGCATTGTTGGTTGTTGCTTAAACTTTCATTAATGTATAATTTTTTTTAATAATCTTGGTTATATAAAAGGAAATGATCTTGAGTATATAAGAGGAAATTATCTTGAGTATTTAGTCCTTAAACAATCTTGGGAGGAAATTATCTTGAGTATTTAGCCTTTAAAGAATTTTGAGTACATAGAAGGAAATTATTAATCATATATATCATATTTAACTATTTATATTTTTTGCATTATAGTTTTATATTTAGTATATTAAGTTTAAATAGAAATAAATTAAGAATATTGGATGTTGACTGTATTAATTTTTTTTAGGTTTGATTAAAGTATGAGTAAGTTGAAAACAATTGACAAATTCTTTAAAAAAAAAAGATGCAAATTATTGAAATGATTCTCTTACACTTGAGCCAGTAAGCCTCAATGCTTCAACTTATGAATAAGAGTGAGAAACATCATTGCCCATGATTTTTTTAAAGGATTATTGTAAGTCGTTCTTCCTGATTCCTTTTTATTTACATGTTATATAAAATTATTGTCTATTATGAATTTTTTGATTGTTGGTTAAGTTTAACATATTAGTTTTAAAAATTTTTAGGCCTTTTTCTTTTTCATCTTTGACCATTTTAACAAAAGTTGGTTAGCTCCGCCCCTGCATAGGTGACTTTTAATTTATGAGCTTAAACCCCATCTCAATTGAGGTTTTATTTATAAAGTCTCTAGCAAAACTTTTTGTTATAGGATTCGTCAAATTTTCACTAAACCTCAAAAAAGTTACAGTGACCACTTAATCTAAAATTAATTGTCGAACATAGTTATGTCTTAATCCAATATGTCTAGACTTTTCATTATACACTTGGCTATATATGCTTTTGCTAAAGTTACTTCATTATCACAATAGATAAAAATTGGAGAAATTGGTTTAAGTCACAATTACTAATATCAAACTTTTTAAGCACTTTTTCAATGTAGTGCTATTCTGACAAATGTACGCAATTTTCATCTTAGAACATTTTAATTTCTAAGATGACACCTGCTACACCCATATCTTTCATTGCAAAGTTGTTCGACCAAAATTTCTTTGTCTTCTCAATTTTTTCCAAATTCATGCAAAAAATTAGCATGCCATCTACATATAAGCAAATTATAACACCTTTGCCATTTTGGAATTTGCTATATATGCATTTATCAGATTAATTTATGTTGTAGTTATTGGCTAAAATGACCTTATCAAATTTTTGATGCCATTGTTTTGGTTATTGTTTAAGCCCATAATACGACTTGATAAGCTTACAAACCTTATGCTCATGTCCCAGAACAATAAATCCTTCTAGTTGTTTCATATAGACTTCTTTTTCAATTCACTATTTAAGAATGCTGTCTTGACATCCATTTGGTGAATTACCAACTTATAAATTAATGCAAGGAAGATTAGAAGTCTAATTGTAGTAATTTATGCTGTTAGAGCATAAGTATCAAAGTAGTCAATCCCTTACTTTTGTGTAAAACCTTTGACTACTAATCTTACTTGGAAATTGTCTATGGTTCCATCCACCTTCATTTTCCTTTTGAAAATTCATTTACAACCTATTGGTTTAGAACTTGGTGGAAGATCAACCAAAATCTAAGTATTATTTCCCATTATTTAGTCCATCTCATCATTGATTTTTTTTTTTCAAAAATGTAGAATCTTAAGACATCACTGCCTTGTCAATTGTAACAGGGTCCAATTCCAAATTAAAACAATAAGATATTTTATTGTCTATATTTTCTCTTGTTTCTTCTATAAAGAACATATAAAAGTCTGGACCAAAATCATTTACCTTTCTAGCCCTTTTGCTTTTTCTTATTTTTAGACTAGATTCATTATAATTTCAATTTTGTTGCAATGGAATGTCATTTGTTTGAACTTATTGTAATGATTGTAGTTGTCTTGAAACAAATTTGAATCTACATTCATCAAATATTGCATTTCTTGATTCAAAAATAGTGTTGATTGGAATTGAATCAGCTAGTTCAATTATCATGAATGTATATGCTTTATTATGTTAAGCATATCCTATGAATATGCATTATATTCCTCTTTCACCTAATTTCTTTCTTTTGGGTTACAGAACTTTAACTACAGCTCTACATCTCCAACCTTCAAATAACTAAGGTTATCGTAGTTTCCTTTTTAGGAACCTTATTTAATATGTGACAAATTGTTTATAAAGCTTTTCCCCAAAAACCTTTTCCAAGACTTGAGTATGATAACATAACATTTACCATTTCGGTTAAGACTTTATTTTTCTTTTTTGTCATACCATTATGTTGTGGTGTGTAAAGTACTGAAATATGATGGACTATCCCATTAGAGGCAAAATAACTTAGATTATAATATTCTCTACCTTTATTTGATTTTAAGCACTTGATAAAAGACTCACATTATAATTCAACTTCTGATTTATAAACCTTAAATTTTTCAAGCACTTCATTTTTAGAAACAATAAATATACATAGCAATATCTAGAGAAATTGTTAGTAACAAAATATTTATTTTTAACTAATGTAGGTGTACTATGCATATCACAAACATCACTATATATTAGTTCAAGTAATTTAGTATTTCTTTTAACTTTAGGAAAAAGATTTCTAGTCATTTTTGTTAGCATGCATGTATTATATTTATCAATATTTTGATTAAATTCTAGAATTAAGTCCTTTTTATGCATATTATCTAATCTTCTATAATTTAAATGGGCCTTATCTATGATGCCATAAATAAGAAGAGTCAAACATATAAGAAGAAATAACAGTCTTATTCTTATTATTATTAATAATATTTAGGTTGAACATTCTCTCACACATGTAACCTTACCCAACAAATATTCTTTCTTTGAACAGAATGAATTTATCTACCTCAAATACAAACATGAAACCAAACTTATTCAATAGACTTCCAGATACTAAATTTTTCCTAACTTTTGAAATATAGTATACATCTTTCAAAGTTAAAGATTTTTCAAAAGTGAACTTAAGTTCAATAGTCCATTTGCCTTTAATAGTTGTTGTAGAAGAATTTCCCATGAATAAGAAATTTCTATACTCACTTGATGTGAAATTCTTGCACAGACTCTTGTCATTGCACACATGCGTTGTTGCTCTTGAATCATCTTATCAGGCACCATTTTATTCAAGTACATTGATTTCAGAAATCATGACTACAAAATTTTCAAAAGCAGCTCCATTAGAAGAAGTAATTTTCTTCTTCAATAATCAACATTCTTTCTTGAAATGTCCTAGTTTTTTGCAATGAAACCATGTGCTTTTGTTTTTTCTTTTGAATTTCGGACCATTAGCAATCTATTTGAACTTCTTTTCAATAGGTTTAGTGGTTTGTCCTTTCTTCAGAACATGTATTTTGGCTTTACTAGAAATAGCAACTTGTTCGTGTTTCTTACATTCCTCTTCAATTCAAAGATGATTTACCAAATCCTCAAGAGTTATTTCCTCTTTCTTGTGCTTTAGATTCTTTTAAAGTCTTTTCATGATGGAGAAAGTTTGTCTATAATAGAGGACACAACTATAGTTTTATCTATGTTCATCTTATATTGCTTAAATTGATTAAGCATTCTTTCAATTTCATGCAATTGTTCAATAACCAAACATCCATCAATCATTTGATAATTATTAAAGTGATTGAAAAAAAATTTCTTACTTGTTGCATCTTTTGTCATGTACTTAGCCTCCAATTTGTCCCATAATTCTTTTGTAGTAGCCTCATTTTCACATATGTCAAATAGGCCATCAGTCAGACCATTTAAAATGTGATATTTGCACATAAAATCTACATTGTCTCATTTCTGCCTTTCTTTGGTTGCAGCAACAGATTCATTTTCACCTTCTTCTAGTCTAAGTGTTGTCAAGACATAAACAACCTTCAATGTTGATAGTAGAAAATGCATCTTCTTCTACCATCTTAGAAAGTTGCCACCATCAAACCGGTGCAATTTCACAAAGTCAAATGCCAATTCTTTTAGTATTCCACTTGCAGCAATCATTGTTGAAACGGAATACAACCTTAAGATTGTTAGATCATTGAATTAAAAAATACTGAAATGGTTTTAAGACATGTTACAGTGTCGCTATCCTTAAGGTTTTATTCACCCCTACTAATTATGTGTAAAAGGGTTATAAGCAATAAACCTTAAAGATATAATGAAGCCCTGTGATTGATTGCGTTTTGCATTGACGAAATCAATCCACTGAACATCCATCGATGTATGGCAAGATTACTTAGACTTCTATAAGATTTTCTGCAATAAAATAATATAAAAAATTTGGAGAATATTGAAAAGGAAGGAGAGATTGTTCTTTTGTTGTTTTGTATGTTTTTTGTTCGAGATGAAGGTTTTGTTTATAGGCAATAGTGATATTTTCCAACAGACACAATTGTGTTTGTTTCAAACAAACATTATCTGTTTCTGTTTGTTTCAAACAAACAATTGTGTTGGCTTTCCAACAGATATAATTATTTTTCAAACAAACATAACCGAATTATTTTTCAAACAAACTTAATCGTTTTGTCTATTTCCAATAATTACACTTATTTGTTGAAAATTTTTTTTAAATTATTTTAATTACCTACGTTTGCACATGTGCTAAGTGTAATTAATTAAATATTAAATTTAATTAATTTCAAGACCAACTAGGCCCAAATAGCCCGTCTATAGTCCATTGCCTACTAAAATCCAATTGTAATAGATTTATACTCATCTTTATTTAAATTTTTCTTTTTATTTTTCCAATGTTGGATTGTCCCACATTTATTATTGTTAAAGATGTTCAACAGTTTTAATATATTTATTAACATAATTTATATGAATAAAATTCAATGAATTGCAGTTAACTAAAACATATAAATAATAATTAAAAATATAATAAAAATAATATAGTAATTCATGTTGCTTATGCTTTTTTCTTAAAGGGGGACTTGAAGTCGAGATTCAGGTAAACTAATAGTAGGCTTTTCACTCTTGCAAAATAGACATTGAAAAGGTGTCATAGTTTTTCTTGTGTGAACCTTTCCAATGCTTAAAGTCAATGGTAAATGTGACAACTTTTCAAACAAAAAAAAAAAAGTTACGGTGACAAAATGAATTGAAACTCGGAAATCAACTCAAAAAAATCCAAAATCAAACTTAAGTTGATTAAGAAGTCAAAAATTCGAACTCTCAGATACTTAAATCCGAAATGATTTGAAATTTGAAACAATTCTTATTTGAAATGAATCGAATTTGAAAAGATTCGAACTTGAAAACAATCTTATTTAAAGTTGTAATAATTTGAATTTAATATTAAAAATATAAAATTTAATTGTGGTTTTATTTTAACTTAAATGCAAATAAAGAATGATTTGAACTCAAAACAATTTAAATCCAAAACAATCTAATCTTAGAACGTTCCAAATTTGGAGCAACTCAAATCTTAGTTGAACTTAAAAAAAGTCTAATTTGAAGTTTAAACAAGCTAAACTTGAAATCGATATGAACCTGCTTGAACTTGTTCTTTTGACACCTCTAATCAATGGGTACAAAGAGAAAAGTGAGAGTTTGTTTTTGTAAGAAGCAAGGAATAGAAGGTTAAGTATGCATTTAGTAAAAGTAAAGAAATGATACCCATATATAATCGAGGATGGAGGCCCCATAGTGAGGGAGCAACATGATGGAGGCCTGAGGACGTGCTCGTGTCGAGGAGAGGTGATTCAAGTAAAAAGGAATGTCTTTATATATTTGACCTCCAGTTGGGTCCGTATAGTGGTCGGAGGAAATCTCTTAAGGGCTGGGCTCATCTAAGCTAAGCTCCGTTCTTGAATGAGGACACATGCCGCCTTTTTAAAATGTAGAAAGAAATTAGGTATAACACGTATTTCAATAGGCCTAGACAATTAATCTATACTATATATAAAAGGAAGCCCCAAGAGAGCTTCAAGGTGTGACAACATTTCTGGCTTCTTTTATTAACGCGTGATTAGTTTACAAGGTATTTTGGGATTTGTTGGTGGGGTCAGTTGTATTTAGGGTTGTTGGCAGGTGACTTTTTTTCTTCAGCTTCAAAAGGGGTCTTTTGGGTATTATATCAATTGAATATCCAATTGAATGACAAATGTCCTTCAATTATTAGGTATGCACAAAAACAATGTTTTTCTTAATTGGAGAATTTTTTTTGTCAAAAATTGAAATAGAGAAAATAAAAAATTCAGTAAAAAATGACACAATCAATAGAAAAACTTCAAAATTTATAGAAAAATTACTAACAATGCAAGAATCTTACAAACACAGATATAGTGTGCATAAAGAATATAAATTACTGAAACAAATAGTAAGAAATGAATAGAAAAACAAGTATGTTGAAGCCCACGACAAAAGAAAGAAAATTAAAATTGAAAAGGAAGTAACCCTCTCAATTACCTTAAACACAATAGGATAAAAAGCAAAAAGCAATAGTCTTGCTTGTAGAAAAAAGGAAAACAAGATCCAAAATCTTAGGTCTAGATTTAAAGTCTATTTAGAGCGACAAATTAAGTTGAAATATCATTTCTTGAGTTTTTGGATCTTTTACTGGTAGTTTAACTGGGAAAAAAACTAATCCTAAGAAGAAGTAGAGAAAAATAGTTCTGAAAAAAAAGAAAAAAAAATCTCTAACAAAAACTAAATTAAACGTATAAAATCTAAAATTTTTTAATGTTTTACTAATATTTTGTGCTTGAAAAACGAAAGGAAAAGTGTGTTTTGAAAAATAATAAAGGCTGAAAAAAAAAAAAAACAAGAACTAGAAAATAAACCAAAGGAAAGTGTGATTTAAACAAAAGAAAAAAAAGCAAGAAATAGGAAATAATACTTTCGAGAAAAAAAATAGCAACAAATGGTAGAAAATAAACAATGAAGAGTTTGGTTTAGAAAGAGAAGAAAACGATGGTGGTTGATGTTTTAAAGAGAAGAAAGAAAGGAACAAATGGGCTTTCATTAGGGTTTTTCATCATAAATACTATAATACAAAGCGATGTCGTTTAGATTGAAAGGATAAACGGGCTTAGTATGTTTAATAGACATGCTAAAATTCAAAATAACACAATTTCAAATTTTAAAAAAAATTTGTACAATTTTACTATTTTTTGGATCATTATGTGCGGAAGAGTTTAAGGGGTGAGTGTGTTTTAGTTGGATTATATTGGTTTGGCCATTTTTAGGATCCAATAAATAAAAAAAAATGTTATGTGGACGTATAGTTATTGTTAAATTAAGAGAATGTTAGAATGGATACAATCAAAAATAAATTAAAACAATTTTTACATCTATATCCAAATTCAATCTATATATTTAACCAAAAGTTTATCATTAGTTTTTCTTCTTTTGTTCCAATTGCTGTTATAAAAGTTTTATACTTTATAATAAATTAAAATCATCTGATTTTTATATTTTAAAAAATAAAAATTACAATATTCACCGCATGATACAAAAAATGAACAATAAAAACCTAATCCCAAAATGTCATATTTTTCTTTTTTATTTTTAGATTTTGATATGATGATCTTATATTCTGAGCTGATAAAAAATTTATATAAAAAAAAATTAAAAGAGAATAGTTGACCCGGCATGGCGTGGGCCGAATTCGTTTACCATAGTCAGGCAGCCCCTGGAGGCGTTGAGCAAATCCGTAGTGGCCTAAGTAAAGAGTCAAGCTTTCCTGGAAACAAAAGTCATATTATATACCAACACTTTCCAGGGCTCGTATTACTTTGCAGTCTGCCATTTGGTTTGACATCTAATGCATGCATCTTCTTCCAGTATTAACAAGATTCCAGTTCCTCCCCTTAAATACACTTACAGTGAGAAGGAAAGAATTTATCTTAACCCCGAATTGGGTCATTTGAGGGAAATTGCTAAGAAACCACATGGATGATGTTCCCTTAATAATATCTCTTAACAAGTGCTGCAAAGCTGACGATGTGCCTAGTCATCCTGACAACAGCATCAAAGTGAATCTTGATTTTTTTTTGGTCATGCCTCGTAATGGAGACATAACACGATCTTATTGCTTTGAGATTATGCCTCAAGCGAATAAGAATATAATTTTTGATTTGAATATTTATATAGATCTCGACAATTTTAATTGTAGTAAACGTTGAGCTAGGTGTCACAAAACATTACTCACTAAATACATTTTAAAAGTTTCTGTTTTCTCAAATAAGATAATTCCAATTCCACCGTGCAAGATGAATTGATTTCTGTAAGAGTACGGAGACAACATCATTCCAAGACCACCATGGATACTGTTTATCGCCACACATTGTCCACTGGAAAAGCCGGAAAAGAGAGAGAATTATTGGTTAGTTTTGAGCAATGTGGCATGTCAGACTCGAAACAGGAACCTATGTACTCCTGTTCACAGTACTCGTTTGTTATGTACCAGCACAGAGTAGCATAATAATTTCAAAAACTTGGATCCCACTCTAAAACAAACATGCTTTGTATTCGACACAAAAAATGATGAAATAAAAAAAAAAATCTTTAAAGATAAAAGGAGAGAAAATTCCATGTTCATTGCAAGCTAGGATGACACATTAATTGAACAGGCATAATTTGCCCTGATAACATAAAAGAAGAACCGCAGTGTAACTTGGAAACAATATCCTCAACAGAAGAGAAGTGAGCACGTATGACCTGCACTTCCTTGTCCAGCAGTGATGTCAGATCCAATTTATTTATTTATTTATTTTATCAAACATTAATCAAACGTTGAACCTGCTGAAGTTTTGAGCCACAGAGTTAAAAAACCGGGGCCTTGTTTTGCTACAGGAATTTCATAATATTGGAATTGACTTAGCCCAATATTTCGCCTGCACCAACAGTAGTCAATAGCATGCAAGGAATGAAAATCACTCACCCACCTCACTCCGCAGTGCTGACTTGAAATCACGCCCACCAAAAACGAAAATAAAAAAGCAAAGAGAACAGACAAAACAAAAAGTAAGCCAACATTTTCAGATTAATCTCTGAGCTAAAAGCAGATAATAGATGCTAAACTCATGTTTCACCTCGCTTAATACATACCATCGATCATGTTGATTCCTTTCTTTCTTCTAGCCCTCTAGCTTCCGGGTACAATTCTGTAAACATTTATACCTATACCCTTAATTTTGACAAGATAAGTGATTGGTCTATTCGTATCACTTGCAACTAACAGTTTAAACCTTCACCCAGCGGATTAATGTTTCTTTTCCTCCGTTTGGAAGCTACTTCTTCTTCTATCAAAATTCTTCTCTGTCAGTTTCGTATTCAATTCTAGAATGGAGGCGAAGCCAGTGGGCTTATGAGAAGTTTTTTCCTATGTTACTTTCATTTGCAATATATCAACATAAAACCCAAGTACGGCAAAAGCATCTAATCCAAGGATGAGTGTTGAAGTGGCCCCAACGGACGGCCAGCTGACTCACACATGAGGCCTCCTGACCCAAACCGAATAACACCGTTCCCATCGCCAATGCTGACATATCCAACAAACAAAAATTCCTGTGTGTCAGCTCAAAATTGGCCAATTATGTTATCTTCAGCATACAGATTGGATATAAGAAAGGTTCAAACGCTTGAGATCGTCCCGTTTTTTATCTTCTTGAAGCCTCACGATTATATCCCCTTCAAATTCCAATATTTATTCATGAAAATTTCACTGTCGAGGTCCACATGGCAGGCGTAAAAGTCAGAATTACGTTTACATTTATTTGAGTATATTTTTTTATCATTCCGAGGACAGTGCCCTTTATACAACTCCCAAATTCCTGTTCCATTCTTATTATGCGTAAGAAACAGGGGGTGAAACAGAGCAGAGACAGAACAAGCACATTACTAAAGGAGGTAGCAGGCGAATCAATGAGGCTTTCAAATGCTACCCTTTGCTTGGTTTCTTATATTGTTTTCTCTCTTTTGCAGAAACCAACATTTGCCGCCAAAAAGGTAAGCATTTCAACCCCCTTTCTACCATTAATACAAAAGGAGATAAACAAGTATCTTTCTTTATGGTAGTTTAACTGGGTTATTACTAATTATTGAAAGGAAAAAAATCTGCATGTATGTTGATGTAGTCATATGTTGTATACTTGGGAGGGCACTCACATGGACTTGAATCAGCAACGGTTGATCTGGATGCTGTGAAGGAATCCCACTACGAGTTTCTTGGATCATTCTTGGGAAGGTAAATGAACTCTCTGATTTAGTGGATTCAGTCGACCCTTTCTCATCTGCCTTGTTTAACTTGTTGAATTTGTTTTAAGCAGTCGAGATTATGCTCGAGAAGCTATCTTTTACTCGTACACGAGGCACATCAATGGTTTCGCTGCGAATTTAGAGGATGAAGTAGCAGCTGAGATAGCAAGTGAGACTCTGTTTTCTCTCTCTCTCTGTTCATTTCCTCTGAATTTCTTCCAGAGCTGCTGGTTTCACTGTATCAACTGTACCCAATGTAGGGCATCCCAAAGTAGTTTCACTTTTCTTGAACAAAGGAAGAAACCTACACACAACGCGATCGTGGGAATTCCTAGGCTTGGAGCAGAAGGGTGTAGTCCCATCCAACTCAATCTGGAACAAGGCCAGATATGGTGAAGATACAATCATCGGAAACCTCGACACCGGTGAGTCACTTTCAGCTTCCCTTAACCTAACATTTCTTCCTTTTATGCTGGCTTTGGACAGCCAGTTAGGTGTATCTTTGAGTTAACTCCGTCCCCATAAAAGTCAACTCATCAGATTGGATCTAGCATATAATAAGTTTGAATTTGAATAATTGACCTTGAAAACATGAAGTAAGAAATGGTTTTGTTTTCAATAACGGGTAATTATGATAATGACATTAATGGCAATTTGGTTTAAACTAATCTGAAACGTAGTTTGACAAATTTTGATTTTGCCAACCTGTGTCCCTGGTGCATTGTCCCACCTTCATGCATGACCAAGGCTCATTGAGTTGATGGCCTTCCTAGACTTTTGTTAGCCTGAACCCGGTGCCATATTTTAGAAATATCTAATGTAGCTTTCTCATTTAACCACATGACACCTCCCCTCTCTCTCTCATTTGAGGATAGGATCGGGGAAGGATTGTAACATTACTTTCCATGCACCAATCATTGAATGAATTACTGGGTATATCACGATACAACTTTCTTATTCTTAACCTTACTTATTCTAAGAAAATCATGTAGCCATTAGTAAGATTAGAGAAAACAGAGGGGTTTCAATTTGAAGGGAATTACCGGCAAATGTAATGAAAACTTAAAAAAAAAAAAAAGAACTCTAGAAGGTGTTATGGGTTAAGCAAATCAAACTAAAGTGCATCATGTATTACACTTTTTGAGTTTGATTTTGTTGATTAATTATTAGGAATGGAGTTTAATGTTATTGACCCATTACACTTGACATTGCCGGTAATTCTACCTTCATTTTGCAAGCCACTCCCATAAGGTGACAGTGATAGGAGGAGCCACGGGGAAGCTGTGGTATTGAACTACCAACCTTTGAGGAAATTGATCTATTTATGGCGAAAATATGGCTAAGGATTGACAAGTGCAACAAAGATGTCCATATTTCCTTGTATTTTAGTATCAAAGTTTTGATTTTCTTAGGATAAACCATGCTGAATGGGATTGTGCTAGGTGTATGGCCGGAATCAAAAAGCTTCAGCGATGATGGGTATGGACCGATTCCATCAAAGTGGAAGGGAATTTGTCAAAATGACAAGGATGATGGATTTCACTGCAACAGGTCTGTTTTTTTCTTGCCCCACCTTCAACCCACGCCATTGTTACTTTTTTCAAAGATGATGTTGTAGATTTTGTCGTCTTACCTTGAAACTTAATGTCGACTATGCGATGGTAACTGCCACTTATTGCCTTCAAATTTATCCTCCTCTATTCATTAATTTGATGAGTGATTGATTGATAAATATAACCCAGCTAAACCCTTTCTTTTTTCGTTTTTTGGGGAAAACTATGCAAGGATTTGACTATATTGTTAATTGCAGGTTCAAATAGATGCTTTAAGTACACTAGTTAATTTGTTTTTTCTTTTTTTAACATTTCAATATTCATTATATAATGATCAACTGTAGTTCTGTTAATGTAATAAGTGTTTTAAAATAATGCATTTCCTAAGCCTGAATAATCTTAGGCCTTGTTGTCCAAATATCTAAATCATTGTTGTCAACCCACAAGGAATCTGTCTGCGCAGAGGTAACTTTTAGTAATGTAGAATATTCAGTTCCAATTTGATGGAGGACCAGTATCAGGAAAAAGCACATTCATTTGGAATTTCATGGTAAAGCTGAGGTACCACTTTATCTCAGAGTTAGTGAGTGAAAAAGATACTAGAACACAATTCACACTACACCTTAGTTCTTGCTAGAAAGAGTATCTGAACTTGAGAAAATTTAGAAAATGTGTTTATTGTAGTTCAATTGGTTACTCTTCCAGACACGAAAATAATGGTTTTGATACCTTTTTAGGCAAAGATAGAGATGAGTTTAAAGTTTAATTATCTAAGACATAAGATATCTAATTATCTAAGTTCTCTTACAATTTATCACAGTTGATGATGGCTTATCTACGTTCTCTTACTCTTTAACTTGCAATGAGGAGATTTTAATATAGTGAATCTCTTAGTGGCATTAATTAGCAGCAATTTTCGTTTGTTACTTATGTTTGAAAATTTCAAATAATGAGCTAGTTTGCATTAGCCTTCCATCCTAGGCACCACTTATAGAATATTTAAATCAGATACTCTTATGGTTAATACTATGTCACACTTCTTAGCCTAAAAACACGACAGCAAATTATTGTTTATGTTACCATCAAGAAATATCAGATCAGATATTATTAATATCATAGCCACTGGATTGCTTAACATATGGGTTCCATGTTCTTGGAGAATTCCACAACACTTTGAGACACACAAGAGTCAGTCAGCATATTAATTAGTTCCCCTACAATCTGCATTAATATGGTGCATTTTCCGAAGTTACTCCACACAACAGAGCTTCTGGCTGCTTGTTTGGCATGTGCGTGGGTGCACAAGGCGCACTTGCAACTTGCAAGTGCATAATATTATTCATACAAAAACACTTCTTTTCCATCTTTCTCTGATTCTGATATTCTCTCTGTCAAGTTCAGTTTTTTTGTACCCTTTTTCTTTTGGGTGGGAATGTTATTTTATCCAGCTACTGTCTTATTATGTGGTGTCTTTTCGATCCTGGAAAGGCTGCCGTCCCTTTTCCTGGACGTAGTTTTGGTTTGTAAAGACACTTGCTAAAACTGAAGTTTAAGTTTTTTGTTTATGAAGTATATATGTTCCTTCTATTATATCTGAATCCTGTTATTAGCGCCTAAAAATGCTGTGTTCATGTTAAAGGAAGTTGATTGGAGCAAGGTACTTCAACAAAGGCTATGCGTCTATTGTTGGCAAGCTCAACTCTTCCTTTGATACACCACGTGACAAAGAAGGTCATGGAACGCATACCTTATCAACTGCTGGGGGCAACTTGGTAGCCAAGGCAAGTGTTTTGGGCTTCGGCAAAGGAACAGCGAAAGGAGGATCACCGAGAGCCAGAGTAGCAGCATACAAGGTGTGCTGGCCTCCAGTTTCTGGAGATGAATGCTTTGATGCTGATATATTGGCAGCTTTTGATGTGGCCATTCATGATGGTGTTGATGTGCTGTCTGTGTCACTGGGAGGAGATCCCACACCCTTTTTCAATGACAGCGTTGCAATTGGGTCTTTTCATGCTATCAAGCATGGAATTGTCGTGGTCTGCTCAGCGGGTAATTCTGGTCCTGCTTATGGTACCGTCACCAACATTGCACCATGGCAGATCACGGTTGGAGCCAGCACCATGGATAGGGAGTTTCCTAGTATTGTCGTCCTCGGCAACAATATGCGATACAAGGTTACTTTGCCCTCCCTTCAAGTCCAGTTACTGAAAATGAGAAGGAAATAAGAAGAACAAAAAAATGGGGGAAATCGCTGCCAATGCTAAAAAAGGGTTTTGCAAAAAGAACTAAAGAAAAATTGAGGAATCATGATAAGTATTGTTGAACGTAAGTAAAAATGCAGCCTCCTGAACTAATAGAAGAATGACTAGCAACATAATCCTTCAATCGAAGACAAAATTAAACAGGGAAACAGAGAGAAAGTAAAATTATAACTAAAGATTCGTTGGTCAATGAAGTGTATAATCTTTTATCGCTTTGGCAAGAAATGCTCATATGTTGGCACCTGTATCCTTTCTGAAGGGACAAAGTCTATCAGCTAACGATTTGCCAGACAAGAAGTTCTTCCCACTTATAAGTGCAGCAGATGCTAAGGCGGCTAATGCATCAATTGAAAATGCGTAAGGATAAAACACTTCTCAATAACTTTGGTGTCACTTGTACCTACTGCTTTAACACTTCAGTCACTAATATATGCATCTCCACCCCACCATGTCTTCTGCATATACGTGCTAATCTGTAGACATCATGCAGATTGTTATGTCAGGCTGGTACCATTGATCCTGAGAAGGCAAGTGGAAAATTCTTGGTATGTCTTCGAGGGCAGAATGCAAGAGTGGACAAAGGTCAGCAAGCTGCTCTGGCTGGTGCTGTTGGCATGGTTCTTGCAAATAACATTCTCGCAGGGAATGAAATTATTGCTGATGCCCATGTCCTCCCTGCTTCACATATCAATTACACAGATGGTCTTGCTGTTTTCACTTACATTAATTCAACAAAGTACGTAACTAATCAATAAATGAGTCATTTTTACCAAGGATTTAATGAGCTTATACAATAATAATAGTAGTATTACAAGCACATTGACTATGTACGGATATCTTTAACAGGTATCCCACTGCTTATATCACGCCTGTAACCACACAAATTGGCACAAAGCCAGCCCCCTTCATGGCAGCATTTTCGTCAAAGGGACCCAACACCATCACACCCGAGATCCTCAAGGTACTTGCTACAAGTAGCTACAAATTTTTTCAATTCTTCAACTAATTTCTGTCAGATACTCAGTTCTTAGTGTTCCATATTCAGCCTGATATCACTGCACCAGGAGTGAGTGTAATAGCTGCCTATACAGAAGCACAAGGGCCAACAAATGAAGATTTTGATAAGCGCCGAGTTCAATTTAACTGTGTATCGGGCACTTCAATGTCATGTCCTCATGTTTCAGGCATTGTTGGTCTTCTTAAAACCCTTTATCCTGATTGGAGTCCTGCAGCAATCAAATCAGCAATTATGACTAGTGGTAAGAAACCTGTTCCTCAACCAAGAAACATTTCGTTTAAAGTTCTTGAAACATCTTTCAGAGTAAGATTGCAGGATAATCCCCAGTTTTGACCCCTATGTTGCAGCAACCACGTGGGACAACATGAAGGAGCCAATTCTAAATGCATCGAACATCAAGGCAGGACCATTTAGCTATGGAGCAGGACATATACAACCAAACCTTGCAATGGATCCTGGACTTGTTTATGACTTAGCAGCTACTGATTACCTAAACTTTCTATGCACTTTGGGGTACAATGAAACACTAATTTCAATGTTCTCACAGAACCCGTATAAATGCCCCAAGCCAATTAGTCTTGCCAACTTCAATTACCCTTCAATCGCAGTCCCTAACCTGGTTGGATCCATTACAGTGACTAGGACTGTTAAAAATGTTGGTTCACCAGGTACTTACAGAGCCCAAGTGCAGAGACCAACCGGAATTTCCGTCCAGGTTAAGCCAAAAAAATTGAAGTTCAAAAAGGTTGGTGAAGAGAAGACATTCAGTGTTACCCTGAACGTTATGAAAGCCCATCCGGTTAAGGAATATGTATTTGGGCAGCTGATATGGTCAGATCATGTACACCATGTGAGTAGTCCTATAGTAGTGAAGGCAGTCTAGAGGCTGACAAAAATTGCTTCAGCTATTTTAAAATTTTAATCATTGGATTAATCCTTTGATCCTACTTAGTTGCTTTGGCAATTATTCTTCAAGGCGATGCTGTTATATTTGACTAAGCAATAAATATTGGCAAAAAGAAAACCTATTAGATGAATGAGACCTTCCTCTCTCTCTCTCTCTCTCTATAATATTGATACTGGANGACTCCTCCTCTCTCTCTCTCTCTCTCTCTAATATTGATACTGGACTATTAACCAGAGTTTCTCTGCTGCAATAAAAATAGTTTTCTAGTAAATGTATCAACAATAACAGCTGCAACAAAACTAGTAAAGAGAGTTTATACACAGTGATTATTATATACGACAACTTGACAAGGAGAGGAAAATGCTACATATATAACTTACGTTACAACTTTAAATAAATTTACTAACATAGAAAGAACAAAAAAAAAAAGAAAGGCCAAGAAAGGAGCCCTCTTGCCCACAAAATAGTTAAAAAGAGAGGAAAAAGATAAGATGCATGAGAGTATGATTATCAGACTTCATTAATTCTCGAGCCAGGAGGAATCCCTACATGGTAGTTTCAGAACACCGATCCACATTTAGAACTAGTCCTCTTTGAAATTCTACATATGGATATGCCATGGGTTGATCCTCATCTTCTGCTTTCCACCTATCAAATTTTGGAGAAAACTTCCCAAGTTCAGTATCAAAATATACCACCTAAATTTAATTTGGAATTTACCCTCTTTAATTGAATTAATGAGCAGTTATGTTGATTTTAGTGGATTTATATGTAAGAAATCACCTGAAGTTTTGAACAAGGTGGTGGAGGAAGAATGCAACCTCAACCTTAGCTAGGTCAGATCCAGGGCAGCATCTTGACCCACCTCCAAAGGGTGTAAATTTCTTGCACATGGGATCCTGGCTCTGTATCACACATTGAAAATCATCTTTTATTAACATGTCATACACATTTTTTCTTTAAGCCACATATAGATTACAAATCATATGATCTATCACTTCATTTCAAGTCAAACCACAACACAAAGTTCAATTTGGAATCAGTTTCTGAGGGGTGAGATATGGATTATATATATATATATATATAATTCTAAATCCATTGTTTGGAATCTGGTTGGGGTTTGTTCCAAAAGGTAAAATTTAGAATTCCAAATGCTAGATTTATCCAAACAAAGAATTTCAATTTTCACATGGATTTTGAATTCAAGAATCTGAAGTCCACAATTTAAGTTTCTGAAATACAATAAAAGTATATATTAATTTATTTTGTTTTAGAAATTTATGAAACATTGATTTTGAAAAGCTGCCTAAATCAACAAATTTGAGCTTTTTAATATGCCAATATTCAATCGTTGTTGGCCAATCTAGAGGATCTGAACTTTAATCCACTGTAAGGTATGTTAGGTCTAGTGTACCCTTTTTCTCTGATGGCCAGAAGGTACAATGAAAAGGCTATTTCATAAACTAACAAATGGTTCATATCTCCCAACTTGAAGATGAAAATTGAAAAGTCATTACCTTGTCCTACAATACGTAAGGTCCCCCACCTTCAAATTTCAACAAAATAATGCTATAAAGAGATTAAATTTTCCAAGAGGGATGGCCCCAGATGCAGAACCAGAACTTCATGTCAACGAAGAAATAGAAAAACTATATTAAAATTAAATGATCGATTTTATTCTTTACAACATACCATTTTTTTTCTATATGGGGATTTTTATAATTGATCACTTCTACATTTGCACTAAAGATTTTTCAAAATGAACATGAAAATTCAAATTTAATAGAAACTTAAATAGAGGATAAATTTAGAGTGAAAGGGGGGACATGGCCCCCTTCAGCCATATAACTTAGATCAGGCCATGGACGCCCTATTTTAGGATTAATGTCCTAGGAAGATATTTGAGGTTAATGAGTAATTACCTCCCATCTCCATGGATGGAACTGGGGAGCATTTTCATGGAGAGATGGGTCTAAATGAACTGCAGTGAAAACAGGCAGGACCTTCCAGCCAGATGGAATTAGGTAACCTGATGAAAGCAGAAATTAATGCAAAGAAAATTGGGGTCATATTTCATACAGATAATAAAAGTATAAACTAGTGTCCAAAAGCTCATGCACTTTATGATTATATTGAAACATAATCAATCATATACATAGAGTCATTGCAGAACTAAGAATATTAATATTGAAAAAGGAAACCTCTAAATTTGACATCTTTGAGAGCCTTTCGGTGCACGAATTTGACAATGTTGCCGTATCTGAGAGCTTCATTGATGACCTACAAACAGGGAAAGAAAAATAAGGGAAGAAGCACGCATAGAGAAGAAAAGTTAGTAAAATCACATCATTATTGCAGACATGCTACGAAAAGGTGAATAAGGAGAATAGTTTTTTTTTTTTTTTGATGGGGTATCAGAAAAAAAGTTGTGTTAAAAAAGTAATGAAAAGAAAATAGTACTGGGAAAAAGAGAATTTTCTCTTACAATTTGGGTAAACTCCATTTTCTTATAATCTTCCCAATCCAAATGATCATCGTTCTGCTTCCTGCTCCTTATGTTCTGATGTTCTTGCTACATAGTAGTATATCAAGAGATCAGGTTTACAGATTAATTAATATAAGTCTACCGTGTTACGATTGCTGAAATGTAGGGCATATTGGAAAGTCTGGTTACCTTTAACTGTTGTAATGCAGTCGGTGAGTGGGTTAGAAAATGAACCACCATGGACACTAAAAGGGAAGTAGTTTCATAGCCACCCAATAGAGAATCCAAAACAAAACTCACTTTTTCATCTTCAGATAAGGCATCAATAGATAGAAGGATTTCAAGGAAATCACTCCTTTTCTTAGAATTCTCAGGATTTCTTCTTCTTTCCTCTATAATTGCTTTGACAGAAGAAGATATTCTGCTTCTAGCCTGTAAAGATAGTCAAAGTAAAGGTGATCACATGCTTTCTTGTTGCAACAAAAGAAAAGGAAGCTACTCTAAAATGATTAAACCGCAATAATTATTATTGTGCATTAATAAACAAAGCTATCAAAAACACTTGTTCTTTTTCTTTTTTATTTTTTTGTGAGCATATATAGTTAAGAGAACAAGATCAAGCTTTCGAGTACCTGAACAGCTCTTGCATATGGGGTTCCAGGAATATAGAGTGGGAGAGAGATAAGTCCTCTCATAAAGGTGAGAAAATCTTCTAGAATTTTTGATGTCTCTGGCTCCTGTGGCGTCAACCCTAGCACCTGCTTTACTATTACATTGAATGTGAACTGTGGAACCAAAAGTTGGCAAAGAGAAAAAGGAACTTTACATTAGAATATGATTGAATTCTTTAACAATAGTAGTGTATTTTTTAATCAGTAGTGACGAGTTTGAGTAAAGGTAATCAATTAATCTTCGTTTGAAAGAATGTCTTTCTTTTGATTAAAATTTAGTAATACCTTTCTAGCCTCTTCACAGAAGATAACTTTTGGTTTATCTTTCCATGAGTCCAGTATCTGAATGGCTATGCTTTCAATGTCATTGAGAAACTCAGGCTTTGATTTGGAAATGCTGACCAGAGAGAGGGCTACATTTCTGAGCCTCTTGTGAGTGTCACCTACTGCCACCAGCATGGAAACCTTACCAAGAATGCCATGGATAGGCTTTGGATAACTGCACTCGAACAGCTTGCCTTCGTTTTGAAGTATGAAATAGTTCAGCTCTGGGTCACAAGAAACCACTGTGGGGGAGAAGAACAAATGGGATCTGAACACTTTCCCATATCTGAAATTTCATAGCAATTCTCTTTTACATTAGTTGACCACATATATAATTATTATTATTATTACTAATTCTTCTTCTCTTTCTAGCTCTTTTTTTTTTTGGGGGGGGGGTGGTGTTGAGTGATACTCATCCCCAGATAACTGACAAATAACAAATAAATAAATAGATATGCTTACAGGAAACTGACTGATCATCACAGCTGGTGGAGTGAAATCAACATCAAGAAATACAAAGCATATATCTTAATATACTAAATAACTTACCTAGAACAATGGTCTTGAAGAAATGCCCCCACAGAATTGGATGAGTGAGGCTTTAAGAAACTATATGTTTCACCAAGTAAAGGCCACCCAAAAGTTCCCTTGGGGACAAGGCCACCCTTGAAGAGCAAGGGCAAGAAGTGGTTCAAGACAAGACCTAACAGAAAACCAACAACTCCTCCAACCAAAACCACAAGCCAAAAACCTTCAGCCATGGACAAAAGGCTATGTTCTCAAATTTGGATCTCTCAAAGATTATGGATAGAAAAGAAAAATAAAAAACAAAGGACAAAGGTCCTTCAACAATAGAGATTTTCGTGGAACCAAATGTTCAGCCTACAATTCCTATATATAGAGAGAGAGGAGAGGGTGATGCCCTCGTGCCTTGCAGAACTACTAGTATATATTTAATTAACAGTAGAGTAAAAGCAAACAGGCTTTTCCACAGATTGTTACTGTCGGTGAATTTACTTTTTCAGAGGTAAGGCTTATGAAATGGAATCCTTCTATCTAGTCTCGATCTAGACCCTCTAGAACTATTCCTAGGGGTTCAGAAAAGAAGAGATGAATATTCATTTACTTGTTTCTTTTAATAAATTGGAAAAAGGTTTGATTTAGAAAATATTCCTTACCCGAAAAAGAAAAGAACCAAGTTCAGAGTTCTTCGAATTTGGCTCATTTCTGATTCATATAATCACATGCATTTGATTGTCATGGAGTTTTTAAGCAAAACAATATTCAACCTCGTCTCTAGACTACTAGTAATACTTCACTCTACTTCATAAGCTTGACCCAGCGGTTCATTCTAAATGTTTTTAATTAAATACATTAGAATGTATAATACTTTTTTTGTATAAAATATTCTCATTAAATAAAAAATACACAATGAAGAGCTACATTTTCTTCTTTCATGAAGATTAAATGTTCATTTTAGAATTAAAACGTTTGTTAAATTCTTTATCTTGAGATTCAATCTTTACGATCCAATTTTTTAGATTTTATCAATTTCAAAAAATAAAATAAAAGTACGAAAATTAGCCAATACAATTAGTGCAATTAACCGTTGCTTCGTGAAGGTAATTTTTAATAAATATAAACTTGAATTATTTAATTTTATTAGTATTAATTTATTAAATTTTAAAATTAAAAAGATTGCATCTTAATTAAAAAAATAATAGATTGAAAGTTAAAATGAAAAATTTTGGTAAAAATTAGATCCTAAAATGAGCATTTAACTCTCCATGATTATATATATACTCCTTTCTCAAAATTTGAATAGAAATTTTCTAAATTGAAAAGCTTAAAATGTTCTGATTATTAAGGTGTTGGATGGAAAACATTTTGTCTTAAGCGATTAATTTTATATATTGTTACATTTTAACTATAACGATGAACGTCTGTATTTAATATTTCAATTTGAAAGTATCTGAGTTCAAATATCTTGAAATGAATAAAGTAGGATAATAGGAAAGAAGAAGATCCCCTATTATAAATCATAATCATATATTAAAAAAAAACAATAATGACAAATAATCATTGAGTGAATCTCAAGTTTGGTGATCAATTGTCTCAGTACATTGATCAAGTTCAAATCAAACTTCACGAAATGAAGTTTTGAATTAGGATAGAACTTATATAATTTTTTTAACTCAATTTTGTAAAGTTCTCTATTCAAAATGATAAAATAAAATTAATTTTAAAAATCAAAAGTAATAAATTGATAATATGTAAAAAAATCAATTTTATTAAAAATGTCAAACAATATCATAATTTAATCTTACTAAAACTACCTTTATTAAAAAGTATGAAAACTTATTCAAAAATTTTCAAATTTTGTACACTTAATCTATATATTAATGATCTTTCGATCCTCAATTTGGATTTCAATTTTTATTTTTATTTAATCACTTTTAATAGGAATCTCATGAACTTAACCTAAGAAACTATTTATAAATATTCTTGCCTTTCAAATCAAGCCAAGTTTCTAATGATTATTAGTATCCGGTACCAAAAAAGATGACTTATTGTGTCGGCTAGACTTAATTCCATAACACCCTTAATTAGAGTTATAATTAATCCTTTCATCTAGATATATAAGATCTATAAGGTGAAATTCATTCATTTTAGTTTACAAGCAAGACTAAGTCAACAACATGTAAAAAAAGTAATTGAAAATAATATCTATACAAAATTTAACCAATGGTAAATTGTACTGTAATTTATGGTTGAATCACTCATTTGAATAAAATAGTAAATCTTGTTAATATTTTTGAAATTATATATATATATATATAATCGTTTATAATTAAGAACTTTAAGAATGTCACCAAAAGAGTTTGCACCTAAATCTTCATTAATTTACAATAGAAAATTAATTAACGTAAAAAAATTGAAAAACATCAAACCATATATAATTAATAGACTTTATTTTACAGGTAATATTTATATAAAAATCAATTAATATGAACGAATAAACTAGCTTATACAAGTTAAGGTGTCATAGTTATATATCTATTATCTGAACTTCATTTCATCATGTTTAGCAGTTGAGCAAGCTGAACCCGTCAGGTAACAATGTCATGTGAAGGTAACGACATATCAAAACCAAGAATATTTGCAAATTTGGTTGTGGTCACTGACTTCCTGAGCTTATGGCCGCTGGATCATTATCCATTATATATCGCAGACGGGAAATAAATAAATGAAAAGAAAAAAACTTGAACTTGAATATATTGACTTAATTAATTTAACTAAGATTGACCCACCCACTGCTTGCACATGGACACCGCATGCAACTGCACTTTTCGTTCTGCTATCTTCTTTTTTAATTATGAGGGGATTAAAGTGTCCTGCTCCCTATTAAGGTGCTGATGAGAATTGGTCAACATTTATTTCAGAAAAAAAAAATCTTTACTTAAGATAAAAAAAAAAGATATATGCTATATATTAATTAATCTGACTTGTATTTAAGTCAAATGCCATCTGCTACTTCATAGTTTCGATAGATTTTAATCTGTTATTAAATTGGAAAAATGAATTGGAACTTATAGAATTTTTGTTTTATATAATTTGTTACTAGCCATACAAAAGATATCGTTCACGTTTTATTTTTACTTTTTTAGATTTTCTTACAATAAAATATATTACGACTCAAGTCTAAAATTAAAAACTTTTTCTAAACCTTCCCCTATCAAATTGTGTATGAGTTACGACTTAATTTAGAGTACGTTGCAGGAGTTGTTTAAGATTAAACATTGCACTTAGATTTATTTTGATTTGAAACTTGAATCTTAACTTGCCTTGTTTTATATATATATTTAGAAACTTTTATCACTTCATTGACATACATCTTAGTTTAAATACTTGAATTTGATATGACTAAAAAATCTCGTGGCATACGCTTTATATGTGTATGACCAAAAAACTAAAAATTTTCTATAATTGATCAATTTTGCTTTATGAAAGGATTTCTAACACTGATAGAAAATAAGTTATGACTGTTTACTTAAAAATAAAGATAGAAAAATAGGAATGCAATTGCCAATTGTATACATTTTATTTTATTAAAAAAAATTAAACAACGTCAATGAAATCTTGACGGATCCAAAAATTTTTCTGAATAATCTTATAACCAAAATAATAAGAAAGAAATTAAATTATATCAGGTAATTTTTTGGAGAGGGAGAGTAGTTTAAGTTTTGATTTTTTTTAATAAAATCTTAAATTATAAAAAAAAATATTTATCTTTTCATGTAGTATTTAATTATTAATATATAAATTCTTTTAATGACTTGAAGTTTTTGACTCACTCCTTACAAAATTACAAAAAACAATTAGTGGGTTAATTAGTATCATTAACTACATAAAACTCTAGCTTAAGTAATATATCAAATAAAAATTTTTGACACTTCAATAAATGAATGGTGTCATGTAACATCACTCCTTTCAATGTAGGTCTGCCAATGCATTCATATGCATGTTGTGTTTTTAGTTCAAGCAATTAAAAAATTAAAACATTTTTCATTCCGGTTGTACTTTTGCTTTTAAAGAGCCGCCTAAATAGGTTAAATTTTGATATTTCAATTTGAAAATCTTGAATTCAAATTTTAAAATGAAAAGAAGATTTTTTTTATATATAAATAGGTTAAACTTTGATATTTTAATTTGAAAATCTCGTTTTTTTTTTGTACTTGGGGGAAGGGGGATTCAAACCCTACTCTTTACGTAAGAGAATCATACATTAACCAACGAGTCAAATGCTCGAATGCAAAAAGCGATTTTTTTTATTAATAATGTTTTTATCTAATTTTGAAACCTTTTATATTTAATAATTCATAATTAAATCATGAATATATTAATTCCGATAATGTATTCAGATACATGTTGTGTTTTTAGTTCAAGTAATCAAACAATTAAAACATTTTTCATTCCCATTGGACTTTTGCTTTTAAAGAGCCGCCTAAATAGTTTAAGTTTTGAGATTTTAACTTGAAAATTTCAAATTCAAATTTTAAGATGAAAAGGAAATATTGTTTATGAAAAATGCTTTTTATATAATTTTAAAACCTTTTATATTTAATAAGTTATACTTAAATCGTGAATTTATTAATTTCGATAACTAAATTCTGGAAGAAGGCGTATCTATATTCGATTGGTCATACCAACAATAAAATGACAAAGTTCTTGTCTAAATCTCGAGTACCTTTATCATAATTAAATCTCACGTGAGATGTACTAGTATATGTTTTGAGAAAATTGACAAGAAAGGCAGATTCATTGCATAGACTAAGGTACAGAATGAAACAGAGACGTCAACAATTTAATTCATGTCTAAAGGAGGGTATGTATTTTCTCCATCTCATTGTCCACGCCAAAGGTTTCCCAATTTGCAACGCAATTAGCAGGTGATGATATTCATAGTCATTCCCTCCACGAGGAACATTCATGTCGTATTTACCTGGCACATCAACGAACGTTTTTGCCCCAAGTTTTTCATGTTAAGGGTTAAGTGTTAATTACTTCCATCATTCCATTACATTTGTCTTTTATTGAATTTTTTGGTCAAATAAATTTAATGTTGATAATTGTTTTTAACAAAATCATAAAATTATAAAATTTTTAAAAATAAGATTTGCAAATTTTGAATTTCAAACTTTTCAAAACATTTTTTATTTTTAATTTTATATAATATTTTAAAAAATTTTAATCAAAATTAAATTCATTTGATCAAAAAAGTTAAACAAAAATAAACAAATTTAGACACATAATAATTTTCTTCTAATAATTGTTTGAACCCATTCTTTTGAATTGTCTTTCTTCATATGTGATTGCCAGTCATTGAAGATATGTAGAACAAAACTTAAGTATTGAGAATGATAGTTTGAGGTTGAGAAGAAGTTGGGTTTAGGAAAAATTCTAAACTGAAGGCCGGGTTGGTGCATACACAAAACGTTACTCCACTCCATTACCATACCTAGATCCTAACTACGTACAATATATAGCCCTGATTAGGGTTTAATGTTCAAATTAATATAAGTTAATTTCAAGCAACTAAATCGATGAAGAACACACACAAATATAACTAATTACAAACCTAACTTCTTTCCTAATTTAGGTGTTGTTTTCTACCACTTTGGTTTCACATTACATTTATGATATGATTGGAAAAACAAGAAAAACTAGAAAATAAAGTTTCAATAGTTCTTTCTTGTATATTTTATTACTTACATTTGAAAGCCCCAAAATTTTGGAAAAAGAGAAAAAGCCATATGATGGGTCCTAATTAATGTTTTCAAATATTTTGTGAGTACTTTGGTGATAATACTATACAAGCAGGTTCCTTAAATCTTAAACCCTAAATACGAAAACAGTAGGCCAAGGAGAACCCTTTGCTTACAACTTTAATTAATTATTCATCAATTTTTAGAATGTAATTTTAATTTATAGTGAATTTCTCATTGGTACAAACTAATTTCAGGACTTAAGTAGTGCAATTTAGTTAGAGTGATAGTGAAGTTCGAAATTAATTTCATAATTTTTACTTTGACTAAAAAAGGGAACGACATATGGGTAAGAGAGGCGTATTTGATGTGAGACAAAACATAAGAAATTGAGAATATTTATAAGATAAATAATTCATCATTATACTACTTATTAGTATGCTTTAATTGGATCAAAACTTTATTGGCAAGGAGACAATTGAGTAAAAATTTTTAAATCCTCTTTCTTCAACTTGTCTCTCTAAATCTGACAAGCAGAAATTAGAAATAAGTCAAGAATTATTCAAGACTTGAATAAAGTGTAGTGAAGAAGAACAACAATGAGATGCTCAAGGAAGAAAGAAAGAAAGAAAGCTGGATAGTGTATATGCAACACACCGTTTGAATAAAGAAGATGTGTCATATATGCAGCGTTTAAAGAATAGCACACTACATATAGCTTATACAGATGAAACTCACCGTTTCATTGTAGTGTATTTTAAAAGTTAGATAATTTAGTTAGTTAGCTGTATAAGTTAGTATAGATTAGTCTTTTATTTGTATTAATCTTTCATTTCCCTATGTATATAAGATAGTGTACATACCATTTTCAGGAATGAATCAATTTCTTATATTTCCTCAAAATCCCTACACCGTTTCAACCTTTTCTCTTTCATCTTTGCCATGGTATAAGAGCAATATGACTAAGGACCAAACAAACATAGTTGTACCAGTAGGGCTCCTTTTGGGCTAATTTATTTTCCTTTTAATATCAGTAAGTATATTGATCATCTTCATCTCTTATTCCTAGCCCTTTCATTTACTTATATTTAAGCTGAAAAATGACTGAATCAACAGCATCCACAACAAGAAACACTACATCTGTTACAAATCCTTCATAGATTTCATCAGCCAATGATTCACAATCACCATATTACCTTCAAGACATTAACCATTTTGGATCAGTGGTTATAAACCCCAAACTCACCACAAACAACTATGCGGCTTGGAGCAGTTCCTTTCTACTAGCCTTATCAATTAGAAACAAGGTTGGTTTTATAAATGGTTCAATCCCTAAGCTTTTAATCACTGATGATTTATATCCAACATGGAATAAATGTAATAACTTAATCGTGGCTTGGCTGTTGGACTCTATTTCTCAACCAATAGCCTCTATTATCTTTTTCATGGACTCTGCTACAGAAATTTGGAACACTCTCAAGCAAAACTTTGCTCAACCTGATGACACTCATGTTTGTAATCTCCAATATACATTAGGTAGTGAAACTGAGGGAACCAGAACAGAGGATAGTTATTTTATAAAGCTGAAAGGTATTTGGGAGAAGTTGAGGAACTATAGGCCATTGCTTCACTATGAGTGTGAGAAATGCAATGCAAGCTACTTCATAAACATACTCAGACCAGTACCAAAAGTACATGGTATTCAAATTCCTCAATGGCTTGAATGAATCCTTCTCAACCATAAGATCCCAAATTATTCTCATGGATCCAATACCCCCACTAGATAAGGTTTATAGTTTGGTACTTAGAAAAGAATCACAAAGAAACATGTTTATTCAATCTTAACCTTTTCTTGAATCCTCAACAACAGTTGCAACTGTTGATATCAAAAAAATCTAAGAAAGACATATCATGTACTCACTGTGGAAAGAAAGGACATGTGAAAGAGAAATGTTATAGGTTAATTTGTTTTCTAAAAGATTTTAAATTCACCCAAGGGAAGCCCTATGTGAAGATGGGAGCAGTAGTGACCAATGTATTTGCATCAATTGAAACACAAGTAGATGACACTCATGTTGGTCATGTGGAGGAGATATAAGGTACTAGTTCCATGTCTCAGATGAATATGCTTAAGCAACAGGTGAATAGGCTTATGAATCTCATAAGTGAGAATGGACTCATTAGCAATAATGGTAAGAGTTCTCCTACAAACACTTAACCCAACAAACATTCTCTTGTCAATTCTGCCTTTACAGGTATAGTCTCTAATCATCTTGTTTTTAACACCCATAACAACTTACCAGTTGAGTTGATGCATGTTAACACTATCATGATTAAACAAGGACATTGAATTGTGGACTCAAGTGCAACTAATCATATAACTTACTCCTTAGACAATTTCATTCAAGCTAAGCTTGTAGTAAACTGCTTTGTTCAACTACTAAATGAAAGAAAAGCATTCGTCTCCCATATAGGTTCAATCAAGATAAATTTTTCATTGACATTACATGATGTCTTATATGTCCCTAGTTTTAAGTTCAACTTGATGTCTGCAAGAAAACTAACCTGTACTAAGAGAAATTTTGTATTGTTTACTGACTCATATTGTGTTGTTCAGGACAGTCACTCTTAGACAGTGATTAAGGTTGCTAGGGCTTCTTCAGGTTTATATCTCATGCAAGATAATGAAGATGAGCAAGATATGTCTAAATTTAGTTTTGACAAAGTTGTAAAGCTTTCTTTAGTGTTTTTTGTTAATTCATGTAAAACAAAAGACAAAGTTTTTTTTTATCTCTGACACTTTAGGCTAAGACATGCTCTTGTAGAGAGAATCAATGCTATTCATCAAAAGTATCTTGTTGTTAATAGTTCAAGTGATTTTTGTGTGATATCTGCCCTTTGGCAAAGCAAAGAAAACTTTTCTTTCTTGTTCATACTCAAAGTACAAGTGTTCCTTTTCAACTGATCCATGTTGATATTTGGGGACCTTATGAGGTCCCAAATCTATTAGAACAAAGATTTTTCTTAACTATAGTAGATGACTTCTCTCAATTTAATTGGGTTTTCTTAATGAGAAACAAGTCAGAAGTTGCAACTATTATTCCTACTTTTGATAAATATGTACAAAAACAGTTTGATAAATCAGTTAAATGCATAAGATCAGATAATGGGAATGAATTTAGACTCATTAATTTTTTCACCAACATTGGAATTATTCATCAATTATCTTGTGCAAATAGCCCTCAATAGAATGGTGTTGTTGAAACGAAGCACCAACACATTCTAATGGTAGCAAAAGCCCTACTGCATCAATCAGGTGTCCCTCTTCATTTTTGGGGAGATGCAGTATTCATTACAATTCATATAATCAACATTGTACCTAGTAAGATAATTCAAAACAAATCATCATTTGAGTTGTTACACAAAAAACCACCAGTATATGAACACTTTACAATCTTTGGATGTTTGTGTTTTGTGTCCACCTTGACACATAATAGGAAGAAATTTGACCCAAGGGCAAGTAAATGCATATTCCTAGAGTATCCAAATAATGTCAAGGATTGTAGGGTATATGATCTTCGTGGACAAAAGGTCTTTATATCAAGGAATATTGTTTTTCATGAACATGTATTTCCATTTCACTCATCAGGTAGCAGTATGCAATTAGATGCATTTCATTAAACACGTGATATATATAATGAGTATATTGATGATTTGATTCAAACATATCATAACAACCTTACTAACAACACTTAACACCTGTTTCATATTTATTTGAACCTCCCTAATTATCTGAAAAACCTTTTGCACCAAATTCAAATGACTTTGCCATCAATTTACCTTCAGCAGACAGTGTAACACCTACTGTAGACTGTGACAATGCTAATACAAGTACTGCACAAGAAATAAAAATGCTAACCAGAAAAAGTACTAGACAAAAACAACCTCCTAAGTACCTTGATGCATATTATGTTGACTTACCGTCACAAACTAATTTTGTCACCCTTCACCATATAACCAAACATATGTCTTCTAAACAAGTATCACCTGCACATAAGGCATTTACCACTGCTTTGTCCACATTCATGAACCAAACTCTTATCATCAAGCTATAAACTATTCTCACCAAAGAGAAGCTATGAACCTTGAACTGAAAGACTTGCAAGACAATAGGACATGGACCATAGTCCCTCTACCTTCAAATTCACATGTAATTGGCTGCAAGTGGATCTATAAGGTCAAGTTAAAGGCAAATGGTGAAATTGAAAGGTATAAAACAAGACTAGTTGCCAAAGGTTACAATCAAATACCTGGTTTTGATTACCAAGAGACTTTCAATCCTGTAGCAAAGTACTCAACTGTCAAGGTGTTTTTTGCTCTAGTTGCAACAAATGGTTGGTCCTTGTCACAATCAAATGTCAACAATGTTTTCCTTAATGGAGATTTAGATGAAGAAGTATATATAGAGATACCACAAGGTTATGTAGTTCAAGAGGAGTGTCCTAAAGGATCTAAACTTGTTTACGAACTGCACAAGTCCTTATATGGACTTAAACAAGCTTCCAAAAAATGGAATGCTAAATTGACTACCTCACTTTTGCAATTTGGATTCAACCAATCATTAGTAGACTACTCTTTATTCACTATGAAAACTTCTATTACAGATTTTGTTGCTCTTCTAAGGTATGTAAATGATATACTGATTAGGAGCACATCTGTTCATATTGCTATAGAGATTAAATAGTTTCTAAGCTCTCAATTCAAGCTTAAGGACTTGAGAAATGTCATATACTTCCTTAGGCTTGAAATTATGGACATAATAGAAGGAATCTCTATAAGTCAAAGGAAATACACCTTAGATTTTCTTGAGGAATATGGAATGCTAGGAGCTAAACCTATAAGCACCCCCATTGACTACAATCATAAACTGCAGAAATCTCAGAATGGAGAATTGCTTGCAGATCGAACAGGATATAGACAACTCATAGGAAATCTGTTATATCTCACATTTAGCAGACCTGACATTACTTATGCGGTGCAAATATTATCACAATTCGTGGACAAACCTGGTCAGAAGCACCTAGTGGCAACTCATAGGGTATTGAAATATTTGAAAAATGCTCCTAGATAAGGAATTCTGATGAAGGCAAAGTCAAACCTTAAAATCATTGTTTACAGATATAATGATTAAGCCAGATGCCCTCATAGCATAAAGTCAATCATAGGCTATAGTGTATTTATTGGAGAATCTATTATTCGCTAGAAGTCCAAGAATAAAGTTGTTGTAACTCGCAACTCTACTGAAGTGGAATACCGCTCCATGGCATCCACCTGCTGTGAACTGATGTAGTTAAAACATCTGCTAAGTGATTTTGGAATAGACCATGATGATCCCATAATTCTATATTCAGATAGTCAATCTGCCATCCACATAAGCAAGAATCCAGTTTACCATGAAAGGACAAAACATATAGAATTGGATTATCACTTCATCAGAGAAAAAGTGTTGACAGATATAATTATACCCCTATACATATCTACTGACTTGCAAACAGCTGATATTTTCACTAAAGCTTTATTATCAAAGCAATTCTATAAGCTACTGAGCAAAATGAGTGTTCACGACATTCACACTTCCTCTTGAGGGGGAGTGACAAGTAGAAATTAGAAATAAGTCTAGAATTATTCAAGGCTTGAGTAAAGTTGTCACGACTCGGTACTCCCCTCGAGCCCGTGACAACCGCCGCGGTGTCCCGGTAGACACTTATTGCCCGAAATGTCAACCCGAAACCCCGCAAGGCTTTACTATCAGTTTCTCTGTTCCCTTGTGAGCAACCATTGTCAAATATCGTGTTCTAAAAGATTTTAAGCTGTTTCCAACTTTAAACAAATAAAATATTAATTTTTGGTCTCACAAGGGTAATTTGGTCATTTTTTTCAAAAATTTCGAAACTGGCTAAAACGTAATATACAAGTACAAAACACACAATTCATATTCAAAATGAGTTTAAAAGTCTAAAATCTTCATTTAAAACGAAATTATGGTTATTTGAATATAATAAGAAAATAAAAGAAATATTAAGTAAAATATTCTATTTTCTTATAAAACAATATTTATAGAGTTATACGTGAATAATTTTTATAGCGTAAAAGCTAAATACATTTATACATACT
>NC_030850.1:13912093-13961099 GCF_000208745.1 Theobroma cacao
TTTTTCCAGAATTGAATTCATCATGAAAACATGTAATTTAATCATGGAAAATAAAGAGAAATGCTTGGGAATAAGAAAACTCAAGCTTAATAGAAAAAATCTCACCTTTTTCACTTAATTTTCTTGAAAATTCACACTTTTTCTTTGATTTTCTCTCTCTAGGGTTTTGTTTCTATTTTCTCTCTCTTCTTGCTGGTTTGGCCGGCCATGGGGTGGAAGATGGGCTGATTTTGTGCCTTTTAAAAAGGAAAAATAATAAATTAATAAAGGCATGACACATGGCATCATGTCATTGGCCCGTTTTTAAAATTTTAAAAATTTAAACATTTTTATCTCCACCACATGTTTAGTCAAGGGTCAAAGATGAAGACAAAGGAAGACCATGTGCTGGAAAAAATATCCTGGTGGTGAAAAATTACAATTTTGCCCCTGAGGTGGCAAAATTACCATTTTATCCCTATACTCCAAATTATATCGAAATTAAAATTTTTCACTTCTAAACCTCAAATCATACTCCAATAAGTCAAATGGGGCAAAAAAATTCTTTTCTAAAATTCCCATTTTGTCCCCAGGTGGCAAATGACCATTTTGCCCCTAGTTAGTGAAAATTCCGATTTGACTCCAAATTGATCCTCAAACTCCAAATTACCATTTTAAGTCATCCATGAACTGTGAAACTCTTAATCTCACCTTAAAATTCCTATTTGATCTAGTTCGAGGATTAAATAAACTTTGTTGTACCTCTAGGTACAATACCGACTTTTGTAAATTTTTCGGGACTCTCCTAGCATGCAATCATGCTATCATCACATGTATGTCATGAATAGTATTTTATAAGGTCGGGCTTTACAGCACTACCCCCCTTAAAATAAAATTTTGACCTCAAAATTTCACTTACCTGATTCGAATAAAAGATGTGGATATTGGTTTCTCATCTGGCTCTCGACTTCCCACGTCATCTCCTCCATTCGAGCATTCTTCCACAATACTTTCACCATTGGAATGCTCTTGTTCCTTAGCACTCGATCCTTTCGATCTAGAATACGTACAGGCTGCACCTCGAACTTCAAATCCTCATGCAACTCAATGGGAGGTGTCTCTAAAATGTGAGAGGGATCGGGAACATACTTTTTCAACATCGAGACATGGAAGACATTATGAATTCGATCTAACTCTGGGGGTAATTCAAGTCTGTAAGCCACTGGCCCAATCCTTTCAATGATACGAAAAGGTCCAATGTATCTTGGATTGAGCTTTCCCCTCTTCGCGAATCGAATCACACCTTTCATCATCCAATAAATACCACAAATTATCACAATAGTATAATCAAATAAGATTTAATACTTGGAAATTTCAAATTATTACCTTTCCAAGGAGAAACCTTAAGAAAAACTTTATCGTCGACTTCAAACTCCAAATCTTTCCTTCGTTTATCCGAATAATTCTTCTGCCTATCTTGAGCTGTCTTTAATCGCTCTCGGATAACTTTGACCTTATCGTTTGTCAAATCAATCAATTCCACATTCACCAATTTCCTCTCACCTACTTCATCCCAACAGAGCGGAGTTCGGCATTTCCTTCCATACAAAGCCTCGTATGGTGCCATCCCAATACTAGACTGAAAACTGTTATTATAAGCAAACTCCACCAATGGCAAGTGTCTGTCCCAACTCCCGATAAAGTCAATGACACAAGCCCGTAACATATCCTCCAAGGTCTGAATAGTTCTCTCAGATTGACCATCTGTCTGTGGATGAAAGGCAGTACTAAATCTCAATTTAGTTCCAAGAGCTTCCTGAAATTTCGGCCAAAATCGAGAAGTAAATCGAGGGTCTCGATCTGACACAATAGAAACTGGGACTCCGTGTAATCTCACAATCTCATCTATATAAAGTCTTGCCAGCCTCTCAATAGAATACGTGCTATGGATAGCCAAGAAATGGGCGGACTTAGTCAATCTATCCACAATCACCCAAATAGCATCCTTCCCACTTTGTGTCCGCGGCAAACCCAATACAAAGTCCATAGTCACATGTTCCCACTTCCATTCAGGAATCGGTAAAGGTTGAAGAGTACCTGACGGTTTTTGATGCTCCGCCTTGATCTGTTGGCATGTGAGACATTTCGCTACAAACTCTGCTATGTCTCGTTTCATACCCGGCCACCAATAACTTTCTTTAATAGTCCGATACATCTTGGTGCTTCCGGGATGTAAAGCGTAGGCGGAAGAATGAGCTTCCTCCAAAATAGCTCGTCTCAATTGATCATCCTTAGGAACACAAATTCGGTCTCTAAGCATGAAAGTACCATCATCGCTGAGTCTAAACTCACTAGCTTCTCCATCTTGCAGCTTTTGAACTTCCTGTTTCAACCAATCATCAGATTTCTGCAATTCTCTTATCTGATTCAACAATGAAGGTCTCACGACGAAACTAGCAAGTAGGGTTCCATCCTCACCATTATTCAACTGGATCCCTAGAGATTTCATCTCAAGTAACATCGGAAAATAAGAACTTTGAAGTGTTGCTAACGACGATGAGGATTTACGACTTAAGGCATCCGCTACAACATTTGCTTTTCCCGGATGATAATCAATCACTAAGTCATAATCCTTAATCAACTCCAACCATCGTCTCTGTCTCAAGTTAAGCTCTTTCTGGGTGAGCAAATACTTCAAACTTTTATGATCAGAAAAAATCCGACAACGCTCACCATATAAATAATGTCTCCAAATCTTCAATGCGAATACTACTGCTGCTAACTCCAAGTCATGAGTAGGGTAATTCGTCTCGTGCTTCTTCAACTGTCGGGAAGCATAAGCTATTACTTTCTCGTCCTGCATCAACACACACCCTAATCCCAACTTAGATGCATCGCTATATACCACAAATTCTTTTCCACTAACAGGAAGTGTTAAAACGGGAGCGGAGGTTAACCGGTTCTTTAGCTCCTGAAATCGATTCTCACAAACATCATCCCACTCATACTTAACTCCTTTACGAGTTAAACGAGTCAGAGGAGCTGCTATCAAAGAAAATCCCTGAACAAATCTCCGGTAATAACCGGCTAAGCCAAGGAAACTACGAATCTCAGTTACCGTTCTCGGTTGCTCCCATTGCAAGATTGCCTCAATCTTCTTGGGATCGACATAAATTCCAGCTCCGGACACCACATGTCCCAAGAAAACCACTTCCTTCAACCAGAATTCACATTTAGAGAACTTGGCATAGAGTTGTCTCTCGCGCAAAGTTTGCAACACAATGCGCAAATGGGCAGCATGTTCATCATCATTCTTCGAATAAACCAGGATGTCATCGATGAATACTATCACAAACTTATCCAAGTATGGATGGAACACCCTGTTCATAAGATCCATAAAAACTGCCGGGGCATTAGTCAAACCAAACGGCATCACCAGAAACTCATAATGCCCATAACGCGTCCTGAAGGCAGTCTTAGGTACATCCTGCTCCTTAATCCTCAACTGATAGTACCCAGATCTCAAATCAATCTTAGAGAATACCATAGCACCTCGTAATTGATCAAAAAGATCATCTATCCGGGGTAAAGGGTATTTATTCTTGATGGTCACTCGGTTCAGCTGACGGTAATCGATACACAATCGAAGAGTGCCATCCTTCTTCTTTACAAATAGGACTGGTGCTCCCCAAGGAGAAATACTAGGGTGAATGAAACCTTTATCCACCAAATCTTGCAACTAGACTTTCAGTTCCTTCAACTCTGCTGGAGCCATTCTATATGGAGGAATAGAAATAGGTGCAGTACCCGGAAGTAAATCAATAGGGAACTCAAGCTCTCGATCAGAAGGTAGTCCCGGTAAATCATCAGGAAATACATCAGGAAACTCACTTACTATTGGCACATCCTCTAACTTAGGTTCCCCCTTTGAAGTATCGATCACGTATGCCAAATAAGCCGGATACCCTTTTCGCACTAATTTCGAAACTTTGATGGCTGAGATTACACAAGATGGTAATACTCGACGTTCCCCTACAAACACAATCTCTGCTCCCTTCGAATTCCGAAGAACAACTTCTTTTCGAAAACAATCCACGTTGCCCGATGTGCAGCTAACTAGTCCATACCCAATATTAAATCAAAATCCAAGATCTCTAGAGGAATTAAGTCACCCCTAAATTCTTCCTCACCTACCCTTACCCCACAATCTTTATAACAAGTATTTCTAATCAACTGTTCTCCTAGAAGGGTATGCACTACAATTTCTCCCTCTAATGGTGAAAGGTTTCTATCAGCAATTGATGCAAATGTCGTACTCACATAAGATCTATCTAAGCCAGAATCTATCAAAACATAAGCATCTTTATCAAATAAAGACATAGTATCTGTCACTACTCCAAGTCGGACCCGTGCCTCATCTTCTGTCACAGCAAAAACTATTGTCGCGGTACGAGTCTGTGGTCTCGAAGGTGGATGTGACGGGGTATTACTCTCCACACCGGACCGTATGGCTACTCCCTGTCTCGATGGTAACCCAGAAGAATCTCTCCTCTGTATATCAGTGCGAGCTGGTGGAGATGATGCAGCTACAGTGGCTCGTCCTAACTGTGGGCAATTACTCCTAATGTGACCCGTCTGTCCACATTGGAAACATCTTGTTGGCCCTCTACATAGCCCACTATGATAATTCTCACAATTTCTGCATCTGTCAGAACCTCCGAAACTCTTCCCAGAATCAGTCATAGCAGATCTGCTAAACCTCGAAAGTCTCTGCTGTGATGGTGGAAATGGAGGTTGAGGAGATGTCACGGAAACAGAAGTAGTGCTCCCTGAAATCGTTGAATCCTTGCCTCTTTTTACTGGCTGACTAGAAGACATACCAGGATTCCTCCTTTTTGCAAACTCAGTCCGAATCTTCCTATTCTCAGTCGCGAGCTTCTCAGCCCGTAAAGCCATCTGTACCACCTCCTTATGTGGCTCCCTACCAGTCACTGTCATTCGCTCTCTAATCTCATTACGGAGCCCTTCCTCGAAATAGCTGGCCTGATCCTGCTCAGATTTCACCAGATCCGGCACATATAACATCAACTCGTTAAAACGAGTCTCATACTCTTCTACAGTTAGATTTCCCTGTTTCAAACTCAGAAATTCTCTCTTTTTTTCTTTCTGATGGAAATAAGTGAAATACTGACCATCGAATTCCCTGAGAAAATCAGACCATGTCTGAGGAGTAGCGGAAGGGACTTCATCGAATTTCACCAAGTACGAGCCCTATTCTCTAATAATCTCGTAGCCACCATCAGCTTCATGTCGTCATCTAATCCCATATCAGAGAGTCTTTGAAACTTGATTAATCCAGTCCTTTGCCACAGTGGCATCCAACTCACCTGTGAAAGATACACAACCCAATTGCCTAGCCTCCTTCAACTTCTTAGAAATGAATACATCCTGTACTGGTGGTGGAACTAAAGGAGTAGCTAGAGGCACTACAGGTGGAACTTGACCAGTCTGAGCTTGACCAGCCATTGCTACAAAGAAAGCTGTCAATGTTTGTGCTGCCTCAGTAGGCATGGCGGGAATACCCGTAGGTGGCTGAGGAGATGGAGGATGTGGAGGACTATCGGCCTGCTCAGCAGCAGGTGCTGCCCGAATGGTAGATGCAGTTGATTCCTCCTCTACTGTATTTGGCTGATGACGTTGGGAACGACCTCTTCCCCTCCCAACCGATCTAGTGAGAGGTGGGCGTACGCGTCGAGGAGGCATTGTAATCTATAAAAAATACGAGCAAGTTTAGGTAACCTTAGGCTCTATATGCAAATGCATGCATTCTATTCAACCTAACCTAACTTAACTTAATCCGGGGCCACACTGATATTGTAAATATTTAAAACAACTTTAAAACTAAAAACTTTGATCTTGAAAACCAAAAGCTCTGATACCAATCGAATTGTCACGACCCGGTACTCCCCTCGAGCCCGTGACAACCGCCGCGGTGTCCCGGTAGACACTTATTGCCCGGAATGTCAACCCGAAACCCCGCAAGGCTTTACTATCAGTTTCTCTGTTCCCTTGTGAGCAACCATTGTCAAATATCGTGTTCTAAAATATTTTAAGCTGTTTCCAACTTTAAACAAATAAAATATTAATTTTTCGTCTCACAAGGGTATTTTGGTCATTTTTCTCAAAAATTTTAAAACTGGCTAAAACGTAATATACAAGTACAAAACACACAATTCATATTCAAAATGAGTTTAAAAGTCTAAAATCTTCATTTAAAACGAAATTATGGTTATTTGAATATAATAAGAAAATAAAAGAAATATTAAGTAAAATATTCTATTTTCTTATAAAACAATATTTATAGAGTTATACGTGAATAATTTTTATAACGTAAAAGCTAAATAAATTTATACATACTTAAATACAGTAAGCCAAAATATTTAATTTAATTTACAATAACAAGAGTGCCCCCGAATAAACAAAAGTAAAGAGGACTGTGAACCTACGGTTTGGAAAATGCAGATCCCACTGTAGTCCTCGATGAGATCAGCTATCTACAGTCTATACTGAACCTGAAATGGGTGGAAAGGAGGGTGGTGAGATTATAAAATCCCAATGAGTAAACAAACATCATCATAAACATCTAGAGTTGAGTACATGGAGACAATAAAGTAAATCATCATAAACTGGGTTATAGCATTAGAACACATTTTGTTCAAAACACGTAAAGAGGCTTATGAATCTCATAAAAATCTAGGCTTGTGCCATAAATCCATTCTCGGGGACACCTTGGCCGAGGCATCCTACCGAGACCGCCAAGGCTATTAAAATTCACATTTCACATAAATCATGTTTTTGTTTTGAAAACATAGCCGTTCCTTGGCGTTGGCTGAGTTCCCCCTCACGTGGTGGTTTAGCGTGAAGTGAACCCTAAACTTTACCCCAGGAGATACCCTACGCGCCTCTCCGTTCGAGGTAAGAATATAATGGGGTTTACCGTGCCCCTCTAAAAGGCTGGTCCACAGAAACCCCCTACTGCAGTGATTAATTAATATATAATCCACCATATAATAAAACTCAATAACATGATATGGCAATTTTGTAATTCGTAGTTTTTCAAGGTAACCAAACAATTCGCATTTCAATACAATTGCCAACTAGCCAATCATGCTCGATTTATCATAAGCCAGTTAATTTAAACAATCAAATTGCCACAATTAACAGTCTCCGTGTACTCTATTTTTCAAAATCACTATTAATTTCAAAACAATTTATAATTTAATTTCATTGAAACTCATTTATTCATAAAACATGAAAATTTATCTTTTTAAATTCCTTTTTCCATAGAATTCATGAAAGCATCTAAAAACCACCCTAGATAATTAAAATGACAGTAAGTTTACTCACAATGTCTAGAATGCAGACTTTCGAAGCACTCTGTCTACTGGTCCTCGGATGCAATTTCCTTGCCTTTATCGGAGGACTCACCACCTTGACACAGTACAAAATCGAGAGTTTCACCAAGTTGGTACTAAATCAAAATTAAACTAATTTAGACTACCAATGCATGATATGGAATGCAAAAATGCACTGGTAACTATCTAAACCCGGTATTGGCCTAATTCGTCTTATCACCCGATTAAATTCCTAACGGGTCCGTTTAAACTCCAATTTAATTCTTTTCAGTTTCTATACCTCAATTGCACCCAAATTAACTTAATGTCCCTCAGTGTGGTGCAAATTATCAGTCCCAACAGCAAATTACGAAAATACCCCTAGTGGGTAAAAATTCGTATTTTTGCTCCGAAAATTCCCATTATTTTTCTAGGCTCATAATTCATTATTCCTTAACCAATTCTCCTAGAATAAAATCAAACTCATCCTCACTCACTACATGGTAAATTCAGCCATTAATGGTTGGGGGAGAAAATAAATTCTTTTCTTGTTGTTTTGTTTCTAAATATGCTAAACTAACTAAAAACACTAACATAAATTAAAATCAAATAAATCCAACAACTTTCTCTCTCCTAACCCATTTTTTCAGAATTGAATTCATCATGAAAACATGTAATTTAATCATGGAAAATAAAGAGAAATGCTTGGGAATAAGAAAACTCAAGCTTAATAGAAAAAAACTCACCTTTTTCACTTAATTTCCTTGAAAATTCACACTTTTTCTTTGATTTTCTCTCTCTAGGGTTTTGTTTTTATTTTCTCTCTCTTCTTGCTGGTTTGGCCGGCCATGGGGTGGAAGATGGGCTGATTTTGTGCCTTTTAAAAAGGAAAATAATAAATTAATAAGGCATGACACATGGTATCATGTCATTGGCCCGTTTTTAAAATTTTAAAAAGTTAAACATTTTTATCTCCACCACATGTTTAGTCAAGGGTCAAAGATGAAGACAAAGGAAGACCATGTGCTGGAAAAAAATATCCTGGTGGTGGAAAATTACAATTTTGCCCCTGAGGTGGCAAAATTACCATTTTACCCCTATACTCCAAATTATACCGAAATTAAAATTTTTCACTTCTAAACCTCAAATCATACTCCAATAAGTCAAATTATACTCGAATAAGTCAAATGGGGCAAAACAATTCTTTTCTAAAATTCCCATTTTGTCTCTAAGTGGCAAATGACCATTTTGCCCCTAGTTAGTGAAAAATCCGATTTGACTCCAAATTGATCCTCAAACTCCAAATTACCATTTTAAGTCATCCATGAACTGTGAAACTCTTAATCTCACCTTAAAATTCCTATTTGATCTAGTTCGAGGATTAAATAAACTTTGTTGTACCTCTAGGTACAATACCGACTTTTGTAAATTTTTCGAGACTCTCCTAGCATGCAATCATGCTCTCATCACATGTATGTCATGAATAGTATTTTATAAGGTCGGGCTTTACAAAAGTGCAGTGATGAAGAACAGCAAGGAGATGCTCAAGGAAGAAAGAAAGAAAGCTGGATAGTGTATATGCAATGCACCGTTTGAATAAAGAAGTTGTGTCCTATACACAGCATTTAAAGAATAGCACACTTCACATAGGTTATACAGATGAAACTCACCATTTCATTTAAGTGTATTTTAAAGTTAGTTAATTTAGTTAGTTAGTTGTATAAGTTAGTATAGATTAGTCTTTTATTTGTATTAATCTTTCATTACCCTATGTATATAAAATAGTGTACATACCATTTTCAGGAATGAATCGATGTTAAAAAGTGTTTCAAGTATATTTTGGAAGGATTGTGGACATATAATTGCAATGGGTCAAATTACCTAGGAAGTCCTTGTACTAGGTATTTTCTTCAATTTAGTCCCTCTACTTAAAATCGTAACATTTTAGTCCCTTAATCTTGAGAATTGCTTCAATTTAGTCCCTTTAACATTTTCGTCCAAATTGACCATTACGATGCTAACGTCATCACTGACGTGGTGCCAAATGCTGATGTGGCATATAAAGGGATTTCGGTTACTAACGTAGTAGTGCCATGTTAGCATGCCAAGGGTGACGTGGCAATGCCACATCACCATCATGATGATGTGGCACTGACACATCATACTATGGACATGGATTGCCTCTTGACGTGCCACGTGGTAATTTATTCTTCAAAAGAAGCACTTGCTAAGATTTGAACCCAAGACCTTACATTTAATAATATCTTGCTTGAATTTCTTTTCTTTTTTTTTTCTTTCTTTTTCTTTCTTACCTTTTTCTTTCTTTCCATAAAACTACGTTGCTTTGAAGCCTTCTTCTCTTTCTTATTTTTTTCTTTCTTTTTATAAAACCACATCATTTTGAGAAAAAGGTTCCAAAGGATTTTTATGGTTATAGTTTTTGAGAGTATAAGAAGGCTCCAAAAAGCATAGTTTTATGGAAATAAAGACAAAAATAAAAAAGCAAAAGAAAGAAGAAAAGAAGAAAAGAAATTCAAACAAGATATTATTATATGTAAGAGTTTAGGTGTGATGGTAAAGATATTGCTCTATTTGCTAGAGGTCTTAAGTTCAAACCTTAGGAAGTGCTTCTTTTGAAGAATAAATTGCCACATGTAAGCATCTAAGGGTGTCATGTGGCAACCTCTTGACGTGCCACGTGGCAATCCATGCCCATAATGTGACGTGACAATGCCACATCAGCACCTTTACCTTGAAGTGTGACATGGCAGTGCCACATCACCCTAGGCATGTTGACGTGCCAGTGCCATGTCAGCAACCAAAAAATTCCTTTATAAGCCACGTCAGCATCTAGTGCCATGTCAATGATGACATCAATACAGTAACGGTCAATTTGGACGAAAAATGTTAAAGAGATTAAATTGAAGCAATTTTTAAAATTTAGAGACTAAAATGTTACAATTTTGAGTAAAAGAAGTAAATTGAAGAAAATTCCTTAGTAAAAAGACTTCACAGGTATTTTGACTAATTGCAATGCCTAGATTTTTTCTATTTCATTTTTTTTTATAAATTTTGTATCTTGTATTATATTTTAGATTTCCAATTCAAGATGTTTAAATTGGATTCTCAAATTCTAAGTATGAATTCATGTTTGGTTGGAGATGTTGAGGGTGGGGTAGAGCTTGCTTTACAATAGTACAATGTATGTAAAGCTTTAACAAATATCGTTGGGCTGTTAATATCGCGAGAGTGGCGTGACCAAATCAAATTGCTATATTAGTGATAAAGAGAGTTGGGTATTTTTTTTTAATTGGAAGAAAAAAAATTTGAACTTGCTCTCTAAATAAGAGATTATATATCAAGTAACAAATCAAATGTTCGAATACACACTAGAGAATTGAGTTATCTCCCTCACATGCAAGAACCAAAATCATAAGCATTTGAGTAAAAGGATAAAAAAGCGTACGTGAATGCGAGAGACAAGGCTTGGATTGATTCCCATTCTTTGCTTTTAAAGCAAAAGCCCCAGTCCCACGTCTCTGAGACTATGACTCCCCATCTACAAATTTACCTTCTTTTTCTTTTCTACCGCACGCACGGATGAATTCCCCTTCATTGCTGCCTGTCCCCACTGCCAATAATTCTTCTCTCCCCTGGGGACCAATCGGTTGCACGTGCAATCACCACTCAGATTGCCTCCCCACCCTTCCCCTCCCCTTTTCGTCCTCAATCCCTTCTTCCTTGCATTTTTATCTTCTCCTTTCTCACCACAGCTACTACTTTCCACTCTAACCTTCTATTATTCTGCTTTTCTTTTATCTTATCATTAATTCCCCATTTGCTTTCCCAGTTACCTAGCTACTTTTTTTTTTATTCACACTGAATGTAATCATAATAACATGTAGATTGTGGGCCGTCAGGGGAGATCTCCCTAGAAATTAATCCATAGAAATGGAATCCCAAGTTTAGGCCTCATATATCATCTTCAAAAGCCATTTTATGTTCAAAATAGGCTGTCGTATGGAAAAGAGTGTTTGAATCTGTTAGCTGCAGGCTTTATGTGAATGATTGAATATAATTTGACATTCCATCACAGCTCCTTTCTTTGACTGTATCGCAACCGTAGATACGGCCCACAGGCCCAGACCACATTTTTTACCTGCCTCCATGCATGATTACAATTTTTCTTTTCTTTTGTTTTTCTAACGCACATGTTTACGAATAGAACTGTGTTAAATGATTGATTTAAATATATGTATAAAATATAAAGGTGATATAAAGATTTAATTCCTTACATCCAAATTTCAGATAGATACAAGCTCAATGTGATTTAAATAAATAAAAAGAATGTCCACTCCTGGTCCTGGAAGAGAGAGCACCTTTTAGCAACGGAGAAGCACAGACACAGGCAGAGCAGAACATTATCTGGGTGAATGTATAGGCATGGCTCAAGCTAGGTCTTAGTCGTCCTACTAACCAGAAATAATGCGAGATTCCTGGGCTGATTTGTAATATTGTCAAAATCACCAAGTTTTTTTTTCTCTTTTTTTTCTTTTGGGAGGAAATGTGGGTGGGAAATTACGGAGATTTAAGATACTCTTGTCAGTAATATTAATGTTTCCTACACAACTCCAAATGCATATGTACCTATCTAGCTACTTCTCATCTCATACAAACATTCACAAGTATTTATATATACTTGTTTGAATTGAAACTAGAATTTCTAACCAAATATACAGTACCTAATTTTCTATTCACTTGGTGATGTAAATGAAAACGAATCATACATAACTGTTAAGATGTTTGAAGACAGAGAGGAAACTATATATTAAAGAGTGAAGAGGGGAGGCGTGTGAGCAGAGCAGAGCAGAGCAGTAGCTAGGCCTTTGAAAATTGCACCAAAATCTGTTTGCATGGTACATTGTCACGAGGCACGACATAATTTGATGCCAAGAACATAGCGCAGGCCAAGTATGCGGGGTGAGAAACAGGACAGTTTCAAATTGGTGAAACATGAAACAGATTTTTGTACGTAAAAGTTTTTGTTCTCAAGGGCCTTTGACCGAGAAAGCTTTTAATTGATTGTATTGATATAAACACTAGTAGGGGATGGGGAGGGTCGTTATTCTATTTTTCTATTCAGTATATACTCAGTCTCACTACATTCCAAGAAGAAAAGTTGGGGATTTCGCCGTCAGCTTTTTTTGATTCTGTGCTGGCCAGTTTCCACAACCCAACAAAAATTGCAAAACGATGGCTTTGAATCGAAATAAATACTAAAGTGATGCTGAAAATATGGGATATGTAATTGTAAAAGGGCTTTCAGACTTTGAAGTTTGGACTCTCCAAGTTTCAACCCTCCAAAACCAATATTAATTTCTGAATAAATAAAGAGGAAGAAGAAAAGTGAACAACTTGTAGTCCGATTAATAGAGAAAAGAAAAAAGGGAGAAACAAAGGCGTGGAGGAGAATGGAGTCAAACGTATTAAAGATAAAAACAAGAGTTTGGTCCAACTGACATCTCCTCGTGCTATCTCGAGCAATGTGATACACGCCCAGAGAAAGAGATTTGCATGCCTCGTCAAAAAGGAAACCCAACCCATCAATGGTACAACATAGATAGCGTTCGCTACCTACAAATCTCAGAAAATTATCCCAACTTAATTTCATGCTTTCCATGAGCAATTCCAAGGTATTAAGATTCAGATAATTATTAACAACGTATGTTTATTTAGTAATGATGTCGATTTATTATATTTCTTAATCATAGCTAAATGAATTTGTCACAATCATATAAACATGTTCGTAGAGTTTACATTTCACCATCTTTTACATAAGAAAAGTTATCTTATAATTTAGGACCTAATGATTAATGTACTAAAGAAAATACAACCCTAGCTAATTAATCATAGACATGTGATTATTAACCGATATTATATATTTTACACTACTGAAATCATATATATCATGTTTCATTACCCGTGCTTGTAACTTTTTTGTATAGAATTGACGCAATCTTCTAAGGAATTAATTAACACAAAAACAATAATCATATTATCATCATAATTATAGACACAGTAAGCAAAACCTTTAGCACTGTTCAACACTGCACGTGCACGTTGCCTAATTATATGAAAGGGATATCTCTGTTTCTCTTTTTCTTGTTCATCGATCTTTCAATTTTTTTTATTTTTTATTTTGCCATTTGGGTTTGTGGTTTTTCAAAAGCAGGGGGAGATGCACGAATGCACGATTATATTTGAGTAATTATTGAAGATAGTAACATCATCCACTGGTCATGCAAGAAAAAGCATGAAAGGAAATTATTAGAAAGGAAATCATTATTTAGGGATTATTTGTTTTTTGGCTCCCCACGAGTGAAATGATTTAAACAAGAATAAATGGTCCCTATATAATTTTGAGAAACCCAAGAGGAATATATTGCAAATTGTGCTTTGACTCGGTGGAATCATCGCCCAAGACGTTCAAAAACTCAGAAAACAGAAAAAAAAAATTGATTTCTCAATTAGCAAAATATATTATTTGAGCAATCTTTGAATTTATACTCTCTTTGTCTTATAAATATTGTCTTAATTTAATTTTTTAGTCAAATTTTTTAATTTTAACTTTAATTATTTTATACGAAGCTTTTAAACTTGAAAATTTTTATTTAAAAAAGTTAAAACTCAAACATTAATTATGACAGACAAAATAATATATTTTTCAATATAATAAACTAAAATTTAAATATCACTTTTAAATCTTTGCACAATGTACCTGTTGATATAATATATATATTATGAACATTAAATTTTCTAAAGGATTAATTAATGATATTATCACTAGGGACATCGAAAAGCCGACGTTGAACCGAAAGGCACGTCCAGGTGTCGAGCGGCTGCTTTCAGATTTGATTTACAATAGAAGATGGCGGCCTGACGCGTTTTGTCTTCCTTTTGATTGTACAATCCATTCACATTAACACGAAAATGCATCCCTGCTTCCTATTTGACTTTACTTACATTTTTACAAAAAATTGAGTATTTTTTTTATTTTAATATATTTATATTAAAATTTGAAAATTTATTTGTAAAATGATATTCCATGATTTCTTTTATTGAAAAGTAAAAAAAAAAATCATGAAACATAAATTTGAAATATATATAAAAGTATATTAAGTGTTTAAAAAATGACATATATAGTTTTGAAATATTTTAAAAAATAGACAAAATAATGGGATGAATAATATTTCCAAATAGTAGTTAAAATTTTATATGAAAAGTACACTAACATTCTTAGTTTTTAATCATAATTACACACAGGTTCACTAATTTTCAAAATAAATATTTTATCCAAAACGTATAAATGACGTTAATATTTAAATATAAAATCTCTAAAATTTATTTTTTTTTTTTATAATTTTCCTTTGTCTCAAGTCAGCCAACGACGTTTCCTAACACTAGCTAGCCACCCATCTACTTGGGCTCCCTTGGGAAGCACCTTGTGCTCCCCTAGAGAGCACCAGATCGGTGCTCCTTTGGGGGCCTCGATCGAGCTTCCTAGGAGAGCATTGGGGCTCCCAAGGGAGCACAAGATTTGGTGCTCCCTTGTGAGCCCCAATAGGGTTCCCAAGGGGAACCCCAAATCAATGTTGCTTCGGGGAGTGCTGTTGATCATGTGTGGCCAAAAAGAATTTTTATTTTTAAAAAGATAAAAATTTTAAAAATAAAAAATTATAATTTATATAGCGATAATTTTTAAAATTAATTAAGGGTAAAATTATCCTACAGTTATTACCATGTCATCAAACTAATAAAAACATTGATGGTTCATTAATGGCAGGACTTACGTGTTCAAAAAAAATATTTTTTGGGATGAAAAGTTCATTTTGAATACTAGTAGACCCGTATATAATTACGGTTAAAAGTTGAGGGAGTTAGTGTATTTTACCCAATTTTATAAGGTTGCTTGTGAATTGGAAAACATATATAGCATGATAATTATTAAGGAAATGTGTAGAGATGGCAAAAATTATTCAAACTCGAAAATTTTGTTCAAATTGTTTGTATTAGAACTCGATTTGATCTTACCTAATTTGACAAAAAAAAGTCATCAATTTAAACTCGCCTAGCTAGAACATGAAACAAATCGAACACGAATCGATATGAACTCAAAATAACTTTAACTTAAACGACTTAAAAGATTTATTTGAAACAATCAAATTAAAATTGATTTCACTTTAAAAATCAGCAATTTGATCTCAAAATAATCAAAACTCTAAAATGACAAGAAAAAAACATGGAAGGTGAGATCTAACTGTTAGTAGTTTCATTTTTTTTTTTGTAAGATTTAGGAAAATAGAAAGTTTTTTTTTTAAAAAAAAAAACCAAATCCAATTAAGAGAAGAAGGAGAAGAAAATAAGCCTGAAAAAGTTTTTTTTTTGGTTGAATTCAACATCAGCAAGCAACAGGATGATGGCTAGTGACACTTTCGACATCAGAATTTGGGTTTAATGAGACTTTCAATTATAGAAGGAGAAACTAAACTAAAAGGGAGAAGAAGAAAATAAAAGGAAAATGGTTGATTTTTTTTTGCTTTTATATCGACACCAAGCAACGTCGTGTGGAGAGAGGCATACGGAATAACAAACTAAAAAAAAGGTTTTGGGTTGAATCTAACTTGACCAAACCTGCATTTGCATAAGTCAAGTCCAACAGTTTTGGGCCAACTAATTTGGGCTTATATACATTTTCGTAAGTACAGGTTTAGGAACTTAATTGTCTCAAGGTAAGTTTGGGAGCCATCACTATTTTTATTTTTTATTTAGGTGTGATTAGTCACCTAATTGAATCTATCTTTTTAAATGAAATGCTAAACTTGCATTTGGTTCATTAAAAAGGATAAAGCCTAATTTACATAATTGAGTTAAGGTTAAAGATTGTTTATCCAATGATACTTGTCCTTTACTTTTCAGATTAAAGGGCATAAGAACTTCTTTTCCAATTACAAAAATCACACATTAGCATTTAATAATTGACTAGTAAATTTAATAATTGATCAATAAAAAAAAAGAAGTAAGGTTTTTAGCTCTTTTTTTTTTTTGGTGTTTGATTCTGGTTTTTCAAGTTTTTTAAAGGAGAAATGTGTGTTTGAGCAAATCAATCAGTGGAAAGAAAAAGGGGTGAGAGAAAGAATAAATCAGCGTCGGCATAAAACCCTTAATTTTAGTATATTAGTAATAAGGTAATTTAGCTTAGTGAGCTCTTATTAAATGTTTCAACCCAAATTTATGAAGTTTATTGTTTAGAAAATTCATATTTTATAAAATATCAAACTCTATTTGAAAGGAAAAGAGAATAAGAACCAAAATGGTTTTGTTTTGAAAGGAAAACAACTATTTATTGAAAAGGTATCAATACTTATAAAAGAGGTATCGATACCTGACACCTAGAAAGCATTCTGCTTAACAATAATCAATACCTATTTCGTAGGTATCAATACCTGCTGCCCAAAATGCTTTGAAAATGCTTTCTGCATAGAAAGCATCAATACACATGTCTTAGGTATCGATACTTATGCCACATTTTATAAAAAAAATTAGAATTAAATAGTAATTTTACAAAACTTAACTCTCTTACTTTTCCAGGAGCTTCCACTTTATTCACTTTTCTTCTCTCTTTACCTCTCTTTTTTCTCAACACCATCTTAGCGCCTCTCATAATTTAGCTCTTATCATATCCATTTGAAGGTAAGCTTATGTGTAAAGTAGTGTTAAATCTTGTCACTTATCCCTTTGCGTCGTTTGCTTGACCATTTGGTCATTGGAGATTCTCAAGTTCATGTCACTATTTCCTATTTGGTATATCAATGTTTTATTCTTCAATAAAAGTTGTGTGGGTTGCAAGTCTTTTAATTAAAACCTTCATATTTATTAATGGTTGTCTAATCGTTGTTAAATGTTGTGGAAGATTCCAATGTTGTATATTGAATGAATTTGGTTGATTAGAGGTGCTAGAAGGAGAACACACTTTGTCATTATGAATAGGCATGGTGTTTTCAACTTAATTTGATATGTATATTCGTAAACATGTTTATTTAGTTGTATGAGTTGTTGATTTGATGAAAATTATATATTTGAAGAAATCCATGATTTGTATGCTATGCTTTAAATGTGATTTCAAATACTATTATCAAATGTAAATATGATTACCATATAACTAGTTTGTGCATGGGGAACCTTAGATGCTTTGAGCTTCAAATTTTCAAATTTGAATTTGAACAAAAAATAGGTCAACCGAGGGTGGACCTCTAATGGTATCTAAAATTGTATTTGTGAAATGAAAGATAAATGTCTAATAAAGTTATAAGCAACCTTGGTATCAAGTTTGCCCCTCTATGATACTTGAATTTTAGTTGAGGACATTGTATTTATACATGTCCAAGTATGTAATTTTGAATAGGTGAATTTGTTCACCCAATGATTTTGTATTTGATAAGTTATGGCGTTTAGACATGTAATTGGTAGCTAGCAGCAATTGTGCTAATTATTGTACACAATGTTTGATCTCTTAGCTAGTCAGGAGTGATTAATAGTCATGTGGCGTGAAGTATGACACATGTTTGTTTATTGAGCATGCATACATGCTCTTATGATGTTCTAGGTAGTGGGGACTTAAACACTACTCCATGGCTTAATAGATCTTTGATTTGACTCTGATTTTTTATATGGCTCCATAATGTTATAAGTTTAGCAAATGGTAATTAGGACCCTTGAGGTGGGTGTGGTATGAAGGCAAATTATATTTGGAATTTAGTCCATTTGATTTTGCATTATGATTGAATAAATATACATTTGAAAGCGTTTGATAGCTTACTCTAAATCCATAATTTGATATTTGTGTATATGTGAATGATTGGACCTTTGGATTGGGGTCAAATTTGATGTTTTAGAACTTGAAATCTAGAAATTTGAAAAAGGTACTGATACTTGGCCAACAGAATGCCTTGGAAGTGCATTCCATGTTAAAAGTATTGATACTTATGATATGAAATAGGTATCAATACTTAAAAGGTAGTAAGCATTTTATCTCTATCCATAATGTTGGTAGGTCCATGGCATCTCAGTCTACTTTAGTCATTTTTAAGTCTAGTCCACTGTCGAGACCAATTTTATTTGAAATTGCTTGTGTCAAGACACAATTATATATTTGGCCAATGATTCGAATCTGATATTTAACATGTAATGCATTTATGTTGTATAACTATTTGAACGTCTAAGGGTGTATATGATTGTTTTGCGAGACATATATTGAGTTTGATGGTTTACATATGGTTTTACTTCGTTGTATCATATCTGAGGCTTGCTTAAGTCAAATGGGCCTTGCCTATTAGAACCTTGCACTAGTCATATCCTGGAGCTGAGATGTGACAGTTAATGGTGCCAAACACCACTAATTGATGACTAGATCTAAGGATTTAGGGGCTTCGATGTAATTTTTCATATTGTGGAAATTAGTAAAATTTGAACCTTTATTAATTATGTTTTGGTGATAATTGTGAATGAGAAATTCACGTCATTTCATGTTGAAATTATTATGTCACATCCATGAAAGAATAATGGTTGAGAAAGGAAACCAAAGGAAAGGATTTTTCCAAGTCTAGGCTTGAAGAATCAATCCCAAGGTGTACATGAGCCTTAAATAGCTACTCGAAGTGTCAAAAATTGACCCCAAGCAAGGAAAGGTCGATCTTTACAAAATGGAACACTTAGAACAACTTTTGGAAACTTAAGAATCAATCCCCCATGGCCAAAAGGCCGATTCCTACAAGTTAGAATTTTAAATAAGCTACTGGAACCTTCAAGAATTGTTACCTTAGGGTCAAGGTGTCGATTCCAGCATGTCTAGGTAGAAGAAAAAAAGCATCAAGAATCGACACTTGGGAGACAAAGTGTCAATTCCCAAGCTCTAACGTGGAAAAAATATAAAACCCAACTCTAGCTTTAAAATTAATTTTTCACTTTTCTAGCTTCCAACTCTTGCCCAACACCATCCAAACCCTTTTCTAACCTCTCAAGACCCTATTGGACAAGGATCCAACCTTTCAAACTCAAATTTAAGGTAAGATTTGGCATTTTTGAGTTTAAATCTCATGGGTATGACCTAGCTCTAGGATTTTATAATTTTAGCTCATTTATTCCATGTTTGAGATAAGGATTTTGGGGGCTTTACTCTTCAAGGAAGTTATGAAGGTAAGGAAAGTTAAGGTTATTCATTTTATGGATTGGATTTGAAGTATAAAAATTTATTAAGACTTAAAAAGAGGTTATTCAATAAATCTACTAGTTTCAAAAATGGGTTTATGCTAGAAACTAGGATTTTATGATAAAATTTATTCTATAGGTGATTGTTGAACTCAAGCATTGTAAAAGGAGCAAGGTTTGACGAAGCAAGACTTAGAAGCACGCTTTGTTAAGGTGAGTCGATACACCACCTTCAAACTATTTTAACATATAAAGCTGAAGCATGATTTGATAAGTATGGTTTCTCATAAATGTTTTGCTAAGTGAAAATGTGTTTGTGGATGAGAAATTGTTTTGGAAATGGTTTTCAAAGCTACTATGAATATGTAAATATTCTATAATGTATTAGTTTTCAACAAGGAGAGACAAGTCCTTTCAGGGGTTTTATAGCAAAACCACCATTTCAGTGGAATGTGAATGAGATGCATGAAGCATGTTAAAAAGCTATGATTTTGTGATGATAGTTCCACATATTAAATAAGTTATGAATAACCACATGATGTATGTGTGTTGAGTTGTATGTGATGTTATTGCCACATACCATGAGAATGAGAACAAGCATTTAATATAAATATATTGAATGCAATGATGCTAGGCATATAATGTAAATTCCATATACTATATGACATGATTAAGCATGCATGATATATCCCATGATGTTGTGTATATGATGTAAATTTCATATGCCACATGAGATGATGAATAGTGCATGATAAATGATATGATGCTAGTATGTGAGGTAAATTCCACATACCAGATGAGATGACAAAGAGTACTTATTGAAGACTATGATCCCAAGTATGTGATCTAGTTTCCACATATCACGTGTTATGAATATGAGTACATGATCATATAAGATATGATATATATATATATATATATATTTTGTTAACCTAAGGGTGTTTGGGGTTTTAGCACTATCACTATTTTAGAGTGAGGTATAAATTTCACTCATGGAGTAAGGCGACAATTCCACTCCTATGATGCATCATAAATGTCCAAGGTGTAATGGGGTTAAAACATTACCAACTCAAGGCATACTGGGGTTTAAACATTGCCAACCCAAGGTGCAATGGGATTTAAACATTGCTGGTTCAAGGTTGATGGGGGCTTAACCATCACAAATTTATTCATACCTTTGAATATATCTTGATTGATGAGTAATGATTTTATGTGTATGCTATATGAGAATGTCGAAACAAGGTTCCTCAAACTTTTATCAAAGAAAGCTAGAGGTAAGATTATGAATGAGAATAAGATCGGACGAGTCTGAATTATTCGAGTTCATGAGCATGGTTATCGAACTCTAGAAGGTAAGTATCAATACCTTAGTTGAAATGATGAATTCATGAGTTAGCCCTTTTTGGAAGCCATTCAATGGTTAGATTCTCAAATTAGGTTTTAATGGATTATGAGACTCAAAAATGTATTAAAAGTATACTCCATATTGTTGAGCATGATACTCAATGATTTAAAAGTTTAGAACATATTTACAATGGATTTGTGAAACTTGTTTGAAAGCATGATTATTCTCTTACAAGTTCATTATATGTATTTGAAATATCATACGTGCATGGCTACATAAATGCTTTATTTATACAAAAGCTCTGACCTCTTAACTTGTCCCCTTCTCGTATCCACTCACAAAGTCTTTATGACTCACATGTTAGCTTTTCCCTTTTTTTTAATTGCAGATCGATGATAGCCATCAAGCCTCTAGTGTCACGGAGTTCGTGATCTGTTCTTCCTTTAGTATGTGATTTAGTAGCTTATTAAAACCTAAAGAGTTGAGTCATGTTTCATTTGATGAGTCAGTCTTTAAATTTCCATTTATAATTGTTTCTTTATGGATGACTGTTAAGCCACTGAATGACAATATATTTTTTATGATGCTATATAAATGTTATGAATGATGGCCTAAGGCCTTATGAGCACTTGAGGTTCCAATTTATAAAATTTATATGAAATGTACTAGATACAATTACTATGAATGAAAGCATTCACACCTTTTATGTTAAGAAGTCAATAATTGTGTGATTCGTCTATGTATGGATGTTTATGATTATGTGATTCATGTTATACATGTATGATGATGATGATGATGGCAAATGAGCCAAATGTGATTGATTGATGATAAAATGATGTTGAAAGGCTTATTAGGATTTAGTAGACCATACCCACATAGGTCTTAGTGCCAATCACGATACTTTCAGAAAATGAAATGTGACAAATTGGTATCAAAGTTCTAAGTTCATAGGGTTTTAGGTATTCATTGATTGTCAAGCAAACATAGGGGTCATATGTAGGAATCTTGTTCTTGTTTTGTGCAATTGAACACAAATTAAAAACAGGAAACCCATATATAATTCCTAGTCTATTTAGCCAAATTATGTTTATGAGCTATATCTAGATTAGTGTTAGTCCATAGAAACAAGTCTTACAATACATGATTACTCTTATTTAAGTAAGAGATGCCATTTAAGGCACAAGTTAATATAAAGAGTGCGGTGAGCCAGATGCTCTCGCAAATACTACTGATAAACCACGATGCCTCTGCTAAGGGTCATGAAAGACACGGTAGAGCTAGATGCTCTTGCCGAGACTATGGTAACAGCACGCACTCCTATAAATAAAGGCCATGGCAAACGCGGTAGAGCCGAATGCTCCCATCAGTATTACTCTTAGGCCATATACACCCATAGATAGAAGTCGTGGTAGGTGCGGTTAGGCTGCAAGACTAGTGAAGGGGAAACGCCCATTAGCAAACATGTAGAGATTATCCTCTTATAGTTGAGATTATAATGAGTTGATCTTCTTAGTAATTGGAACCCATGTTTAATGCATACTAGTTTAAGTGAGAATTATGCCTAGAACTTGAGGTATGATTAGAAGAAATTTTTGGAGCAAAAGACTCCTAATGAGACAACAATAGGGTCGTGTGTTTAAATCCTAGTGGCCTCAATTGAAGGGGTAGGACTACTAGAAATGGTTAAGCACAAACAATCAGAAGTAAAAGTGCATATGTTGTACATGAGATGTTATAGATAATTATCGGGTTAGGCGTAACCTTAGATGATGAAATTAAGTATTATGGATGGTTGATTATGGCGTTAAAACATAGACTAACGCAAACTAGTAAATGATTTTGTATACGAGAGATACATAATACCTTGATATTACCCTAGATGTGGAAGGTAATAAAAATTATGTTAATGATTTCGAGGATTGGAGTACACACTTCTTCAAGGAAAGAATGCTAGATAAAAAATATGTAAAGTTGAAAGGCTTGGCTAGTCGATAAAGGACTAAGATATACCTACTTGATTTATTATGAGGTAAATACCTTGTGTCCAAGATTTGGTAGAAAAGATTTTGAATTCAAAGGTTTTATGAGTGAAGACTAGTCCTTGTTGATAAGATTTCAACAAGTATTACTATGAATAAATTGATGACCCATAGGGGTCTAAGCGTGAAATGTCGGGATCAACAATTAAGGATGTTAAAAATCCTATTTACTAAATGGAATTAATGTCATAGTTGCCGTAATAAAGCTTTATTTCCAACCATGCACAAATGAGTTGGCCTTATGGTGATAAAACAAGGAAATTCCTCTATGGTAAGACTATTCAAGTTAGATCTTGACGATCAAAATTTGCAATATGACGTTGATCGTAACCATTTATTCTGAGGACACTATGTAAGTCTTTATAACTCATTACTCATAATGGCATAAGGTATTTTCATGACATTGTAGATAAATACTAAGGTTGGCTATGAAAAAGATTTTGTAGTTTTCACATGCTTAAAAGATGTGTTTGTGGCTAAATACGAGTATAGAGCTTGTGTGGTCGAAGTTAAGGAAGAAAGACACCTAAGCAAACTTGGTATTGATGGACATACTAGAGTGAGATGTGATACTTGGGATGAATTGATTATCTCCTTATTATAAGAGTGTGGATTGTCACCACTAGAGGGTGAGGTTTGACTACCTTGCAGAGTTATCGTTCTATATTTAGAGAGATCGTAGCATGACATCGAGTAGTGTTATCTCGACCATGACTGCTAGTCATTTGATGAGACATGGATGATAAAGATTTTTGACAATGGTATTAGATACACAAGTGGAAGTAATTATTGTCACAGATGTGCCTATTGTGATAGAGTTCATAAATGTATTCCTAGAGGAGCTACCCGGATTACCTCTAGATTGGAAGACGGAGTTTTGTATAAACTTAGTGTAGGATACCAATCCAATTTTTACACCACTTTATTGGATGGCACCAACCAAGCTCAAGGAGTTCAAGGACCAATTAGATGATTTGTTAAATAACAGTTTCATACACCCTAATGTCTCGCTATGGGGTGCATCGATGTTATTTATAAAGAAGAAAGATGGTTCGATGAGACTTTGTATCGATTATAGATAGTTGAACAAAATGATTATTAGAAATAAGTATCCTTTACCAGCATAAATGATTTATTTGATCAATTGCAATGGACTAATTGTTTCTCTAAGATTGATTTGAGATTGGGTTTCCACCAGTTGAGGATTAACGGTGGAGACATACCTAAGATTATTATCCACACGAGGATGGTCATTATGAGTTTTTAGGTATGTCATTTAGTATTAACTAATGCCCTTGTAGCTTTTATAGATATGATAAACAAGGTGTTCAGACCCTATTTGGATAAGTTAGTGGTCATGTTCATCGATGATATCTTGGTATACCCAAGGAGATGAGAGGAACATGAAGAGCACTTGAAGATTATGCTATAAACTTTGTGGGAAGATCAATTGTATGCTAAGTTCTCCAATTGTGAGTTTTAGCTTGATAGTGTAAGCTTCTTAAGCCACATAATGTCTAAAGACGGAGTGAAAATGGATCTTAATAAGATAGAGACAGTGGAGAAGTTGTTGTGGTTGATGTCCATGTCAAAGATCCATAATTTCTTAGGATTGGCCGGCTACTACGGTAGGTTCGTTAAGGACTTTTCTTGAATCGTTACTCCTATGACTAAGTTGACACAATAGGGTGTTAAGTTCATTTGGACGAACGCATGTGAGGAAAGCTTTGAGAAGCTCAAGACTTATCTTACCACAACTTCTGTGTTGAGTTTACCATATGGTACAAGGGGTTATACAATTTATTACGACGCATCACAAGTAAGACTTGGATGTGTGCTTATGCAACATGGAAACGTGCTAGTGTATATATCGAGACAACTCAAGAAACATAAGCAGAATTATCCCATACATGATTTACAGATGGCAGCCATAGTCTTTGTCTTGAACATATGGTGGCACTACCTATACAGTGAGACTTGTGAGATCTACATAAACCACCAAAGTCTTAAGTATATTTTTGAGTAGAGAGATCTCAATCTTAAGAAACGTTGATGGATAGGGTTGCTTAAAGATTATGACTGTATTATCTTATATCATTTCGACAAAACCAATGTGCTGGTAGATGTTTTGAGGTGAAAATCTATGAGGAGTTTAGCCTACATCTTAGTAGAGAGGAGATCATTAGTGCAAGGTATGCACAACTTGGGTGATATGGGTCTTTGATTTGAGGTCGGTAATACTGAGGCATTATTAGCTTATTTTATAGTGAAACCAATCTTGATTGATTGCATCAAGGAAACCTAAAGCAAGGATGAATTTGTGGTAGCATATGTAGCACATCTAGGTACCACCAAGATCTATCATGATTTGAGGGAAATGTATTGGTGGGAAGGCCTAAAGAAAGATGTGGTTGAGTATGTGGCCAAAAGTTTAGTGTGCCAACAGGTTAAGGTAGAGTAGCAAAGGCTTATTGATTTATTCGTTTATGGATAGACTGACTAAGTTTGCACATTTTCTATTGGTAATGACCATTTATGGAGCAACACAGTACACTCAATGGTACATGGATGAGATAGTGAGATGCACAGAGTTCTCGTCACTATAATGTCAGATAAAGGCACACAATTTACTAGTCAAATTTGAGGGAAAGTTCAAGAAGTGTTGGGGATTAAGTTGAACTTTAGTACTGCTTTCCACCCACAGACGAATGGTTAGTCTAAAAGGACCATTCAGACTTTAAAAGATATGTTGAGAGCTTGTGCCATAGATTTTGGAGTCACTTGGGATCGACACTTGCTATTGGTGGAGTTTGCCTATAATAATAGTTTCTAGTCTTAAATTTAATGGTACTCTATGTGGCCATATAAAGATCAAGATGTAGATCACTTATATGTTAGTTTAAAAGAAGCCTTACGTGCCTTCAATGGAAGAGTTCTTAAAATTTGAAATTGAAAAATAAAGAGAAACCAAAAAGAAATGCAATTTTCAAAAAGAAAAGTAATGCATCCTCGTGTCATTGTTATATGTGTGGCAAGAGAGGTCATTTCTCTTATGATTGCTACTATAAGGGGAATAACCTTCCCAAAACCAAATTGACTTGGGTGCATAAAGGATCTCATGTACTTGTTAACCCCCAACGACCTATCAAAATATAGGTACCTTTAAAGAAAAACTAAAGATTTGTTTTGTAGGTTGAGCAAGAGCAAAAAGAACAATGTCTTAAAGCTCAACCAAAGGAAAGACAGCCTTGGTATTTACAAAGCTCGATAAAAAAAAAAGTGGTAGTGTTTTTTTTTTTTTTGTGATTACTCCAAAGGTATTATCTAAGGAATTAGAACCATTAGTAACACTTCTCAAACCTAAATTAAACATGTTTTATTCGTTAAAGGTCTAAGGCATAACTTGTTAAGTATTAGTCAGCTTTGTGATAAAGGCTTTAGAGTTTGCTTTGATTCTCATAGATGCCAAGTAATTAATACTAACACTAATAAAGTTGCATTTATTGGCAAAAAAAAAAAGAATATATATGTTATCTTTCTTGATGAAATTAAGCTTTATAATGAATCATGTCTTATGGTCAATGATGTATGTGATAGTTTGTTGTGGCATAGAAGATTAAGACATGTTAGCATGTACACTATTTCAAAACTCCTAAGAAAAGACTTAGTCATTGAACTTCCAAAGATGTCTTTTGAGAATGACTAAGTTTGTTATGAATGTCAATTTGGAAAACAGTTAAAAGCTCTTTAAAATCTAAGAAAGTGATCTCAACTTCTAAACAAGTTAAAAGCTTTAGAGTTGAACTATTGCATATTGACTTGTTTGGACCAATTAATGTCACTAGTTTAAGAGGCAAGTCATATGGCTTGGTTATTATTGATGATTACTCGAGATATACATGAGTATATTTTCTTGCTTACAAAGATGATGAATCGCCTACTTTTGTTAAACATTGTAAAATAGTGCAAAATGAAAAAGGGCTTACCATTGTTAGTGTTAAAAGTGACCATGGTGGTGAATTTGAAAATAATGATTTTGAAATCTTTTACAATGAAAATGGTTTTGACCTTAATTTTTCAGCTCTTAAAACTCCATAATAAAATGGAGTTGTTGAAAGAAAAAATAGGACTTTAAAGGAAATGGCAAGAACAATGCTTTATGAAAAAAATTTGCCAAAATATTTTTGGGCTGAAGCTGTGAACACAGTAGCTTACATTTTGAATAGAGTTTCCATTAGAGCCATGATTTCTAAAACCCGTTATGAGCTTTATAGAGAAAGAAAATCAAACATTTCACATTTAAGGAGTTTTGGATGCAAATGCATTGTTTTAAATAATAAGAAAACACACCTTGGTAAAGTTTGATGCTAGAGGTGATGAAGCTATTTTCTTAGGTTATGCATTGAACTCTAAAGCATACAAAGTGTTTAACAAAAGAACTTTGGTTATAGAAGAGTCAGTTCACATTGTTTTTTATGAGACTAAAGCTACACAAAGAAATATAGTGCTTGATGATGATGATGATGCAAATGATATTAAAAGGAAAATGGAAAAGATGAGCTTGGACAATAAAAAAGATGATAGAAAAAGCTCAAAGGAGAAAGATGGAGAAGAACCACCTCTATAAGACTTGCAAAGAGCTGAAAATCAGCACAACGATCTTCCTAAAAGCTAGAAATTTGTAAGAAATCATCCTCAAGAACAAATTATTGATCTCTCAAAAGGTGTCAAAATTGGAAGAAGATTAAAAGAAACTTGTGAATATCTGGCATTCATATCAAAAGTGGAACCAAAGAACTTTGAGGAAGTTGAACAAGAAAAAAGATGGATGATTGCCATGCAAAAAGGACTTGGTCAATTTGAAAGGAACAAGATTTGGACCTTAATTCCAAAGCCAACAAACCATCCAATTGTTCGTACAAAATGGGTATTTAGAAACAAGTTGGATGAGATGGGAAATATGGTAAGAAAAAAAATAAAGTTAGTTGCTCAAGGGTACGATCAAGAGGAAGGTATTGATTATGATGAAACATTTGCCCTTATAGTTAGATTAGAAGTAATTAGACTCTTGCTTGCCTATGCTTGTTACATGAATTTTATATTATTTCAAATGGATATCAAAAGTATATTTCTAAATTGCTTTATACAAAAAGAGGTGTATGTTGAATAGTCCCTTAGTTTTGAAGACTTTGAAAAAATTGATTATGTTTATAAATTACATAAAGCTTTATATGGATTGAAACAAGCTCCTAGAGCTTGGTGTGAAATACTTTCAAAATTTTTTATTCAAAAAGGATACTCTAGAAGGAGTGTAAACAATATTCTTTTCATAAAGAAAAACAAAAATGATTTGATTGTGGTTCAAATATATGTTGATGATATAGTATTTGGTGTCACTAATGAAAAGTTGTGTAAGAATTTTGCTAAGGAAATGTAGAGTGAATTTGATATGAGCATGATGGGAGAGCTAAAATTCTTCCTTAATCTACAAATCAAACATTATGAGGATGAAATATTCATTAACTTAGAAAAATACACTAAGGAAATTCTGAAAAAAATTTGATATGATGAATCTGAAATCAATTAGAACTCTTATGAGTCCTTTCACAAAGCTTGACAAAGATGAGAAAGGAAAATATATGGATTAAAAATTCTATAAAGGCATGATTGACTCATTTTTTTTATTTAACTGCAAGTAGACTTGATATTTTGTTTAGTGTTTACCTATATGCAAGATTCCAATCATGTCCCGAAGAATCACATTTGACTATAGTGAAGAGGATTTTTAGATATCTCTTGGACGCTTAAACCTTAAGATTATGGTATCCAAAAAGATCATCTTTTAATCTTCTTGGCTACTCCAATGCTAACTTTCCTAGTAGCAAAACAGATCAAAAGAACATTAATGGCACTTGTCAATACCTTGGAAACATGTTTGTGTCATGGTCTTGCAAGAAACAAAATTCAGTTACTTTTTCAACTGCTGAGGCTAAATATATTTCACTATGTAGTTGTTGCGCACAAATATTATGGATTAGGCAATAGCTAAACGATTTTGGCATGTCCATGTATAATGTTCTTATCTTTTTGCGACAACATGAGTGCCATAAACATCTCCAAATCCTGTTCAACACTTAATGACTAAGTACATCAAAATTAGACATCATTTTATTTGAGATCATGTGCTTAATGGAGATGTTGAAATAGAATTTGTAGATACCTTGCATCAATTAGCCAATATTTTCACAAAACCTTTAAGTGAAGACCAATTTGTGAAATTAGAAAAGAAATATGAATGCTTGATGTAAATAAACTATGATTGAGTAATATTTTGATAATGTTTTTGACGATATATTATATGGAATATACTTTATTCTCATGATTTAATTGATTAAATGTTCATTTTAATTAGTTATAGGAGTTTTGAAAATTGGAAAATCTTGCTTTAGTTAGTTAAGACCTTTTTTAACTAGTTAAAGTAATTTTGTGAATAAAAGGAAAGCCTAAACCAGTAGAGTTGTAATCAGTTAAAGGTTCTTTTAGCTGATTAAAACAATTCTATTTGTGAAAACTTGAAACACAACCCTTAATGACAGTTACTCATTAACCAGTTAAAGCTTGCTTTAACCAATTGAAATACCAAATGTCAAAAAAAAAGGGGTCAGGCGTTAAAATAAATATTTTGAAAATCAAAAACCTTGAGAAAAAAGCTGACAGTATTTAAGGGGCAACCTAACCAGTTATCACCCATCATTTGTAACTCTCCACCTCCTCCAAAAACTGTCATCCAATCTTTCTTAACCTCTAAGTCCCAAAACCTAACTCAAACTCTCTCACATCCATTTGAGTAGTTAAGAAATCCAAAGAAACCCTAAATCTCGACACCAGCAAAAACCATGGCTAAGACTTCCCTGACAAACAAAGTTACTGACAAAAGGAAGAAGAAATGATCAGCAGAAGCATCTTCATCACTCTCTCCACAAAAAGGAATAAATGGCCTTGAATCTGATGTTAGAAAAGAAGGGGTTGAGTCAAAGCAAGAAGGAATCAAAATCCAAGAAATCTACAATAATAAGAGTTTCAATTAAAAAGGTAATTTTCAATCTTCTCGATTCAAAAATCAAATTCATAAAAATAGGTTTAAAATCCAAGAAATCTACAATAATAAGAAATGCTACTGTTTCCTATGATAAATTTTTGGATTGAGCAAGCTTTAATGAAGTTCCTGATATTAAGAATTCTCCGTCTAAATTTTTTGAGGAACTGAAATTAAAACATTTCATCACGTTTGAAGAAAGATTTTTTAGTGCAACACTAGTTAAAGAATTTTACTTAAATATTGCCTTAGGGAAGGATGAACTTAGCAACCTTAAAAAGTTTATTGAGGAAAAACTTAATGTTCTTCTTCGTGGGAAAAAATTTACTATTATAGCTTCTGATTTGGGTAATTTGCTAAAAAAAAAGTGTGAGGTTGGGAAATTTAAGGTTTTAGAGGGCTATGATCCTTCATCCATCTGAGAGGTTATCATTGGCAGAAAAGAGAAATACCTTTCTAAAAGTTATTCCAGCAACATCCTTAATGCTCAAACCAGAATTCTCCATTACGTCGTTGCCTCTACATTGCATGGAAGAAGTAATAGCTATAGCTATGTGACTTTTCAAGATTTGTGGCTAATGGAATTTACCTTTAATGGAACCTCATTGAATGTTGATAGGTTTATGATAGAAAGACTTATAAGAACATGCTTAGGAGATAGAACAAGTTTACCTTAAGGGAACATCATCTGTGCATTGATCAAGAAAAAAGGAATATGGAATTAAAGATTCCAAGTAGATTGGACTAAAAGTAAGGACCAGGGGATCTACCTAGACAGTTTGCAAAAAATGAGATTTGAAGTGTCTAGAAATGTATATTGGAAACTTCCAAAAAATGCCCCAAGAACCCTTGGAAATAAAGCTCCCATTTACTCTTAAGGAGATAACGAATCACCTATCATAGATGAAATGATCTTTAATCTACTCATAAGAGTTGATGGAAAGTTAACCGATGGATTATCTAGACTTAACAAGCTAGAAAAGAAAGTAACTAAAATTGAAGAGTTCATACTAGATGTGAGCTACCTTATAGAGACACTTGCTCTAATAGAAACTGGATAGGTAGCTTCAACCACTGCAGCTAAAAAGAGAAACACAAGGACACTTGCCTCTACATCTTTTAAAGGAAAAGCAGTAATAAGAAATCCCACACTTTCAAATGAAAAACTACAACTGAAGAATTTGAGAGTTTTGCCTCAAAATTTCCAACTAAAATGTCAAAGAGATATGATGCTAAAAAAGAACAAGTTTCAGAACCTAAAAAAGTGTAAAAAGAAACTCTTGAAACTAAAAATGACAAAGGGCAAGAGCTAGATCAGGACAAAGGAAGTGAAGATGAAAAATGAAAGGGTTTTGATCAAGAGAATGTGAGTGCTGCTAGCATAACGGTAGATGACTTTATGCAGCAGCTTTTATGAGAAAAGCAAGTAAGACAACAAACTATGATAAACGAACAGCAATTACATCTACAAAGCAAAAAGTTGGTTTGACAAACATAGTCGGTGTAAGTAAGTTCACTGAAAAGGGACAGCTGAATAAAAGAAAAAGAATAACGTCTGAAACTGCATCTACTAAAGCCAAATCCATTTGGATAAAAAAGAAAACAATGGCTATGAGACCAAATTCCTCAAGAAGAGAAAATCTATGAGAATTATTGAATTCACTGTCAAACCACCCTCTAAATCTGGACCTCTTTAGATTATATCATTAGCATCTGACTCCTCATCCTCCACATCCTTTGATTCTTACTCCTCATCATCCTTTAAAGCCTTAAATGTGCATTTTGGTAATGATGAAGCCCCACCTTCTTCAAACTCTGATGAGAATTAAGTCTAAGCATAACTCTCTTTTTGAATGATTATAAAAATGGGGAGAATTAGGAAGTGGAGAGTAGTTAAGAATATACAAATAGGGAAAACAATATCTACTGTTTCATGCTTTTGGAAAACAATGTCTACTGGTTTATGCTTTTGCTATGTTTTTGTTTCTTATTCTTGAACTTTGTTGTTGATGAATTTACTGGTTTATGTGTATGGATTTGTTGTTATGTGTTTATCTATGGTTGATAATTGTGAAAATTTTGTGCATATACATACAAATTAAATTTTTAAAAAAAGATTTACATTCCTTATCTTTTAATGTACATATTAAGGGGGAGCATACACTTAAGGGGAGCAATCCCTAATTTGCACGTAGAATTAATGGCATAAAAGACATTGCACTCTTAATAGATGAGTGTTTTGTCATCATCAAAAAAGGGAGAGAATGTTGACTACATATGTTTTTTATGATAACAAAACATTCCTTTTTCATTAATGTCGGACCCTTTGCTTAAGTGTGTAGGATTTCGTTTCAATCCCTTAATACTGATGTTATTTGAAAGCAAGTTAAGAAGCTTGCCTTGATATAAGTATGGTTAATTAGTTAAAGGAACAAAAAATAAAAGCTAAATGGAAATAAACAAGTATTGATTGGTTAACAATAAGCCTTAATTAGTTAAGGTATTCAAGGGCATTGCACGAGTGTGAAGAAGAAGCTTCTTAATCGATTAACCGAAGTGTTAATTAACTAAAGGTCATAGAAAGAGTCAAGAAGGGCCAAAGTTCAAATTCAAATACTGTTGACCATTCAAATGAAGTCAAATGACAAGATTTAAACTTGAAGATTTCTTAATCAATTGAAGCCCATTTTAATCAATTAAGGATAAAAGGAAAAAAGCTTCAATCAGTTAAAAAGAGGACTAGTCAATTAAAAGAAAGCTGGTGGAAAACATTGCTTGAAAACATAAAGCCTTTAATCAATTAAAGTTGTAACTAACTGGTTAGCACAAGAAAACAGTGTAGGAAACAGAGAAAAATTATTCAGTTAATGCCTATCCTTAATCGGTTAATAGATCACTACCAGCACACTTTGAATTTAAATACTAGAATACAAAATAATTACTAGAATGGGATCAAACATGTCATAACAGCTAGAAACTGTCTCTAGCAGCCAAATTTGAGTTTTTAAGTATAAAAAGGTCCTCGAACAGTCAACGATGAAAGTAAGAAGCAACCCATACCACATTTTGAGCTAAATAGCAAAAGAACTTTCTCTTACACACTTGTTTCACGTTCCTATTCTTGTTAAAGTTCTTTGAGCTTGATTATATACATCTTAGATTAGCAATGGCGATCACTTGTATTTCTTTTTCTTCTTAATTCTTGTTTGTTAAAGTGTGAAAAGCATTTTAAGATTTATTGTAAGCGATTAGAGTTTAAGTTAGAAGCTCACTTTGTAAAATCTTGATGGAAGCTATCAATTCTACAAGTTTAGTGTAGTTGGGTAGAAAATCTTTGATTGGGAGATCGAGGTAGTGGATGTAGCTCAAGGGAACCGAACCACTATAAATATTTGTATTTTGTCCACTTTTCTCTACATTCTCCTTAATTGGTGCCTTTTAGCCTTAACAAGTTTTAAACCTTTTATTTCATATTGACAAAAAGTTTTTCAAGCTCAAGAGTTACCTTAAAAATATTTTTAAGTGTTATTCACCCCCCTCAAGCACTTCATTAGAACCAACACTAACCTCTTAAGATCCCATTGGATAAGGATCCAACCTTCTAAACTCAAATTTAAGGTAAGATTTGACATTTTTTAGTTTTAATCTCATGGGTATGTCCTAACTCTAGGATTTTATAATTTCAGCTCATTTATTTCGTTTTTAAGATAAAGATTTTACAGCATGCTTCGTTCACTACAAGGAATAGAATGGAAATAAAATAGTCATTTCAAGGAAATAGAATAGAAGAAGAATAACTATTATGTAGATTGATTCGTGGGAACGAAATAGGATAGAAATTACTATTATCCCTTATTCCATTGTTTGGTTAGTAGAAATAGTTGTAAGAATTGTTAAGGAATAATAGGTAAATGATAAAATACCCTTTATTAAAATTTAAATATTTTTTAATTAAAAAACAAAAATACCATGATGAGAAAAAAATACTCTTTATTCAAATTAAAGAATTTATTTGTTAAAAGATAAAAATATTCTAAGTAATAAATTCAAAATACGTTTTATTATAATTAAATAATNAAAAGATAAAAATATTCTAAGTAATAAAATCAAAATACCTTATACTATAATTAAATAATATTTTCACCAAAATACAAACATATTTTCATTATAATTTAATAATATTTTACATTAGAAGATAATTAACCTTTTTATTATAATTAAATAATATTTAATATTAAAGGACAAAATATATTCTTCATTAAATAATAATAAATGTACTAAATAATATTCTTTTTTACATTTATTATATTCAAATAATAATATTAAATAATATTCTTTATAATATTTATTATAGTTAAATCATATTTATATATTAAATAATATTTAAATATTTTCATTTCCTTTTTTTTTAAATGAAGTAAAAAATTTTGCCTTCTGTGCTATAGAGAGACAAGGAGTGAGGAAGAGAGAGAAAAAATAAGTTTAGTATTATTTTATAAGGTAATTTTTTAAATTGTAAAAGGGTATGTTTGTCTAATCAACTCCTTTTCTTATTCCCAACCATTTGGAATAGCCATTACTAAAAAGGGCCTTGGTAATGGCTATTCAGGCCTCTCTTTAAATGGTTATTCTAAAGAATAGTCATTCCATTGAACCAAATGCAACTTTATCTCAAAAATGAGAATATAAAAGGAATGACTATTCCATTCCCCCCAACCAAGCACACCTTTAAAGGTTTTGCTCTTCAAGGAGATTGTGAAGGTAAGTTAAGTTTATTCATTTTATTGATTTGGTTTGAAGTATAGAAATTTATTGGGACTTAAAGGGAGGTTTTTCACTAAATCTACTAGTTTCAAAAATGGGTTCATGCTAGAAACTAGGATCTTATGATAGGATTTATTTTATAAGTGATTGTTGAGCTTGAGTATTATAAAACAACCAAGGTTTGACAAAGCAAGGCTTAGAACCACGCTTTGTCAAGGTGAGTGGATACTCCACTTTCAAACTATTTTAGTATGTAAAGTTGAAGCATGATTTGATCAGTATAGTTTTTCATTAATGTTTTGCTATGTGAAAATATGTTTATGGATAAGAAATTGTTTTGGAAATGGTTTTCAAAGCTACTATGTATAAATAAATATTCTATTATGTATTAGTTTTCAATAATGGGGGACAAATCTTTTCAAGTGTTTTATACCAAAACCACGATTTAAATGAAAGATGAATGAAATTCTTGAAGCATGCTAAATTGCTATGATTATGTGATGATGATTTCACATATTAAATAAGTTATGAATGACCACATGATGTATGTGTATTGAGTTGTATGTGATGTTATTACCACATACCATGAGAATGAAAACAAGTACTTAATATAAATATTGAATGCAACCATGCTAGGTATATGATGTAATCCCATATACCATATGAGATGATTAAACATGCATGATAAATGCCATGATGCTATGTATATGATGTAAATTCCATATGCCACATGAGATGATAAATAGTACATGATAAATGATATGATGCTAGTATGTCAAGTAGATTCCACATAACACATGAGATGATAAAGAATACTTATTGAAGATTATGATGCCAAGTACCTGATGTAGTTTCCACATATCACATTTATGAGTATGAGTATATTATCATATAAGATATGATATGTTTGTTTGTTAACCCAAGGGTTTTTAAGGGTTTTACCATTACCCTTATTTTAGAGTGGGATATAAAATCCTCTCCCGAAGTTAGGCAATGATTCCACTCTTATGATGCATCATAAACTCTTAAGGTGCAATAGGGTTTAAACATTGCTAGTCTAAGTTGCAATAGGGCTTAACTATCACAAATTTATTTATACCTTTGAATATATCTTGATTGATGAGTAATGATTTTATGTGTGTTTTATATGAGAATGTTGGAACAAAGTTCCTTAGACTTTTATGAAAGAAAGCTAGGGGTACAATTATTAATGAGAATGAGATTAGACGAGTCTGAATTATTCGAGTCCATGAGCATGGTTATCGAGCTCTAGAAAGTAAGTCTTGATACCTTAGTTGAAATGACGACTTCTTAAGTTAGCCCTTTTTGGATGTCATTCAAAGGTTTGATTCTCAAATTTGGTTTTAATGAATTATGAGACTACTAAATATATGAAAAGTATTTGGTTTTAATGGATTATGATACTCAATGATTTAAAAGTTTAGTACAAATTTACAAAGGATTTACAAAAATTATTTGAAAGCATGATTATTCTCTTACAAGTTCATTATGCATATGTGAAATATCATATGTGCATGGTTTCGTAAACGCTTTATTTATGCAAAAGCTCTAACCCCTTAACTTGCCCCCTTTTCATATTTATTCGCGAAGTCTTTATGACTCATACGTTAGTTGTTCCCCTTTTTGGTTGCAGATTAATGATAACTGTCAAGCCTCCCATGTCACAGAGTTGGTGATCCATTCTTCCTTCAATAGGTGATTTAGCAACCTCTTGAAGTTTAAGGAGTAGGATCATGTTTTGCTTGACAAGTCAATTTAAATTTCCATTTATAAATGTTTGTTTATGGATGACTATTAAGTTATTGAATGGCAAGATATTTCTTATGATGTTATATAAATGCTATGAATGATGACCTGAGACCTTACGAGCTTCTGTGGTGCCAATTTACAGACTTTATAAAAAATGTACTGGGTACAGTTACTATGAATGAAAGCATTCACACCTTTTATGTTGAGAAGTCCATATTTGTGTGATTTGTTTATTTACAGATGTTTATGACTATATGATTCATGTTATACATGTATGATGATAGTGATGGCAAATGAACCAAATGAGATTGATTGATAATAGAATGATGTTGGAAAGCTTACTAAGATCTAGTGGACCATACCCACGTAGGTCCTAATGTTGATCATTATCCATCTAGAAAATGGGATGTAACATTCGATTTTCTTTAAATATAGAAAAATAAGAAGGGATTTTGAAAATTTTAACTAATTAAATAAAAAGAGAGGTTGAGAGGAAGAAAAATAAATTGTTTTGGAGTAACAAAGACATTGACAAATGGTTTCATAAAGTATTGAAAAATGAGTTGGATTTTTCCTTTTTACATTGGCACCAAAACGACATGACACCATTTTGGTGATAGCATTGAGATGCAAGACAACGTCATTTTAAAGAGCATGGGAGAAAAAATTATTTAGGCCGAATTTGACCCGACCTGTATCTGTTAGGTCAAGCCCAAAATAGTTTTGGGCCACTTGTATTTGGATTTTAAACCCACTTGAGGTATGTGTTTTGACCCAATTTTATTATGGCTATTTAATTCTCTTTTTTATTTTATTCCTTTTTTATGCACATATTTAAACTTATGAAATTATTTCATAAAATATGTTATCTAGGAATAATAAAAATTTTAATTAGTTAAATTTAAAAATTGTAATTATTTAGATAAAATCTTTTTAAAAGGGAACTTTCAAAAAGTTGCTAGTGAGAGTTTTATTAAATTTTCCTAAGTAAAAGTAATTATGAGACCATACTAAAAGTGTTGGGATGAAATTTGTAATTATATTTACAAGAAAGATTATTTCTAAATAAGTATTTCATAAAAAATGGAATCTGAAAAGAAACATAAAAAATGAATATAAAGTAATTAAAATATTTAATACACTAAAAGTTACATCATGATTTTATTTGATTGCATACATTTAATTTTAGCTATACAAATATATTAAAATATGCCAATGATGGAATTTTAAGAAAGTATTTTTAAATCAATTTTAAGAAAGTTGTGAGTGACAATTTTCTTTAAGATTCTTAGGTAAGGAAATTTTCTAAAATTCTACCATAAATGTTAGAGAATTTAGAAAATTTTCCAATATAAAGGGTTTGCATTTATTATGCAAAAACTTAAATAAAATAAAGAAATAAAAATAAAAAGTACAAAAATTGAAATAAATAAAAAATTTCCAATGATGGAATTTTAAGAAAATTCTAAGTCACAAATTTCTTGAAAGGTCCTAGTGAGACAATTTTCTCAAATTTTTCAAAATTTCAAAAATTTTCATCCAAACACATCCTAAGAACATGAACAAAAGTGGTTAAAAAGCTATGAAATATAAGTGTTTGAGAAGTAGATCTAACCATTCATGTTTTTGTGTCTTAATTGTATTGTGTACAAATAAGATATTAATAATTTTATGTGTAAATGCAAACATGATACGATTAACTAATCAAGTTAGATTTGAAACATGTGCACAGATACGTTTACTAACTGTATTATAATCGAAACATGATACGACACGATTAACATGTTTATTAAACATGTTGAGTTAAGATTTATATGACACAACACGATTAAACAATTAATACAATTTAATTTTTAACACGATTTAAATAAAAATACGTACAATTAAAATATAATTTTATTATTCGAATTTAAAATCAATAATTATAAAAACAATTATAACAAGATAATAATATGATAAAATATAATAAATTCAACATAAGTAACATCCATAAAATCCATTATCATAACAAAATAGTCTTTTACAACTAGACTTAAAGAAGTTAACAAACGTATCCTTCTATACAAATCAAGTACAATAATACAATTAACATGATTAATTAAATATGTTTAAATTTGTTAACTAAATTGTGAGGTGTATCAAAAAGCGAAGGGCTCAATGAGTTTATTCTTTACTAGAAGAACACTCACGCTATGCAACAGGTTTGTATAATTTTATAAACAGTTGATGTTAAAAGTTCAATACAAAATTTTTGAATTAGTAGATATTGAAAATTGTCCATTGATATTAATAATTTTGAATATTACAATTGTTCTAGATTGTTTAAAGAAAAAGAAATAAAGTAATGTATTTATTATCATCCAATTGTACAATGGTAGATTATTTTATGCTAAAAATGATTTATTGTAATGTATCTAGCATATAAAAATAATACATATATGTTTGTATTTAGCATATATGTTTGTATCTAGCAAATTGTGTTAATATATAGTTTAAAAAGTGAGAATAGAAAAGATGAATAATTGTTGAAAGCAAAATACTTTACATTCTGTAGCCATATAAGAATAATGCACATATGTTTGTATATAGCATCACTAGAAAGCAAAAGAAGGAAGCAATGAAGCATATTTGATTTTTAACATTTGAGATATGTACAAAAAATATTTGTTACAAAATACACAACGATTGTTACATAACATACAAAAAAATGCTTGACAGCAATTAATCAGCATAATATTATCCAAAAAACATAGTTCAATAATTGTTTGTAGCAACCACTTGAAATAATGGTTCTTCCTTTTTTTTGGACAACATTGTGCGAAATAAAAGTATTTCAGCACAACAGCAAAAATCAGCTCAATAGAAGTGTTAGCACGCTATGTAGTATCAAACAAAAAATGAACTGATAACGTTTAGAGGAGCTCCTTAGAAATGTTTGATTGGTACACAACCAACACTTATATAGTATAAACATGTTTCATCCACGTGTAGCATGTTGTCTCCAAAACAGGACATACTCAAAAACATGCTGCTCATGTTTTAGACAACATTGCAAACACAGTATGCTACACAATATATAATAAAAACTGAATTGATAGCATTTTGTTGAGCTTGTCTGAGAAGGTTGATTTATATACAACCATCACTATGAATATAATGTTTTAAAAAGTGTTATAAATGGGTTATTGCTATGCAAAGAAATGAAAAACTTTATAAGTATGTTTTATGATAAAGCAATCACAAATGCGAGCATATGAATGTAAGAAAAGCTTAAAGTCAATAAACAGTAGGTTTGATCATGTATATATAAATAATCAATTTAAATATGAATGTTAGTGTTGTAATAATGATTACCATGACAATAATTTGGTTGACATTCCTAACTTAAGCTCTTTAAGCACACTTGCTTCTTATGCATCCAATGTTGAAAGTTAGAAAAAATATTTTTAAGTTGTTTTATAAATAAATAAATGACATTAAAATAATATGATAAACAGGTCATTTTCAATGAAAAACCAACAAAGCTGATTCTTTTGAAGCCAAAAACCAAAAGTCCTTCCGACATAGGTACAAATGTCCAAAAGCCACAATTCCCTTAGTCAAGGCCTAGCAATACAATTCACAAGTCAAAAAACCAAGCCTAACAATACAATACTGATCAAAGGTCCTCAACAACGATATCTCTGTCCACAATCACCACTGCAACTCATAAAAACCATATTTTAACTGTAAAGCCCAAACTTATAAAATACTATTCATGACATACATGTGGTGATAGCATGATTGCATACTAGGAGAGTCCCGAAAAATTTACAAAAGTCAGTATTGTACCTAGAGGTACAACAAAGTTTATTTAATCCTCGAACTAGATCAAATATGAATTTTAAGGTGAGATTAAGAGTTTCACAGTTCATGGATGACTTAAAATGGTAATTTGGAGTTTGAGGATCAATTTGGAGTCAAATCGGAATTTTCACTAACTAGGGGTAAAATGGTCATTTGCCACCTGGGGACAAAATGGGAATTTTAAAAAAGAATTTTTTGGCCCCATTTGACTTATTGGAGTATGATTTGAGGTTTAGAAGTGAAAATTTTTAATTTCGGTATAATTTGGAGTATAGGGGTAAAATGATAATTTTGCCATTTCAGGGGCAAAATTGTAATTTTCCACCACCAGGATATTTTTTCCAGCACATGGTCTTCCTTTGTCTTCATCTTTGACCCTTGACTAAACATGTGGTGGAGATAAAATGTTTAAATTTTTAAAATTTTAAAAACGGGCCAATGACATGATGCCATGTGTCATGCCTTTATTAATTTATTATTTTCCTTTTTAAAAGGCACAAAATCAGCCCATCTTCCACCCCATGGCCGGCCAAACCAGCAAGAAGAGAGAGAAAACAAAAACAAAACCCTAGAGAGAGAAAATCAAAGAAAAAGTGTGAATTTTCAAGGAAATTAAGTGAAAAAGGTGAGTTTTTTCTATTAAGCTTGAGTTTTCTTATTCCCAAGCATTTCTCTTTATTTTCCATGATTAAATTACATGTTTTCATGATGAATTCAATTCTGAAAAAATGGGTTAGGAGAGAGAAAGTTGTTGGATTTATTTGATTTTAATTTATGTTAGTGTTTTTAGTTAGTTTAGCATATTTAGAAACAAAACAACAAGAAAAGAATTTATTTTCTCCCCCAACCATTAATGGCTGAATTTACCATGTAGTGAGTGAGGATGAGTTTGATTTTATTCTAGGAGAATTGGTTAAGGAATAATGAATTATGAGCCTAGAAAAATAATGGGAATTTTCGGAGCAAAAATACGAATTTTTACCCACTAGGGGTATTTTCGTAATTTGCTGTTGGGACTGATAATTTGCACCACACTGAGGGACATTAAGTTAATTTGGGTGCAATTGAGGTATAGAAACTGAAAAGAATTAAATTGGAGTTTAAACGGACCCGTTAGGAATTTAATCGGGTGATAAGACGAATTAGGCCAATACCGGGTTTAGATAGTTACCAGTGCATTTTTGCATTCCATATCATGCATTGGTAGTCTAAATTAGTTTAATTTTGATTTAGTACCAACTTGGTGAAACTCTCGATTTTGTACTGTGTCAAGGTGGTGAGTCCTCCGATAAAGGCAAGGAAATTGCATCCGAGGACCAGTAGACAGAGTGCTTCGAAAGTCTGCATTCTAGACATTGTGAGTAAACTTACTGTCATTTTAATTATCTAGGGTGGTTTTTAGATGCTTTCATGAATTCTATGGAAAAAGGAATTTAAAAAGATAAATTTTCATGTTTTATGAATAAATGAGTTTCAATGAAATTAAATTATAAATTGTTTTGAAATTAATAGTGATTTTGAAAAATAGAGTACACGGAGACTGTTAATTGTGGCAATTTGATTGTTTAAATTAACTGGCTTATGATAAATCGAGCATGATTGGCTAGTTGGCAATTGTATTGAAATGCGAATTGTTTGGTTACCTTGAAAAACTACGAATTACAAAATTGCCATATCATGTTATTGAGTTTTATTATATGGTGGATTATATATTAATTAATCACTGCAGTAGGGGGTTTCTGTGGACCAGCCTTTTAGAGGGGCACGGTAAACCCCATTATATTCTTACCTCGAACGGAGAGGCGCGTAGGGTATCTCCTGGGGTAAAGTTTAGGGTTCACTTCACGCTAAACCACCACGTGAGGGGGAACTCAGCCAACGCCAAGGAACGGCTATGTTTTCAAAACAAAAACATGATTTATGTGAAATGTGAATTTTAATAGCCTTGGCGGTCTCGGTAGGATGCCTCGGCCAAGGTGTCCCCGAGAATGGATTTATGGCACAAGCCTAGATTTTTATGAGATTCATAAGCCTTTTTACGTATTTTGAACGAGATGTGTTCTAATTGTATAACCCAGTTTATGATGATTTACTTTATTGTCTCCATGTACTTAACTCTAGATGTTTATGATGATGTCTGTTTACTCATTGAGATTTTATAATCTCACCACCCTCATTTCCACCAATTTCAGGTTCAGTATAGACTGTAGATAGCTAATATCATCGAGGACTACAGTGGGATCTGCATTTTCCAAACCGTAGGTTCACAGTCCTCTGTACTTTTGTTTATTCGGGGGCACTCTTGTTATTGTAAATTAAATTAAATATTTTGACTTACTGTATTTAAGTATGTATAAATTTATTTAGCTTTTACGCTATAAAAATTATTCACGTATAACTCTATAAATATTGTTTTATAAGAAAATAGAATATTTTACTTAATATTTTTTCTATTTTCTTATTATATTCAAATAACCATAATTTCATTTTAAATGAAGATTTTAGACTTTTAAACTCATTTTGAATATGAATTATGTGTTTTGTACTTGTATATTACGTTTTAGCCAGTTTCGAAATTTTTGAAAAAAATGACCAAAATACTCCTGTGAGACGAAAAATTAATATTTTATTTGTTTAAAATTGGAAACAGCTTAAAATCTTTTAGAACACGATATTTGACAATAGTTGCTCACAAGGGAACAGAGAAACTAATAGTAAAGCCTTGCGGGGTTTCGGGTTGACATTTCGGGCAATAAGTGTCTACCAGGACATCGCGGCGGTTGTCACGGGCTCGAGGGGAGTACTAGGTCGTGACATTAACTATTTCCATAAATAGATAATTGCTGTTACAAAATGTCATCAAAATTTGATAAAGCTCAATTATGGCATCGACAATTCACAAACCATAAAGATAAAAACTTTTAAAAAAATGCAATATTCAATATTCGATATATATGATATGTATGAATCACAATCATATATATATATGATATAACAATCATATTCGATATAAAAAAACTAATAAATCAACATAAAATTAAAGCATCTCTACATACAATGCAATCACAACTCAACAATTTCTGATATATACAGTCACACCCAAACTGGACAACAACTTAAGTCAAGGAAAAATTAAGCAAAAAATCCAAAACAAACAAGACAAAAAAAAAACACAAAAAGCCAAAAACAAAGCCAGAAACAGAGACAACGTCTCACCAATCAATTCCCATGAAAACAAAAACCTTAAGTCATGAAAAGAACCACAGAAAATTGACCCAGCCGTCATATCCAAATCGAAGACAAACTCAAGCTAAGGGAAAGAAGTAAACAGAAAACCCAAAATAAATAAAGAGAAAAAGAAACAAAAAGGCTGAAGAAAGAAAACATCTCACCAATCATTCCCATGAAATCTAAAAACCTAGACCGCGAAAAGAATCACTGAAAATTGACCAAACTCGGTTATGACACCAAAATCAAACACTAACTCAAGTCAAGAGTTAGAAGGATAGTTTTGATCAAAGTAACCCAGAGGTTAATCTCAAAGATTCCACCAAAACAATGAACACCAGTAAAATAATTAATAAGATATAGACTAATAAAAACAGCACCTTAATGAAATAAGCTAAAATACATGTTTGAGAAATAAGCTAAAATTAAATCAAACATCAAAAGCATAATGAAGGTGACCAACCTTGACCCGAATCTTGTCGAAGATCTGAAATTTTTTTGCTGCCTCACTTTTTCTTGATTCCAACAGAAATGGAGTGATAAAGTGATCTAATTCCTCTCTTTCTTTTCTTCTTTTTTTCTCTTCTCTAGAATTATCCGAATTTTTCTTAGAAAATATCTTTAATCTTCTATGGTAAGCCAAAGCTAGGTGCTTCAAGAAGCCTATGGAACCTGAACATGAGAGGGAAAGGAGACCACAGGTGATTGATAGAAGACAAGTTAAAACAACTAAAAACCCAAAAGGCCTTTACTTGAGACCATCAAATAACCCTAGTATCTAAATTAATTACCGAATCAAATACCTTTTACCTGCAAAGCCCAAAATATCCCTATAAAAATCCCAAAAGACTAACACAAATGTTAACATCTAGATCCCCCATGTACATGAGATTCATTATATAGTAGATAGATTGGCAATTAAGGGTGAGCAAAACCAAACCAAATCGAATAACTGAACCGAATTAAACCGAGTTCGGTTAGTTCAGATCGATTAGTTCAAAGTTCGGTTAGTTCGGTTCGGTTATTTCGGTTAATGAAATTATTTCGGTTCGGTTTCGATTGGAGAAATTGCTAACCGAACTAATCGAACCTAAAAAGGGTAGTTTGGAAATTTCCCCTTAAAAATTCCTAAACTTAAAAACCTAATTCTTTTGGCCCTTAGTTTCTGCCTACTGCTACTGCCCGACTGCTGTATTCCTTTGCCTTCCATCTCTATTCTCACGGTCTCACTCTTGCCTTTTTGATTTTTGCTTGACTGCTTCTGCCGAGTGTCGACTACCGATCAATCACTACTTTCAACTTCTGTCGATTGTCGATCACTACCATCTCCACTTTCACGGTCTCACCATTTCTGGTTCCTACTTCTGCCGCTGTCGGCTGTCGATCACTGCCATTCTTGCTTCAGCTTTTCGGGCCTTCCCACATCAAGTTATTGGTAAGTTTTTTTGGGTTTATACAAATACTATTCATTGAATTTAAGCTAGCTATTGTATTGGAAAATTGTTGATTCTAAAACCAAATTTATGGTCAGCTTTTTTCCCCCTTCAAAGGTCCACGCAGCCACACACAAAAGGCATCTTTGGGTTTTAGCATTAGCAAGCTAGTTGTTGCCACAACAAAGATGCAAAAGAACCTAAACTACCTAAAGAGAATTCCTTTTCCAGCTTAGTAAACTGTTATAAAATGGTTTTAAAGTATATGAATAATTGGTCTCTAAACTCCAAAGTGTTGGCAACTCATATCTAATCCAACATAGTTTCTGCACAATTTAAAGAGTTTTTCATACGGTCTAAGTGATGCTGGATGCTTGTTTCCTCGAATAAATTAATATTCTCTCCCTCCTTTTGTTTTTTTTTCCCCATAATTGTCAAAAGAATTTGTTGAGAAATGAGATGAAAATTTTCAACTTGGATTATGATTGCTTCGAAAAGTTATGTTTGAATAAGAATCTAATATGCTTTTCTATCCGTTTGCCTTTTTCTGAATACGGCATCTGTCACTTGTTAAATATGAATTATCACACTTTCACAATATAAAAGGAAAATACCTTTTGTTGAAGTAGACGAGATTCAAACCTTTGTGAGGAAACCATTGTCTTGAAAAGAGGTCAAGTCTCAAATTTCAAATGATTTTGTTTAATAACTATAAGTATAATCCTTCTATTCTCATTACTACTTTGATGATCTAGGAGTATATTCAGCCTAATTGCTGGAATCAGTTTGTCATGTCTATTGATTATATTGCAATAATGACAGCTAGCTTTTGCTCTTCATTTGCAAATTGTTTGTTAATCTAATCTCCATAATTCATTAAAGCATCCAAACAACCTCTTAATTACGTATTGTTAAATCCCATCTATTTAATCCCAAAAAACAAATCAAAATTTGTTTGTAAGCTACATCTGCCAAGTTGGGAGCTGGGGTTTGATTAAATAAATACTCTTTAAAAAGGTTGGAACAATTCTATGATATATCTTAATGTTCAAAGGTGTAAACCTCTTTGTAACTTGTATACCTCCTTTCAAATTCCTAAGCAATGCATGTACACCTTGGTCAAAGTCTGAGATAGAAATTATCTTTTATCTATTTATAGCTACCGTCTTTATCATCTTTACACCTATTCATTCCATCCAAAACTAAAAGAGGTATTCTCTTAAATTTAATTATTTTTAATGCTCATTAATGCTCCGTTCCTCTTATCCGATAATACTCCAAATCCAATCCTTTTGACAATATTTTTTCAATTGGTATTTTTTTAATCTGCTTTTTATTTGTTATAAAATATGATCAATAGAAAAAAAAGACTAGATATTGATCAACAGAAAAGAAAAAAGTGGAACATATATTAAATGATTATATTTGCACATGTATTTTTAATATGTGCTATTAGTGATAGATTCTTTAGTAGATTTTTCATTCTTGAATAACATATTTGCTAATTAATTAATTCTTTTTGAGTGATAGGTTGAAGATTTAAATGGCAAGTGAAAGTGATAATCAAGCTCCTACTCCTAGTGATGCTGCTACGCAGTCTGCTCCTCCTATTGGCATGCCGTCATCCTCACCAACACTAACTACACAACAAACTATAATCTCCACTAATGAGAATGATGCTGTCAATTCTAAGAAACGGAAAGCACTTCCACCGAGGTTAGAAGTTTGGAAACACTTCACCAGATTCGTCAATGATCAAGGTGAACAACTAATGACAGCATTTCTTTGATAGTTTGATTGCATCATTTTCAGTGCTGTAAACCTCAGAGGTTGGAGGAGTAAAGCAGCTCTTGCCTCTTGTAGCCTTGGATGTCAACTACTGCCACATTGTGCATCGATGGATCATAATTGAAAACTGCATAAAAATAAGCCCAAGTCAGTTACATAAAATGAACTGAAAAAAATTACAGTGCATTAATAATTAGTACGTACTCTAGATAATAATAATTAATCACTTAAGCTCTATCACTTAGATTTCTTTTATTATCACTTAGATAATAATAAAAGTTCATTAATGATTTTAATGAACTGAGTTTAATATTTTAGGTTTCTTTATCTGTTTGCAGATAATGCTGGTGTCATTGTCAATCTAAAGGGAGAAATGAAAGGTAGACCAACTTATCTCTTCAATCTATTTTGATATTTTCAATTACATAATAGTGCTTGTTTTGAATTATGAAGTCAAATGCAAAAATTTTGTTCTACTGTTTAGGTTGTTTTGGGTGGTTTTTGTATGAAGTTCATTTAATGGTTTGGTTCTCTTGCTCTTGCAATGTCAGATGTGAAATCAAGTCACTAGTGTAGAAATTTTCCTGCAAATTTGTTGCTGCCGAATCTAAATTATGAAAAAGAGACCATTCACTAATTTTGTAAAGATTTTCTTTTCTATTCTTCCAAGTTATCATAGAACCTGAGAAATATTAGTTATCTTTTTTAGAAGTATGGTTTCCCAAACATGACTTGAGAGATGATTTTTTGTCTATGATTGTTGTTGCCTTCAGTGTAGTGGAATTACCTTTTTTTTAGGCTATTTATGTCAATGCCTTTATTATTGATTTGCAGTTCACGAGCATAAATTGATTTGTTGTTAGATTTGATATTTGAAACTTATTTGGGTTCATTGATTTGGTATTCTCAGGATCTGCTATCACTGGTCCCATTGGAAAGAAGTGTGCCAATCTGTGGCCTAGAATTGCAAGTGTTGCCAATGCTATTGTCTGAAAAAGTTCATGGTTTCGTTTGTGATTGTAGTTTTAATGTTATCTTTCTATTATTATTAACTTTATTCTATTGGGTTTAATATGGAGGGAAACATCAAGATTTCTTATCATAAACCAACTTTATTCTCACAACCACTCCAAAGTCCTTTTCCAATGCTCTTTTTATGTATTTTTGGAAGTCAAAGTTGCTTCCCTCTACAAAATATGCCTAAAAATTCAGAAGGCAAACAAGAATTAGAAAAAAAATGATTAAGTTCAGTTTCGGTTAGTTCGATTAGCTCTTCACTTCAGTTCGATTTCGGTTAGTTTCATAGATGAGTTCGGTTAGTTCGGTTACTGGATATCCGGTAACCGAACTAACTGAACTACCCGTTTGCACAGCCCTATTGGCAATTACACCAATAGTAAGTTTTTTCTTTATAGCAACTATTTCCCATTATTTTGGCAAAAGTCACCAACATCTTCTTAAACCTCAACAAGGTTCTGAATGAAGTAACAACAACCTCCACTCTCTAAGGGTGTGTTTGGTTTACAAAAGGAAATAGGGTGAGAATAGAATAACCATTTCATAGAAATAAAATAAGAGATGAATTATTATTTTGTTTGGTTCATGAAAATAGAATAAAACAAAATTTGCTATTATGAATTATTCTAATGTTTGATTAGTAGGAATAGTTTTAGAAATAGCTAAGAAATAATTGATAAATGATAAATGATAAAAAAAATGCCCTTTATTGTAATATTTAATTTTTAAATTAAAATATTTATTATTTTAACAATTTATTAAACATGTTAATAAATTGTTACTTAAATTTTAATATCATTGTGCATTTTAATTAATAGAATATTAATAATTTATATTTCATTTAAAATATTTGTAAAACCCGACCCTATATATACATGTCATGACATACATGCACTGAGTAGCATGTTATTATGCTAGGAAAGCACCTAAGAAAAGACGAAACCCAATATCGTACCTAACTATACACTTGAGTTGATTTAACCTCGAACTAGTTCAAATAGGAATTGTATGATAAAATTTAATATTTTATAGTCCAGATCGGA
>NC_030850.1:13964507-14107889 GCF_000208745.1 Theobroma cacao
TCGTCAGCTAGATGCAGTAGGGGAAGAATCGGCTGCGTCTACCATTCGGGCAGCACCTGCTGCTGAGCAGGCCGATAGTCCTCCACATCCTCCACCTCTTCCGCCACCCACGGGTATTCCCACCATGCCTACTGAGGCAGCACAGGCATTGGCAGCTTTCTTTACCGCAATGGCTGGTGGAGCTCCGACTGGTCAAGTTCCACCTATAGTATCACCAGTTACTCCTTTGGTTTCACCACCGGTACAAGATGTATCCATTTTCAAGAAGCTAAAGGAGGCTAGACAGCTCGATTGTGTGTCTTTCACGGGTGAGTTGGATGCCACTGTGGCAAAGGACTGGATTAATCAAGTTTCAGAGACTCTCTCTGATATGAGATTAGACGACGACATGAAGTTGATGGTGGCTACAAGATTATTAGAGAAGAGGGCTCGTACTTGGTGGAATTCAGTGAAGTCCCGTTCCACTACTCCTCAAACGTGGTCCGATTTTCTCAAGGAATTCGATGGTCAGTATTTCACTTATTTTCATCAGAAAGAAAAGAAGAGAGAATTTCTGAGTTTGAAACAGGGGAATCTAACTGTAGAGGAGTACAAGACTCGTTTAAACAAGTTGATGTTATATGTACCGGATCTGGTGAAATCTGAGCAAGATCAGGCCAGTTATTTTGAGGAAGGGCTTCGTAATGAGATTAGAGAGCGGATGACAGTGACTGGTAAGGAGCCGCATAAGGAGGTGGTACAGATGGCTTTACGAGTTGAGAAGCTCGCGACTGAGAATAGGACGATTCGGACTGAGTTTGCAAAAAGGAGGAATCCTGGTATGTCTTTTAGTCAGCTAGTAAAAAGAGGCAAGAACTCAACGATTTCAGGGAGTACTACTTCTGTTTCCGTGACATCTCCTCGACCTCCATTTCCACCATCACAACAGAGACCTTCGAGGTTTAGCAGATCTGCTATGACTGGTTCTGGGAAGAGTTTCGAAGGTTTTGACAGATGCAGAAATTGTGAGAATTATCATAATGGGCTATGTAGAGAGCCAACAAGATGTTTCCAATGTGGACAGACGGGTCATATTAGGAGTAATTGCCCACGGTTAGGACGAGCCACGGTAGTTGCATCATCTTCACCAGCTCGCACTGATATACAGAGAAAAGATTCTTCTGGGTTGCCACCGAGACAGAGAGTGGCCATACGGTCCGGTGTGAAGAGTAATACCCCGGCACATCCACCTTCGAGACCACGGACTCGTACCTCGACAAGAGTTTTCGCTGTGACGGAAGATGAGGCACAGGTCCGACCTGGAGCAGTGACAGGTACTATGTCTTTATTTGATAAAGATGCTTATGTTTTGATAGATTCTGTCTCAGATAGGTCTTATGTGAGCACCACATTTGCATCAATTGCTGATAGAAACTTGTCACCATTAGTGGAAGAAATTGTAATTCACACCCCTTTAGGAGAAAAGCTAGTTAGAAACAGTTGTTATAGAGACTGTGGGGTAAGGGTAGGCGAGGAAGAATTTAGGGGTGACTTAATTTCTCTAGAAATCTTAGATTTTGATCTAATATTGGGTATGGACTGGTTAACTACACATCGGGCGAACGTGGATTGTTTTCGAAAGGAAGTTGTTTTTCGAAATTCAGAGGGAGTAGAGATTGTGTTTGTAGGGAAACGTCGAGTATTACTGTCTTGTGTAATCTCGACCATCAAAGCTTCGAAATTAGTGCAGAAAGGGTATCCGGCTTATTTGGCATACGTAATTGATACTTCAAAGGGGGAACCTAAGTTAGAGGATGTCCCGATAGTAAGTGAGTTTCCTGATGTATTTCCTAATGATTTACCCGGACTGCCTCCTGATCGAGAGCTTGAGTTCCCTATTAATTTACTTTCGGGTACCGCACCTATTTCTATCCCTCCATATAGAATGGCTCCGGCAGAGTTGAAGGAGTTGAAAGTACAATTGCAAGAGTTGGTGGACAAGGGTTTTATACGCCCTAGTATATCTCCGTGGGGAGCACCGGTTTTATTTGTGAAAAAGAAAGACGGTACACTTCGGTTATGTATCGATTACCGACAGCTTAACAGAATGACCATTAAGAACAAGTATCCGTTACCGAGGATTGATGATCTTTTCGATCAATTACAGGGAGCTACAGTGTTTTCCAAGGTTGATCTAAGGTCTGGGTATCATCAGTTGAGGATTAAAGAACAGGATGTACCCAAGACAGCGTTCAGGACTCGGTACGGTCATTATGAGTTCTTGGTCATGCCTTTCGGGTTAACTAACGCACCGGCAGCTTTTATGGATCTCATGAATAGGGTGTTCCACCCTTACTTGGACAAGTTTGTTATTGTGTTCATTGATGACATACTGGTTTACTCGAGAGATAATGATGAGCACGCTGCCCACTTGCGTATAGTATTACAAACTTTGAGGGAAAGACAGTTGTATGCAAAGTTTTCGAAGTGTGAGTTTTGGTTACAGGAAGTGGTATTCTTGGGACACGTAGTATCGAGAACTGGAATATATGTTGATCCTAAGAAAGTAGAGGCAATTTTACAATGGGAGCAACCTAAGACAGTGACGGAGATTCGTAGTTTCCTCGGATTAGCCGGTTATTATCGGAGGTTTGTTCAGGGGTTTTCCTTAATAGCAGCTCCTTTGACCCGTCTAACTCGTAAGGGAGTTAAGTTTGTGTGGGATGATGTTTGTGAGAATCGATTTCAGGAGCTAAAGAACCGGTTAACCTCCGCTCCCGTTTTAACACTTCCTGTTAATGGTAAGGGATTTGTAGTATATAGTGATGCCTCAAAGTTGGGGTTGGGGTGCGTATTGATGCAGGATGAAAAAGTTGTGGCTTATGCTTCTAGACAGCTAAAGAGGCATGAAGCAAATTACCCTACCCATGATTTAGAGTTAGCAGCAGTGGTGTTTGCTTTAAAAATCTGGAGGCATTACTTGTATGGTGAGCATTGTCGGATATTTACGGATCATAAGAGTTTAAAATATTTGCTCACCCAAAAGGAGCTTAATTTGAGGCAAAGGCGATGGTTGGAGTTGATAAAAGATTATGACTTGGTGATAGACTATCATCCGGGAAAGGCGAACGTTGTAGCTGATGCCTTAAGTCGTAAGTCTTCATCGTCTTTAGCAGCACTTCAGAGTTGTTATTTTCCAGCATTAATAGAGATGAAATCTCTTGGGGTCCAGTTGAGAAATGGTGAGGATGGATCCTTATTGGCAAACTTCATTGTGCGACCTTCGTTACTTAATCAGATCAAGGACATTCAGAGGTCTGATGATGAGTTAAGAAAAGAAATTCAAAAACTGACCGATGGGGGAGTCAGTGAGTTCAGATTTGGAGAGGATAACGTCTTGATGTTTAAAGATCGAGTTTGTGTTCCTGAGGGAAACCAGTTGAGACAAGCGATCATGGAAGAAGCCCATTCATCTGCCTATGCATTACATCCCGGAAGCACCAAGATGTATAGGACTATCAGGGAGAATTATTGGTGGCCGGGTATGAAGCGAGACGTAGCAGAATTCGTAGCAAAGTGTCTCGTATGTCAGCAAGTTAAGGCGGAGCATCAGAGGCCAGCAGGTACACTTCAGTCTTTACCTGTTCCCGAGTGGAAATGGGAGCATGTAACTATGGATTTTGTTTTGGGATTGCCGCGGACACAGAGGGGAAAAGATGCGATCTGGGTGATCGTAGATCGGTTGACTAAGTCCGCTCACTTTTTAGCTGTCCATAGTACATACTCTATTGAGAAGCTGGCTCAGCTCTATATAGATGAGATTGTGAGGCTACATGGAGTTCCCGTTTCTATAGTGTCAGACCGAGATCCTCGATTCACTTCTCGATTCTGGCCAAAATTTCAAGAAGCTCTCGGAACCAAATTGAAATTTAGCACTGCTTTTCACCCACAGACGGATGGTCAGTCAGAGAGGACTATCCAGACCTTGGAGGATATGTTACGGGCTTGTGTCATTGACTTTATTGGGAGTTGGGACAGACATTTGCCATTGGTGGAATTTGCTTACAACAATAGCTTTCAGTCTAGCATTGGTATGGCACCATACGAAGCTTTATATGGAAGGAAATGTCGTACTCCACTTTGTTGGGATGAAGTGGGTGAAAGAAAGTTAGTGAGTGTGGAATTGATCGAGCTAACTAATGACAAGATCAAGGTTATACGAGAGAGGCTAAAGGTAGCCCAGGATAGGCAGAAGAGCTATGCAGATAAACGGAGAAAAGACTTGGAGTTTGAGATCGATGATAAAGTTTTTCTTAAGGTTTCTCCTTGGAAAGGTAATAATTTGAATACTTTGAAGTATTAAATCTTATTGATTATACTATCATGATAAATTATGGTGTTTTATTGGATAATGAAAGGTGTGATTCGATTTGCGAAGAGGGGAAAGCTCAACCCGAGATATATTGGACCATTCCGAATCATTGAAAGGATTGGACCAGTGGCTTATCGGTTAGAATTACCTCCGGAGTTAGATCGGATCCACAACGTTTTCCATGTCTCCATGCTTAAGAAATATGTACCAGATCCCTCTCACGTCCTCGAAGCACCTCCGATCGAGTTGCATGACGATTTGAAGTTCGAGGTACAACCTGTGAGTATCTTGGATCGAAAGGATCGAGTACTGAGAAACAAGAGTATTTCAATGGTCAAAGTGTTGTGGAAAAGTGCTCGAATGGAGGAAATGACATGGGAAGTAGAGCATCAGATGAGGAACCAATACCCGCATCTATTTGTCGAATCTGGTAAGTGAAATTTTGAGGTCAAAATTTTATTTTAAGGGGGGTAGAATTGTAAAACCCAACCCTATAAATACATGTCATGACATACATGCACTGAGTAGCATGTTATTATGCTAGGAAAGCACATAAGAAAAGACGAAACCCGATATCGTACCTAACGGTACACTTGAGTTGATTTAACCTCGAACTAGTTCAAATAGGAATTGTAGGATGAAATTTAATATTTTATAGTCCAGGAATGACTAAAAATGATTGTTCGGAGTTCGAGGGTTCATTTGGGGTAAAATTAGAAATTTTGATATTCAAGGGCAAAATCGTCATTTTGCCACCTAAGATAATAATTTGATCATGGAGTGAAATTTTTGACCAAGATTAACTATTTGGAGTATAATTTAATGATAGGAAGTGAAAAAGTTTAATTCTGGTGATTTTTGGAGTGTAGGGGCAAAATCGTAATTTTGCCACCCACGGACAAAATTTGAGATTTTGAGAGAATTTAGATCAAATTTGACAAATTGGAGAATGGTATGAGTATAAGGGATGAAAAATATGTCTATGGGCAATTTTTCAATTTTTGGGGCAAAAATGTAATTTTTGACTTTTACGGGGGCAAAAGTGTAAATTTCAAAAATTACTCCACCGAGACTTTGGATGAGTCTGAGAATTTTATCTAAGCTATGAATATATGAGACAAGTGTATGGTGAAAATTTGGAAACAAATGGATGAAATTTTAAAAATGGGCCAATGGGAAAGTGACACGTGGCATTTTTTAATGAAATAATATTATTTTAATGAAAAGTCAGCCATTTAAACCCAAATTTTGAGTGCTGGCCGGCCATAAGGAAGAACAAGAGAGGAAATAGAGAGGAAAGGAAGAAAAAAAGAAAAACCAAAGAGAAACAAGAAAATTCAAAGGGAAATTCGCGGTTTTCGACCGTTTACGCGTCTAACGGTAAGATTTTTCGATTTTAGCTTGATTTCTACCTTTCCTATGCCTTTATTTCCATTTAGCATGCTTGAGGAGAGAGATCAAAAAGTGATATCAAGGGCTGGACGAAATTCTAGGGGAGAGAAATTGAAATTTTTAGGTTTTGATTTTTAGTTAAATTGATAGTTTTAGTTAGTTAAATGTGTTTAGAAATTAAATTGGGCAAGAAATCATTAAATTTTCACAATACCCACTCTTGGCTGGATGCTCAATGCTGTACAATGATGATGAATTGATTTTATTCTAAGGAAAATGAAGAGAAAATGATGAAAAACGATTAAACGTGATAGAAAAACAAAGTAGAAAATTAACCGAGTTAATGTCCCATTTTTGGCCGAATTTTCCAAGGAAGGGAGTGAGCTGATTTTGTTGTTTTTAGAAGGTTATTGGCTGATATTTAATGGTTAGAAATGTTGGAGAGAGAATGGGATGATTTAGAGCTAAAATGGAGCGCGTTAGCAATTTATCGGGCAAAGTGCCAAAAATAGGTTAATACCGCGTTTAAGCCGTTTTAGGCTATTGCATTTCATACCATGCATTAGTATAGGATTTAAGTTAATTATATAGTGATTTAGCATCAATGTGATGAATTGTGTAAATTTTTGTAATGTGTCTAGGAGGAGAGCCTTCCGGAAAAGGCAAAGAAGTCGTACCCGACGAGTAGTGATCGGGGCGCTTAGAAAGCTTTTAGTTTGTACAAACGGTGAGTAAACTTATTATTATTGTAAATTATCTAGAGTTTATTTTTAAATGCCCTTTATGTATTTTATGAAATGAGAACGAGATTAAAACGGGATTTTTGATGTTTTAGGAATAAATGTGACAAATAAAAATATATTGTATTGATTATGAAATTGAGTAATTGGAGGCTACAAATTGACTTGAAAAATATATATTTTCCTAGGAATGGCTTATGAGAAATGAGTATATGTGGCTATATTTTGTGAATGCATTGGGAAATTTATGTAAGTTGTTTTACTATGCAGGCTGGATAAATAAATAAAAGCCACGTTATACTGTCGAAATTTTATTAAAATTGGTGGGTTAGTCACTGCAGTGACGGGTTTCCGTGGACTGCCTATTAGAGGGGCACGGTAAACCCAGTTATATAGTTACTCCGGTTGTAGAGGCGAGGAGGGTAACTCCTGGGGTAGTATTAGAGCTCACTTCACGTCGAACCCCCACGTGAATGTGTAACTCGGCCAACGCCAAGGAACGGCTGGTTTTAAAAATAAAAATGTGTTTCACGTGTGAATATTTTAACACCCTTGGCGGACTCGGTTAGATGCCTCGGCCAAGGTATCCCCGAGGATTAGTTTTGGCTTGAGCCTTGTTTTAATAAAAGACATAAGCCTTAACAACTGTTTTGGTAAATTACAAATATTTTATGGTTTAAGAAATAAATTGAAAACATTATGAAATGGGTTGAAATTTGTTGTTTAAACTTGCCTCCATTTTACTCGCCTTTAGATATTTATGATAATGTCTGTTTACTCATTGGGATTGCAAAATCTCACCCAACTCCTTTCCACCCATTTCAGGTTCAGTATAGACTGTAGATAGCTGATCTCATCGAGGACTACCATTGGATCTGCATTTTCCAAACCGTAGGTTCACAGTCCTCTTTACTTTTGTTTATTCGGGGGCCCTCTTGTTATTGTAAATTAAATTAAATATTTTGGCTTACTGTATTTCAGTATGTATAAATTTATTTAGCTTTTACGCTATAAAAATTATTCACGTATAACTCTATAAATATTGTTTTATAAGAAAATAGAATATTTTCCTTAATATTTCTTTTATTTTCTTATTATATTCAAATAACCGTAATTTCGTTTTAAATGAAGATTTTAGACTTTTAAACTCATTTTGAATATGAATTATGTGTTTTGTACTTGTATATTACGTTTTAGCCAGTTTTAAAATTTTTGAGAAGAAAATAATCAAAATACCCTTGTGTGGCGAAAATTTTATTTTGATTGTTTTTTATCTAAAATAGTGTATATTCTCTAAAAACTCGATATTTAACAACGATTGCTCACAGGAAAGGAAAGAAACTGATATGTAAGTCTTACGGGGTTTCGGTTGGCATTTCGGATAATGAGTGTCAATCGGGACGTCGCGGCGATTGTCATGGGCCTGAGGGAGGTTCCGGGTCGTGACAATATTAATGATTTATAATTAAATCATTAATATCATTATTTTATTACTTTTTAAAATATATATTTTTTATTTATTTTTGTTTTTAAAATTTCAAAATATTAATTTTTTATAATTTATATTTAAAACTTAAACTTTTTATTTTAAATTCATTTTAATTTTTTCTTTTTATTTTTTTTTCTCATCGACCAAATGTAAAGAGCATCAATATGCGATCTCTATGACCAGATCTAGTTGAAGAGCACCAAATTGACACTCCCCAAGACTGGATTTGGCAAGCTAGATCTGACTGTGGGATTTCCCTATAGAGGAAGCTCTAGATCCAATGCTTCTCGCGATCAGATCTAGCCAAAGAGCATTGGATTTGGTTAGGGAGCGTCGAATTAGCACTTGTTGTGGCCTAATTTGACCGTGGTAAATCAATTTCGCCCTTTGTCGCCATCCATCGTTGTCATTGTCTGTCCTCCTTAGCGGAGAAAATTTAATGAGAGGAAGAGAGAGGCAGTTAGATAAAAAGAGAAAAAAATTATAAAAAAAAATGAATAAATTATATTTTATATAATATAATAATTTTTAAAATTAATAAAAAATATTTTTATTTATTAATATTTTTACTCTATTCCTTATTTTACAAAATAACCAATATGGAGTCTCAATAATGATAATTCCAAAAACTATCATTCCTCTCAATTAAATAAAGTATTATTTAATGGCTATTCTTCGAACCAAACATCTTCCTATTTCGCAGCAACGGTTTTTGCCAAATGGCATGTCTGGTTCTGCTCAGGTGCGTACGCGATAAACTGCAGATTCAGTCAGGACTCTTGATTGGCTAAAAATATCCTCTTACCGCCTGTTAAATGCGTATTGATACAATTAGTGTACCTACTTAAAGACTCCTCGTCAAAACCAAGCAAATTATGCAGAACGAACAAGAGTTTGGGCCAGGCTAATGGCAACGCCCAATATTCATGGGGCTAGCCTATATGCCGATACAAGCAAAACTTTAGTAAATACCTGGGACTTATAAATTTATTGTGATTAAAATGTTTGAGACATTAAGCTTTAACCATGCGCTGCATTGTTAATTTCCGATATTCATTCACGTGTACTTCGCATGTGATTCAAAGTTACTAATATTATATTACACACCACAAAACTCGAAAAACGCTTATTTGTGACATTTAAATTCAAAAGGTCATTTATTTATTTGATGATTTTTTATTATTATGTGCACGTGAAATGAAATTTAAATAACATAGAATTGCTTACCCTAAAAATCAAATCTCCTAGCAGCATAAACCGATTCAATACCATCAATTCTCAGCTTCCTTTAATTCATAGTTTTTCTAAATGTCTTGCTTCAGAATAACTCCTTATCTTTGATTTGTAAAAAAAAAAAAACTATATTCTTTCATTATATCTACATAAACTCTTAATTCAAAATGAAAAGTTAATGACAGGTCAAACCAAATGTTAATTGGTATTTTTTTTTCATATGGTATATGACTTGTCTTGATGATGCAATCATTAGCAACCAAGGTATATATTTTTTTGTTTCCTTTTCACACTCACCATGTTCCATGAGATGGAGTTTTAGGACACAGTCACCTTAGCTGTCACACAATTACACTATTAAACCATGTAATATGACATATGAATAGAAATTGTCAGTTATCATTAAAACGTTAATTTTTCATTATAGATTAAGAGATTGTATGAACAAAATAGAAAAATAAAGAGTTTTTCTAATAAAAATCAAAAGATAAAAGTTTTTTTTGGTACAACGAAAATATAAGAGTTCAAAGTATAAATTTTCATATTTTAAGAATATTTTTATTATTTAAACCTAAATTATTTCTAATTTTAATATTTTAACCAATTGAACCAGCTCATTCTCTCCCATTGCCCTTTTTAATATTTTTTTCAAAATAATTGTAGATGGAAAATAAATCCATTAAATAATTGTAGGAAAATAAACCTATGTGCAGAGCTCCAATGAAATAAATTTATGTTATTTATTGGTTTTAAAATATTATTATTTTATATTTAATAATAAACTAGTAACAGGCTGGGCCGGGCCGAGTGAACTGAGCTTGAATTTCCAAAGTGTCAATCGGACTGTTGGATAAAAATTGGCAAGCCATACCAATTGGAAATACAGCAAAATCAAAGTCAAAGATTTATAATTTGGGCTTGAATCTTGATAACAGCGGGCCTTTGTTCGTTTGTGTGTTTTTTATAATTCTTCGCGGTTAAGATAACCGACGAACAGCCTGTTCATATAAAGGAAGGCCCTTCCGTTTCAATGTTGAACGGAATTGCAGTGTTAGAAGGAAATAAAACAGAGAGGGGGGAAGAAGAAGAGATCATTAACCCCTCTATTACTTCTTGTTTCTTTTGATTTGCTTGAGGTTTTCTTTTCATTCTTAACATACACTTAACACTGTTGAAACCATTTATTCTAAAGGAAAAACCTTTTTTTTTTACTTGTTTGATTGTTTTTGGTGATATAAATCAAATTCTTTGTTCATAAGATCTGACCATTCGTTTACGAATCAAAAGTACCGAATTCGGGATTTTGGGTAGTCGGGGTTTGAGCAAATACGAGTAGAAACGATGTCGTATGCTTACCTTTTCAAGTATATTATCATTGGAGATACAGGTACGATTCCTTTCGTAGTTTCCTAAGTTGCTAGTATATTTTTATTTTGAATTTTGATATCTGGGTCGTTCTTATATGTTTTTTTCTTTTAATGTCTCTTTACATGTTTAATTTGCTGTTTTGACTCTTTCTTTATATCTCATTCAAGGCCTTTTTAAAAAAGAAAAAAAAAAGTCTTTATGGGTTTGATTCCGTAAGCAACATCAAGTTTTGAATTTGCTAGGAATTTAAAGCTTTACTGAAGGATTTTTTTTTCATTAACACTGTCAATTTCTAAGCTTGTCATTGCCAATTAAAGAAGTAAAGGGTGCATTGTCACCAGCTGTATAATTTGGTGAGGACCTTGATTCCTATGACTTTTTTTAAGATGAAGAATGTTTAGAGGATCTAGTATGGAGTAATGCCTATATTAAGCATGATATTGTGTTAGCACTGCAAATGCTGAGACAACGAAGACTGAAATTGCTTTCCGATGAAGCTAGCTACATTAAGCACTTTGGCATATGATACTCTATTTGGCCATTTTTGCAAGATTACTTTCCCAAGGATGTAATGCCTCTATTCAAGAATTTGAAAGTGTATTTTATGTGCTTCTAATATTGTTATGTTCTTTTTGTTTGTACAGGGGTTGGAAAATCATGTCTTCTTTTGCAATTTACCGACAAACGATTTCAGCCTGTTCATGATTTAACCATTGGTGTTGAATTTGGAGCCAGAATGATCACTATTGAAAACAAACCGATAAAGCTTCAAATATGGGACACGGTTGGTTTTTTCTTGTTTTTAGTTTAAAGTTATGTTCTATGTAATGTGTGTTTTTGTGCAGTTGGACTTATATTGGTCAATCTAAGCTGCTACATTGCACAGGAGTTCCCTAACATAGTATCAAAATAGGATGTCAAAGGTTCAAATTGTCTATCCTGTGAATTTATGGTATTTCTGGGAGGTCTGAGTGCAATTATGTGGAAGCTAGGCTTTCAGGCAAGCACCTGAAGGGCTGTGTTAAGATAAATGGATCTTAGTTTTACCCTAATACCAAATAATTAGAATACTTAAATGTTTGAGGAACATGTGTTCATATTTAATACCATGTATGTAGGACTCGTTAATTTTGTAATGGAAAAAGGATAGGCTTTATCATGCTTTGAAGTAGGATAATAAGTTTAGCTGCTCTAGAATTTTATATGCTCTAGCAAAATTTCCTTGATGATGCCAAAATTAATTGTGACGTGTTCCCCTCAGTGGTTGCTATTTCTACCATTGTTAAATACTAATGAAACCCTTGCTTAAGCCATTTAAAATTTAAAGCATGTTCGTTTCAGTTGTGGATGCTGAATTTTTCTTTGTTTTCAGGCGGGTCAAGAGTCATTCAGATCCATTACACGGTCTTATTACCGAGGGGCTGCTGGTGCACTTCTGGTTTATGATATCACTAGGTATTCTTTCTTTCAGAACTTTTGAGTTATGACAATGAAGTTACTTAACTTCTAGGCAACCCACCTTTTCTTTTGTATATTCTTCTACATGACTATATTACTCATTGAAGCAATTTTCCATGGTCTGTTGGGTGCAATTTAAGCTTGTAATTGTCTTACTACTAATGTTAATACTTTGGAGGGCATTGGTGTGAAAATTGTTTTCAATGTTATAATAAAGTTCAAATTGTAGCTCCATTGCTTAGGAGTTTGTAGATTTTTGCTGTTATCTATATATATATATATATGTTGTTTGCTTATTTGCTTAATAGAAGAACATTGCAATTTATGGATTGAATTATTTAAATGGATATTAGAATTTTAGCCTACCAGTTTCGGAACTCTATTCTTGATTGTGTAATTCTCAAACACATTGCAATATTTTTACTATGTGATTGCTGGCAATGTTGTTTGAACCAAAATTGGCCTTTGATATAGATATTGTTTTCTAGGAGAAAGAGAACTCTGTTGCTGTCATTCGCCATCTAATTCTCTTTAATGCTGCACTAATCAAGGATTCTCTTTTAGTATGAAGATTTCTTTAGTACATTAATAATATTCATGATACTGCATTTTGTATACACAATAAGTATATAACTGAATGAAGTTGTCTGGATGGATCAAATATGTATGCCTATGCTGTTGATAAATAAATTTATATGATCAAAATTCAGGAGGGAGACTTTCAATCACTTGGCTAGCTGGTTGGAGGATGCAAGGCAGCATGCAAATGCAAACATGACAGTAATGCTTATTGGCAACAAGTGTGATTTGGCTCATAGAAGAGCCGTTAGCACAGAGGAAGGCGAGCAGTTTGCCAAGGAACATGGGCTGATATTCATGGAGGCCTCAGCAAAAACAGCTCAAAATGTTGAAGAGGTGATAATAACTTCTTTGATCTTTATATGTCCTATTTGATATTTATTCTCAAAAATTTTTTAACTAAAAATTATTGCAGGCATTTATAAGCTCAGCTGCAAAAATTTACAAGAAAATACAGGACGGCATTATTGACATATCTAATGAGGTTAGCTTTGTCTGCTTATATTTACCCTACAATTTCTACCATCTCTTTGTATCAAACTATTGTGTTCAATTCACCAATTTCTGTCCCTTCATCCTTCCCTTTCTCTCTTTCTGTTTTGTATTTAATACGGCAAAAGTTATATCAAATTTTGGCATCTGGTTATTTAGCTCATATTTGAATATTATCTTTATCCTCAACTCTCACTCCTACCTTTCCCCTTTTTACACAAAAGAAAAATTTATAGTGCAATTTCAGTCCCCTTCCCTTAATCTTTCTCTTTTCTCACTTTCTCTTTCCAGCTTCTATTTTTTAACTAATGCCCCTGTGTACACAAGGGTTTGAGAGGCCAATAAATTGTTTATTATATTAGACAATATTTATGTCTGTCTGCATATTTAATTTCTGAGAAATTGGCTTGCAGTTGTTGTGATATTTAATAAGATTTAAATCAGAGAGGTAAATATAATTAGAATTAAATAAATCACATGCTTTTTAAGTTTTTAGGGTAGTGCTCAATGCAAAAATTTAGGAATTATCTCTATCTCAACTTAATAAGAAATTGTTGGGTCTTGAAGAATGTTAGTTGTTTCTAAGGCAGCATTATGGAATGGTTGAATACTTGAATTATCAACCTTCTTTTCTTGTCCTATGTTTGCAGTCCTATGGCATAAAAATTGGACATGAAGCCATCGCAGCATCATCAGGAGGTCGAGATGCGACAGCTTCTCAGGCAGGTGGCTGCTGCGGCTGAAAATTAGGTTCTCTTTCCAAGTTGAAATATTTTGTGCATTTGATTGTGAATTTATAGGTTTGTTGTCCTTTTGCTGTTGGATACTCCATCATGTTTTTTTTACAATAATCTTCCACAGGTTACTAATAGATATAATTATTTCTTATTGCTTAAGTTTCTTTCGAAAGAAACCATCAGCTCCCTCTCCCCTCTTCTTTTTCCGCCCGCCATTGGTACTGCAATGAATTTTGTTCTTCCATTTTTCTTTCCTCAAATGTAACAAGTCTTGGACTCAAAGAACCATTGGTCTGAGTCCATACGCATGCACACCATATTCGTGAGTTATCCCTTTATTGTGAAAAACCTTTTATGGCATCATCCAATGCAACTTATAGGCAATGGAGACCCTACAGGTTAGTCCATAGAGACTTAGACCAAACACAGAAACTCAAGTTCAACCATGTAACATTAAACTTACAAAACAATATCCAGTTGAAGCAAATAATTAAACCATGACAGGATACTGTTTTCGATATAATCCGACGGTTGTAAGAATGATAAAGCTTGCAACGGAGACTACAATCGCCATCCCTGGAAATTTATAGTCACCCTGTTCTATGTCTGCAGCATCTGCTAGAGACATTTGCCTAGATTTTCTTTCTCTCAGAAAAATTAAAGTGAATGCAACTCTGTTAACTGATTGTTTAACTAGACTTTCCCCTAAAATTTTCTTGCGATGGAACTTAGTTACATTTATAGAACAGGCAACTAGGGAAAAACTAAGAAGGATTCTTCCTATATTTCAAGCTGGTTGTTCCCTTCAATTCTCCTCTAGCATACTCCGATAGCAAAGTACATGATACTGCAAAAACAGACACAGGCAAATTGCAGAAGGCAATTAGCGACCTCGGCCACGGCCACGTCCGCGCCCCCGACCCCGACCACGTACCAAAGGCCTCCCTGAATTGATGGGTAAATTAGTAGAAATGAGTAAGATGCATAGAAAATTATAGTCTGCTGGGAACAAAGGAACGGAAGAGTGAAATATACAAATACCAGCAGCTGGCTTCTTAGGCTTAACCCTTGGTGTCTCCTCCACAAGCAAAGTTTCCAAATTCAAGCTGTCAGGAAGAATATAATAACGAATGTTGTTCCCCCTCACACTCAGATGGTCAAGGGTAACTGGGTTTTTTCCCTTAAGCGTTAGTTTCACTGTCTTCAAATGTGTATTCATGCTAACATCAACCCCTATAAGATTGCAGCAAAAGCAACTTTTCAGACGGTGCATTTGACTTTCCAGAAAACAGTAAAACAGGGATAACAAAGGAGCAGTAGTCTCCAAGTCATGTCGAAATTTTCAGTAGTCTTGCCAAAACTTCCATTTCCACTTATCATCTTACCAGGAAGAATTGAAATGAAAACTGAAAGAATAAGAATAATTTACAACAAAAAACTTTCAGAAAAAAAAAAAAAGCAGCATAGGTAAGATCATATGCAACTACAATAAAAAAGGCTAATTCTTGGCATTGAATACTAGATCCAATAAAGCAAAAATTCCAACTGCATGCTTCACAAAGTGCATGGAAAGGAAAAAAAAAAAAAAAAGGTAACACATGGGTCCATTATTATGGGTGATAAATTTCACGTGGATCCCTTAATATTGGTAATTGACAGTCCAGCCTAAAGTGTACATTTCTAACTACTTGTTATTCACCCCTTTACATCTCTTCAGACTCTCCTCACACCAATTAATTAGAATTAGATTTTTTTAGGTTTGTAGATTAGTGAACCAATTAAAAGCTTCATCAGACAACCCAAAAGCCCAAAACAAATTTGTTCCAATGATTGCCTTAAATTAGTTTGGTTTTTGTTCCTCTAGAAAAATTGGTTTGGTTTTTAAGGTACCCTTAAACCGTATTTGAAACCAAGAGTGAAAACTCGAGATTTGTTCATCTATTCTGGAGTTGTTCTTCTATGATAAGCATTCTGTTGTTGTGCTTCCCTTGTTAGGGTTAAAGTTTTTTAATTCTAGGACTCCATTAGGATTTGAAGATTTCAACCCTAGTAAAAAATGGTTCTATCGTTGCTATTAGGGTTAAGATGTGGGTTCAGGTTATAACCCAAAACACAAACCCTAACCCTAACTCTAATTGAATCAAATTTGGGGATTTAAAGGCTGGTAAGTAACTTATGGCATTAGGGTTAAGGTTATATAACTCAAAAATCAAATCCTAACCCTAATCAATTCAAATTTAGGGATAAAGTTTGAGTTCAAACCCAAAACCCATATTAATTCGAATTTGGGAATTTAGGATTACAGTTCAAAACTCAAATTCTTTTGTGAAGTTAGTGGTCCTCGTGTGCACAAAGGGTTTTGTGAAAATAGTGGTCCTAAGGGATTTGATGTAAATGCACCATATTTATGGTGAATAACAACATAAAGAAACTGAAAATAAAGAAATTGAATATAAATAATTTTGAAATACATATATATTGCTCTTCACCATATAAATATAGTGCATTTACCTTAGATTCCTTAGTGCACATAAAAACTACTACTTTCACAAAATTCTCTTTGTTCACATAAAAATCACTAGCTTCACAAAAGAATCTGAGAACCACTATCAACGGGTCCAAACTCAATGTCAAGAATCAAAACATCATATAAAAATATTCCTATCTCAAGATAAAGTAGGAGACTTTTGATCTTAAAAGTCTTTCTATCCAAACAGAGGGATGCATGAACCATCCTCTCACACTCATTACCTTTGCAGTATACCCTATATCTTGTTTTCTCATTCTTGGCCCCATACAACTCAATCCCTTCCAAAATCATCAAACCTATCATCACCTCCCTTAAGCGATGAACAATGTTGAATAAGATGTTCTTAGCTAGTCTTACCTTCCCTCTCTCATCAAGAGCGTAAGAGATGCTATAAGTGACATATCAATAGATATACCCTCCTTACCAAAGTCGATGCTTGTTTGGTTACCTTTCTCCACACCACTACCAATATTAGACAGACCATCATTATCACCATCTTCCTCAACATTCTCCCAAGAATTGCCTCGAGACAAACTTACATCTTCTTCACTCTTTGACTTAGGCATCCAGTCTATATTCTCACTGGACAAATCCATTCCTTCTGACATATCTGTGTCCCTAGAATCACTACTTGATTCAATAATACCATACGTAACAACTGAAGTACCAGCATCAACACAACTAGAACTACCTTCCCCAACACTGCCTCTTCCATTCCTAACCCTAACCTTAACACCTATCCCAAATACCGCCAATTACTTAGCAAAGGTGAAATCCTCAAATTCGAATCAATTAGGGTTTTAAGTTCCCGAAGTCTCCAAATTCGAATCATTTAGGATAGAGGTTCAAGTTTGGGTTCAGTTCGAATCGATTAGGGTTAGCGTTCAAGGTTTGAACCCGAACCTAAACCCTAAATCCCCAAATTCAAATTGATCTAATACCACCAATTACTTACCAACCCCTAAATTGCCAAATTCATTTCAATTAAGGTTATGGTTAAGGTTTGGGTGCAAGGTTACAGCTCTAACCTTGGACCCACACCCTAATCCTAATCGGAATTGTAGAATTAAAAAACTCAACCCTAACCACAAAAAGCACAACAGCAAAATGCTTAACACAAAAGAACAACACCAGAATCGATGCAAATAGATGAACAAACCTTGTGTTTTCACTCTCAATTTTAAATACGGTTCAAAAGTATCTAAAAACCAAACCAATTTAAGACAGTCGATGGAACAAATTTGTTTTGAGCTTTTTGACTGTCGGATGAAGCTTTTAATCGGTTCACTAATTTGAGAACCTAGAAAAACCCTACCCCTATTCGATTGGCGTGAAGAAAGGATAAAAAGATGTAAAGGGGTGAACATTAGGTAGTGAGGAGTGCTTAGGCTTCCAAATGACGTGATTAGGTCATATTTATACGAGAGGCATTTTAGTCATTTCATATTATCCATTAACGCCGTTTACACTTTTGGGAGGGGCTGTCTATTACCAATACTGATGGACCGTGTGGAATTAGAGACAAAACCTAAGAGGTAGGGGTAATTTATTTATTTATTTTTTTACTCATACTTTGATAATTACCCAAAATAAGCTGATAAAATCTAGGATATAGACCGGATTGGGATGTTTTTAAACTACATTGCTGGTGTATAGCATAATAATCTCTTAGACAATGTACTATTTATTTGAAATTAAGGGCAAACAGTAATAAATACAAATCTTAACAACGAAAACCACAGAAAAGAAGAAGAAAACAAAAACAGAAAAGGCATATTATATAGTTATATATATATTCATTTATTTAGGGAAAAACCCAAATGAGAATAATGAATATTGTAACTGTAAATTGTAAACAATAAAAGTAGACAGAGAGAGGAACCTGTGATAGTGCCATGGACGACAGTTCCGTTTTTGAGCTCGATGGAGACAGTCTCGTTGTTTAACTTCATTAAAAACCTAAATTTTTCCATCATTTATAGACATTAATCGAAATTTAAAGAAAAAGAGAGGGAATATTGCTTGTTATTTGAAGTTAAAAAGTGGAAAACTGTCAAAAGAAGAAGAAACGAAGAAAGGAAGGAAGATAGGAGTATTACCGTACGAGCTTCATGGTGAAATGGTTTGAGCAGAGCAAGAGAGTAAAGCTCCAGAGTCAAGCGCCAATGATGCAAAAGCAAAAGTGCAAGACGGTCTTCCCCTTTGGAGACTAGAGAACTTTGCATCGGCAGTGGATCGGATTCAAGGCTGAATCTGACTCTACTTCGGTGGGTCGCAAGTTCATTTGGGCCAAAGATAGCTTGGCCCAAGACTGCTAATTTCTTCTCTTTTTTTGTTTTCTTTCTTTTATTCCATGTTGCGTCGCGGTCGCCCTATTCTTAATCTCTTTTCAATATTGCATATGGTTTACAGAATGATATTTAGACGAATAATTATTTCAAGAAAGATGGGAATAGTCATTACCAATTCTCTTAAAATGAAAAGCCATGTTACTTTTCATATTATTGGTATTTTTTTTCTTAACCAAATGGAAAGGACACATTTACATCAACTCATACACTCAATCAAGTGAAATTCATAAAATTGAAAATAATAATAACAAGAGAAAATGATAATTTTTTTAAATGGCAAGAGAAAATGATAATTAAATATAATGTACAACCATTTGATAAAAAAATCATTAATATTGAAAAAATTTATGTTGATACACATCGAACATGCCCACATGACCAAATTCATATAATGTTTTTCCCTTTTTTGTTACTAATTTTTTTCATGAGTTTAAAAGCAATTGTAACTAATACTTAGGTAGTGTTTGGTACTTTATAATATAACATGATTACAAGTAATATAATTGTAAAGAAGATAATATTATAGTGTTTGATATATAAACAAAGTAATGATTAAAATACTAGAAAGATAATATTACAGCGTTTGATTTACAAATACTTTGCCGATAATGTAATGTCAATTTTTAGAATTATCCTTATTCATTAAAATACAAATTTAATATAATTATATTTTTTATTATTAATCTATGTATAATATTATCTCTTAAATATATTTTTAATATCATATATTTTATTTTTATTATAATTTTATAATTTTATTTTCATTACTTAATATAATTTTTTATATTATTCATTTTTTTATTTTTTTAAAAGATAATATAAATTTTATTAACAGACTATTGAGAATAATAAAAAGACATACTCGAAATCTATATAAAAAAAATTATAAAACTATAAAATTTTTATATGCTATTCAAAAATAAAATAAAATATTTTTAATAAAGTAACAAAGTTGAAAGATAAAAATGTCTTTAATAATATTACAAAGTGTAATACAATCTGATTACATTGGTTTTGGACTACAATCACATATCCATTTATTGTAAGGTGATTGCATGACAATCTTACATTACACTGATTTGTTACAAAACAAGCACTGCAATGTAATTTAATTGGATACATTGTAGAGAATGTGTTCCCACTTCTTTTATACCAAACGCTATCTTATGTTAAGCTTAACTTTGACTTAATAATTTTTAATTGCAAAGGATGATCAATAATTAAAGTTTTAGATATTCAACTTCAACTCTTCCCTAATTTGAGAAAAAACGATAGGAAAAAAAAGTACTGCTTTCAATTTTAATTATGAAGCATTTTTACTACCTATAAATATATAAAGGCAATTATTGAGTTTAGAAAGTGGTGATTGGGAAGGTCAAATTTGGATTTAGTCACTTCAAATGAATTATTTTGGATGAAAAAATTTGAATTAGTTTTAATTCAAGTTATTTTGAATTCGAGTCATTTAAATTTAACATTAAAATCATTTACATTGAATTCAAAATTGTTAATCTTTTAAAATTAAATTATATAAATTGTTTATTTGAAATTTTTTTAGATTACTTTTTTCAGATGGTTCGGATTTAGGTAATTTGCCATTTAAGTCAATGTGAGATTTTTTATTTGTTGGGGAAGAGCAAAGGGTTTGATTATAGTGTTTTTTTTTTCTTTTTAATTTTGATTATTAAGTCAAATTATAAATTAAGGAATAAAGAGGTTGAAATTATTAAAAAGAAGGAGGAGTTAATATGATAGAGTTAAGGGTTGAATAATTACCTTAACCTTAGCAATAAAGGGCCAGGGGATCTTTTCAAACTAGTGGGGGGGTTGTGTCATTGTCTAGTTAACATCATTCTAATTATTCTTGTTTTTAAATACAACTTCAAATAGCTTCTCCGAGAACAACGGTTGGAATAAATTGATATGAATGGCAACTTTGAATCAAAGATCTGAAAGGCCAAGGAATGTGTATATCAGCATCAGCAACGCTGAACCAAGAGGAGTGGCCCACCAACTTCAATTCCAAGTTGAATGCAAAAAGCCCCCCTTTGTGTCATTTAACGCCAGCTATTTCTGATCCGCTTTGGCCCCCACCGCACCATATTGCTCGTCGCTATTCCTAATTCCACTAAAGCAACCTGCTCATGGATGACCCCACGTGTCACGACCCCACCTCAACTAAGCCAAAGCCGTTCCCGTTCCATCCTAATTTAAGCTTTTATTCAATTTATTATTAGTATAGTTAGCTAAATATACAATAAAATCTTTATAAATTAATATTTTTAAGATCATAAAATTTATTAATTTATACATTAATTAATAAAAAATAATTTATCAAGGTAATTTTTATTATTTTTTAAAATATTAAATTTAATACGTATATTGTGTATTATAATTATACGAATATTATCTAATTATCGAATTAAAAATTATCATTATTCGAGACAAGCAAATTATTAATAACGTCATAGGAAACAAGAAAGAAGATAAAGTTGAAAATGATAGTTCTGTACTAAAACTTATCTAGCACATAGATAAACTCAAAGCAATAATTACATTGTATCATAAGCAAAGAGAATAGCTAATAAGGGCCTCACCCTTTCAAAAGTGTTAAAATTTTATAATTTTCCTTTATTTTTTTTTAAATTTTATAGTTTTGTCCTTACTTTTTTAAATCTTAAAATTTTGCTTCTTTAAATATTAAACTTCTAATATAATTGTTTCATAGACATTGTTTTCGCCCCCAATATAAAATCTTGACTTCGCCACTACATTGCATAATTTTCTCTTACAATACAAGAACATAACATTTGAGCTTTTTAATGCATTAAGAAAAGTTAGAGATAAAGTACAAGGAGACATCAATTTTAAGAGGAAACAAATAATATTAAAGTCATATTTTACAAAGACCTGTTGGTCCCTAGGTATGTGCTAGCAAGGGATGAATAGCATTTTCTAAATGTCACTAAACTTAAAACTTGTTAAAGGTAGATGATGAAAAGTTGAGAACCAAATGGAAGAATGATTTAAAGGAGAATGAAATGAAGAAATAAAAAAAGATAAACAATGCATAAAGATTTACAGTGGTTCAGTCTTTTGATCTACATCCATTGTCTTGATATTCCAATCAATGATGTTCAAATCAATTTACTAGAATTAGTGGATTTTTCAAGCATTCACCAAACTTTTACAATGGCTTTTTATAGGCTCAACCACAACATTTCAATAATAATTTTTCAAGAGATCAACCAAAACCCAAAATCTAACTTTCCTAAGGCTGAGCAAAAACCTACAATAATAACCAAGCTAACTTAAGTTTGATTAATCCCCATAGAGTGCCTCGCACATTTTAAGTAATCAAGGAGTATAAATTTGAAAGTGTACTTATGATCACTAAGCTGATCTAAATAGTACAAGATGAGGTGCTAAAAACTATTACAAATATTGGAGTCGAACACAAAAAGAATTGAGTGGATTTTTGTTATTTTTGGGCTTTTTTGTTTTTAAAAACATCTCATGTCTTTCTTAGTCGTTGGAGATGTCTTTTATACTAGAAAAATTAACTCTTATGAAAGTTGACAGCTTCTGACCGTTAGAAACAGTTTAGAATCCTTTATAACTATTAGTTTGTCTGTGGACATTCAAATTCAAATTTTTTTGCTAGTGTGCTTTTAGCTGGTTAACTATACTTCTTAGTCGATTAAGTCTTCTTTATCTTGCCATTTGCTTTACTATGTTAATCGATTAAGAAATGTTTTAACCGATTAATAGTTTACTGTTTCTAAAGCAACCAACTTTAGCAACTTTTCTTTGTTTGACTAATTCTTCTCTTAGTTTGTTAATGTTGATCTTCCATTGCCCTTAAATAGATATGAGATATGTTAGTCACTCGAGACTTCTTGAATTGTTTTTCACAAATTTGACTGTCTTCCCTTTGCATCTTCACTTTTGGATTTTAACTAATTAACTCCCTTGGTTAACCGACTAAAAGGTTTCTGCTTATAACCCAGTTTGTGACCCCTTATTTTGGTGAGTTTTAATGTTTGCTTTCAAGCGATTATTTCATTAAGTGACATACATTTTTATCCTGAACGTTCAAGTAGTATTGTTAGACATTAACGAATGGGAATGCTTTGTTATCATTAAAAACTCATTGAGTAAATAAGACCTTTTAATTGAGTCATGTATATATATATATATATATATATATATATATATATATATATATATATCATAATATNCATGTATATATGTAATTTTGATGTATAAAGAGATTGTTAATTTATATATCAAGTGAGATTTATATATATTTTTAAATATATTATTTTATAAAATTAATGAATTATTAATTTATCACATTGATCCCAAATTGGCACAAGTGTTTTATGCAATATTATCATATTAACAACCATCTCCTTCACCTAACATATTGTAATACAAATGATAAGATAACATTAACTATTCATTTTTGTGTATTTATGCATCCATCTATTATTATACTTAAATATGGATGTAAATCTTACTTTCATTTGATCTAACAAGTTAATTATCTTATCATTTCTAGGTGTCATATGGCTTTTATTTATCAATAAATCTCATTTTTAAACTCTTTAAGTTTTTTTTTAAAGAAAAATTTGAGGTAAAAGAATTTCAATCTTATTCTTTAAATAAAAAAAATCAGAAACTAATAATTAAACTAAATATTCCGATACGCTATACTTATATTATAAAATTTTTCATGTATATCAGATAAAAAGAATGATTGACAGATCAAAATTATAATTTCATTCAATAGATTATTATTTTAATAATAATCACAAGAGAAGAAAAAATCTAGTAAAGTCACATGTCCGAGGGAGAGCAATTAAGTAATTATAAATATACGTGATTCATGCTCCCTTTCCGTTACTTTTTCATACGTACTCTAAACATTTCTAATCTTCCTTTTGTGTTTTTATTTATTTTTCCTTCTTTTATTATTTTATTATTACCCAAACTGAAAAAACAAAGTCACGTAAATGGACGGTGGCAAAGAGCTGTGGTCTATGATTATGACCACGTGACCGTTGTGTACTTGTGAAATGACATCCACCCAATTATTCTTCACAAACTCCTAGATTTTCTTCCCCTACAAAAACCAATTAAATCATTACGAAATCCCCAAAACACCCTTATGCCTTTCCAGATCTGAAGCAAGACCAATCCCCCGCCAAATGGCAACCAATCCCCCCAAGGTCCGGCGCGTAATTTTACCTAAACAATAATGGCAAATTGTTCCCAAGGTCCCATCAATCTCAGATCCTTCTGCCCCTTAAAAATGCCAGTCCGCACTCTCCACTCTCTAGAGTAAAATAGCAAGATACAATGGCGAGCATGGCTGCGATCGGTGCTTTGAGGTTGCCTTCTACCACGTCCTGCAATGCTTCTTCCAGTTCTTCGAGCTGTAAATCCGCGGCTCCTCGGAGCTTGTCCTTCTCGGCTTCTGCTCTTTCTGGTGACAAGGTTGTTTCCAAAACGGTTTCTGGTTCCCGCCAAACGGAACGCACTCCTTCAATCGTTTCGCCCAAAGCCGTTTCGGATTCCAAGAATTCGCAGACATGTCTTGACCCCGACGCTAGTCGAGTAAGTTTCAGTTTATCTCTCTGGTTTCTCTGAAATCTTTGGTCTGATTGGAGACAATGCGTTTCGATTGCTCAAATAACTGAAATATGCGCAAAAGCCAAAGCTTTTTCTACTTTTTGACGGGAATTTGATTGGTTTTGGCAGAGTGTTTTGGGAATTATTTTGGGAGGTGGAGCAGGGACAAGGCTTTACCCACTAACAAAGAAGAGAGCAAAGCCAGCTGTTCCATTAGGAGCAAATTATAGGCTAATTGATATTCCTGTTAGCAATTGCTTGAACAGTAACATATCGAAAATCTATGTTCTGACTCAATTCAATTCTGCTTCTCTCAATCGCCACCTTTCCCGTGCATATGCTAGTAACATGGGTGGTTACAAGAACGAAGGGTTCGTCGAAGTTCTCGCTGCTCAGCAGAGTCCTGAGAACCCAAACTGGTTCCAGGTTAGGTGCTATAAAAATGGGTTTTAAATTGTTTATGTCCTTTTGCGTCTTTTGATTTGCAAAAGTTTGATTTTGAATGAACAGGGGACAGCGGATGCGGTGAGGCAGTATTTGTGGTTGTTTGAGGAGCATAATGTTTTGGAATTCTTGGTTCTTGCTGGAGACCATTTGTATAGAATGGATTATGAAAGGTTTATTCAGGCGCATAGAGAGACTGATGCTGATATCACTGTAGCTGCATTGCCGATGGATGAAAAACGGGCCTCTGCTTTTGGTCTAATGAAGATTGATGAAGAAGGGCGTATAATTGAATTTGCTGAGAAACCCAAAGGGGACCAACTGAAAGCTATGCAGGTAGAAATTCTCCTTCAAATGAAATTTTCACACGAAGTATTGATGTTGTAACTTATGAGCTGTTATTTATTCTGGTTCTAATTTGTTTGTTATGATTTTAGGTTGATACGACAATTTTAGGTCTGGACGATCAGAGAGCAAAAGAGATGCCTTACATTGCTAGTATGGGTATATATGTTGTCAGCAAAGACGTGATGTTGAATCTTCTTCGAGAGAAGTTTCCGGGTGCCAATGATTTTGGAAGTGAAGTCATTCCAGGTGCTACCTCCATTGGGATGAGGGTAAGTATTACATTGCCTCATCCCTCCCTTTGAATCACTATTACCATTAACAGAATGAACCACTGTTCATTGATATATGAGCATTTTGTGTGGGTCCATTATTTCTATATTCATCAAGCTACTTTGCGGGGAGTCAAGCTACTTATGAGCTACTTGAGCTTGCTCAATAAGCATTAAAGCTTGAGTTGTGCACTATCAAGCCAAGCTCAAACTCGAGTCACTTGAGTAACAAGTGGAGCCGAGTACGAGCTTTGTAATACTCAACTTGAGTGGCTCGTGAGCTTTATCGAACTTTTGAAATGTTATTAATATTTAATATTTTATTTATGTACAAATAAAAAATTATATTTATTTACATATTTTCAACTTTTATTTGAGTTTTAACTTCAAGCTTGAGCTCGAGTTTTGAGCTCCTTACTCCAGCTGATGATAATTGAGCCTAATCGGTTGAGATTGTACAAAAATTAAAGCTTAATCAAGTTCAAGTTGGGCTCAAGCCTCAAGTTATTTAATTGAGCAGAGCTCAAGCTTGGCACTATATTGGCTTGGCTTTTTTACACCATTTAGTTGGCTCGTAAGCTTTATTGAACTTTTGAATTGTTATTAATACTAATATTTTATTCGTATACAAAAAATATTATATTTATTTGCATATTTTCAAGTTTTATTTGAGTATTGAGTTCAAGCTCAAGCACGGGTTTCAAGTTCCTTACTCAAGTTGATGATAATTGAGCCTAATAAAGTTGAGCTTGAGTGCAAAAATTAAAGCTCGATCGAGTTTAAGCAGGGCTTGAGCCTCAAGGTTTTTAATCGAGCCAAGCTTGAGCCTGGCATTGTATTGGATTGGCTTGTTTACACCCTTAGTTGGCATATGCAATAAGAAGTAGAAGAATTTGGAGATTGGATGATGTGTTGTCTCTTTTCTGGTTATGAACAGTTCTGAAAATAAGATAGTTTCCAAGATGTAAATCATTCATATTGTGAATAGTTTGAGTGTAATTGTACTTCCATTCATGAAGCATGTCGTGTACTTAACAAAATTTATTTTGTCTGCTGGATTGAAGCTCTAGTGTTACAATTTCCATACATGATGGGTGCCTTTATGTTCCCACTTGACTCTTTCCTTCTTTACATTACCCATAATTACTTATTTTAGAGTTTTAATCAATTGTTAACCTATGAAGGTGCAAGCTTACTTGTATGATGGCTACTGGGAGGACATTGGTACCATTGAGGCATTTTATAATGCAAATCTAGGAATTACCAAAAAGCCAGTGCCAGATTTCAGGTGGTTCTAGTTCATCAATGCATTATATTGTGACCAGCTTGAGGATAATTTTGATTTACATTTGTGATTTTGAACTTTCTTCACAGCTTCTATGATCGTTCATCTCCAATCTACACCCAGCCTCGGTATCTGCCTCCATCCAAAATGCTTGATGCTGATGTCACGGACAGTGTTATTGGTGAGGGTTGTGTTATTAAGGTGAGTTATTTGGAGGATAAGTTTATACTCAGCTTAGTTTTCTGGTTAGAAATGATTTCTGATACTCACTTGCTAATTAGACAACTTATGTGAGTTAATCCCCTGGGTATTTTGGTTGATTGCAGAACTGTAAAATTCACCATTCCGTTGTTGGTCTGCGATCTTGCATTTCAGAGGGTGCAATCATAGAAGATACCTTGCTGATGGGAGCTGATTATTATGAGGTATTATGCCCTGAAAAGTATTTAGGTTTATTTTTTCTTCTTTTTTCTATTTCTTATGACATATATGATTTGCATCCATAATAATTTTATTTCCTCACCATCTTCCTCCAGACTGATGCTGACAGGAGGTTTCTGACTGCAAAGGGTAGTGTTCCAATCGGTATTGGAAAGAATTCTCACATCAAGAGAGCAATTATTGATAAGAATGCTCGAATTGGTGACAATGTGAAGGTTGGGCTTTTATTTTTACTATTAATTTACCATGATTTCTTTTATGGACGCAGCACATAAATTTTAGTTTTTAGTTTATTACCCTTTTCCTTGGAAGGAGATATGAGCTTCACTGATAATTGGCTAAAATGTCACCATAGTGCTGCTGGCTCTGCATGGAAGTTCAGCCCATAATAAAAATTTGTCTCCTCAGCCCCCTTCTCTTTTTCAGTATCCACTTTGGCATTGCTAGTTGCTTTTCTGATGGAATTGTTGGTGGTTAAATTCTTTCTCCAGTTAAAAGTTTCTCAAGGCAAGAGAACTTTTCAGTTGTCAATGGAATGAGAGCAAAAGACAAAAATTTTAATGCAATATTTTGTTATTGAGTGCATTGTACCGCTCATAAATGTGGAACTATTTATCTCTAACTCATAGGTATGTGTTTATAAATTCTCAAGCGTAAATGTTAACATTAGATGTTGCTATTTCAGATCATTAACAGCGACTGTGTGCAAGAAGCTGCAAGGGAGACGGATGGATATTTCATTAAGAGTGGGATTGTCACAGTAATCAAGGATGCCTTGATTCCAAGTGGAACTGTAATCTGAGAAAGTTACATGTTGATGCTAACTAGAGCTACGGTTCCGCTAGTTTTTCTTGAGAAAGTACTGCAATAGCATATTACTTTCACTTTCCTTCAGTTAATCTCTTTCTCGGATACGGTGTATATTTGAGGTAGTATAATGTACTAAATAGGGAGAGGACCTGCGAACGATGTGTAAAGGTTGTGTTCTGCTCAACTAAAAACTTTTGTCTATAGTTGTCTGCAATTTTAGGGTTTTAGCTGTGCAATTTTAAGGAAAGAGATAATACCTTTGGTTGCTTAGATAAGCCATTTTAATGCCGGTTTGGCATGGAGAAACCTTCCAAAGACTGTCTACTGGCATTTAATTCAGGAAAACATAGGACACTAATCTGATGGACTACACTAATCTGATGGACAGTAATTGCTTCTTATTCCAGTAAGTCAAGTATTCATGCTTATGTATTTGCGAAGTCAATTCTTCGCATGGAACCTTGAAATAGACAATATACTACAATTTACGCAATCAACGAGGATGAGAACAACAAATGTAGTATTACCCAAACACATAAAATGTTGTGCTTAGTAAGACTAACAAAACAACGAGCAACAAGCAGAGCAAATGAAAAAAAAGAAAAAAACGCAACAAAAAAAATCTTAAGAGGAAGTGGCTTCAGACTTGAACGGTATAGAATACTAGTGTTACGACTTCCTGTTATTCAGAGCCAAATATAGAAGGGCATATCTAGATCCAGAAGGGAAAGAAATATTGTTAATGCCTCTCATCTGCAAGTGGAAAAACCATCGATAGCCCATGATCTTGATGCGGATCTGTTGGCAGTTGACACTTAATACTCGTGTCATGGGATTAGTGTACATTAGCAGGAGCACGTACTTTAGAACGTTTATAACTTAGTGATGAAATATTGGCAACAAAATGGCAACACTAACGATATGGTAATCAAAGGGATTCTCGTGTTCATACCTTTCTTAGAATTGTAAGATCGTTAGCCCCAAAGATGCGATGAGAGAATGTAAGACCTACGAGATAGTCAAGGAGTTGGTTTGCACACTCAAATCATGGAGTTAGCCAGAAGGTGGAGTTTGTACTAGTATACTGGTCTACGTTTTCGATTCAATAGATTTGTTTATTAAGTGGAAAAAGACTTATATTTATATATATGTAAGACCCATCTCATTTCTTATTTATTTATCATACGTGACATTTTATTCTATCTAATTGTATAACGTTTTTGTTGTACTAACTCTTTACTTATAAAAGAGAAAGACCCTTACACTGGTCTGAGTCTATCTCGATTTTTGTATTTCTTATGAGATTCCATATAAATGAAAATTTGTATTTGTTTTGATAACAATTGTTACCGGTTCACATTTTCAACTTAAAAGATATATGTTTATTAAGTGAAAGATGATCTATATTTATATATCTAAGACTCACTCTATATCTCACTAATGTGTGTTTTGTGACACTAGTGTGTAGCACTGAGAGAGCTCTGTATTCATTGTGGTACACGCATGTAGTGTTTCTTGACAAGGTGCACAAATAGGTTGCCTTCGTTAAGGAGCAAAATGAGAATAAGGACTTGAGAGGAGAGATTCATTATGGTTATTTCGTAAGACAAGTTTGGACTTAGGCTCAAGCTTGGTGGTGGTTTCTCATGGAGCTTGGTGACCACAAGATAGGGTTGTAGGCATTGAGATAAAAGATCGGATGTAAGTATGTTTGGAGTGAACTTATGTTAGGACAAGCCAGCGGATGAATTAGAAGTGTAACGGAAAATTAAAACTTTTATCCCAAATAAGATCATGCTTTGATTGTTTAATGCAAATTATTCTAACTATTTGATAGAAAACTTTTAACCTTTGTGCCTTTCATGTCGATATCAAGAGACCACAACAATTTGTGATTCAAAAACTTCTCCCACCAAGTTAGAGTTGTTAAAAACTGGAAGCTATCCACTTGTTCAACTTCTAATGTTGATCACGTATCTAAACATTTGATTTATTGACTAGTGCATGATCCCTGTCTAAAAAATAGGATTCGAATCTCCCTTGCCTCTAGAGGGAAGTTAGAGTATTTTCAAAAGGAGGTCAAATAGAAAGAGACATTAAACAGTTAAAGAAAACTTTATATATAATTCAATTATCACTCATATAAAAATTTAAATAAAATTAAAAAAACTTGGACATATAAAAAATGTAAATTAACAGTAATGATGGTGTCATTTATATATATAATTGAATGGAATTATAAAAGGAGTCTTTCTCATTCTTTACGTGTAAGAGTGGAAAAGAAGACAATTTTTCAAACTCAAATAATTTTTCTTTTTACTTTAAGTGGTCAAGCTCTCCTTTTCTTTTCTATTTACCTCTTAAATTACTAATTAATATATTAGGTTGTTCGATAGAATTATTGAGATATAATACTTTATGATAGGTTATTAGGTTAAATTGTTAAGATATAATATATTATGATAAGCTTAGATTTAGTATCTATTTGACCTAGTTTATTTTTAATCTATCTACTTTTTCAAAGTAAAAGCTGAGCCAAACAATATTTTATGAAAAACTCCTAAAAAAAGTAATTTTTTTTAAAAAACAAAACTTAAAAAAAAACTCAAAATAAGAGTTTTCTCTTCTCTCTTTTTTTTTTTTTTTAAACATGCTAGCTTTTTAGGAGAGTTATTTTTTTTCAAAAAGATCTTCTCTCAAAACATACACATCCCTATCGAACTCCCTCTTTTCCCCTTTTCCACAAATCATCCTTTTATGGTTTTTTTTTGTTCTTATAAAAATTAAGAGAAAAGAAAATCTGAAATTCAAAACTGCATTCAAGTATTATTTCTTCTTTTTCTTTCTGTTTTGTTTTTCATTTTATTTTCTATCATTTTTTTTGCTTTGAAAATTCTCTTTATTGTTTGATATTTCTCAGTTTATTGTTTGATGTGACAATTACGTGATGTTTATTTGTTTTTAACTTCTTTCTGGTGTATATAGTATTTGTTGATTATTATTGAAATAATTAGTCAAATAGATCAATGGTTGTTGAGATAAATTAGATGAAAATTAAAAAGTCAATATTTGTACTCGTTTGTGGTAACTCAGTTTTAAAGAATTTTTTCTTTTAGGTATACGAATAGGTTGCATTACAAGAAAATTGAAATAGACTTTAATTCCTTTGGTAATAGGAATTGCAAAATCCTTGAACTTCTTTGAGCTAACAATACCCAACAGATGCTATGACACTATTTGACAAAATAAATAGCCTATTAAAAAATGAGAAAAAAATATAAAAGCTAAAACCTTTTTATTTATGGAGGAGAACTTTGTTGGTAAAGACGTCTAGACGTTAATAGACTTGCATGGAATTAGCGTTGATGATTTCAATAGAAAAATTGGTTGCCAAATCAATGGGTAAACATGATTTTCTTGATCGAGTTGTATCCATTATTAATACCACTTTGGATTCTCTTCCTTGTATTTAACATCAATTTTGTTTAGTTCCAAAAGTCATAAATTCAAGCCAATCTTTAAAAAATAACAAAAAATATTTTTTTATATTCTTCTTTTATCTTTCATCAATTCATAATATTATAGGAAAAATTATATTTTTTTCACACTTATCCTTTTTTATTTGATTCAATTTTTTTCTTGATTTTAAATACCCTTTATAGTAATTTTAATAAAAATTTTTATCTATAAAAAATATGTTATAAAAAAGTAAATTTACCAAACAGTGTTAGCTTAATTTTAAAAACTATTATTTTTCATAAGAGCTTTATAATAGCTTTTAAGCTAAAAAAAAATCAGGCCAAACATGCTTTCATATTAAAACTTAATGAGTTTAGATTAGTAGACTCACTTTTATTTTTATTTTTTAAATTTGATAGACTTAACATATTAGTTTAGAATTTATTTGTCTAGCTTAACTAGCAATATGCTAATCATAATGACTCTAATTTTATTAAACAATTTGAAGAATAAAACTAATTATTAAATAAATTTTTTTTTGAAAGCCATTAAAAATATATATGATAAATAAAATTATATTGAAAAAAACATAATTATTTCATTCTATCAATTTGTATGTATGCCTTTGTTATTTAAAGTTTGCAACATACATGCTAGAATACATTAGTTATTTTGAATAAAAAATGATATATTGATAAAATTGTAAACAACATTGTAAAACTGAAACTTATATTTGAGAATTATATAATAATTTATTTATTTTTAAAGATTAAAATTATAGAAAATAAAATCCACATAATAGAAAAAAGAAGAACATGACAAGTAGAACATAGAATCTACATGTGACATAATAAAAAAGAAAGAAAAAAATATGATTAATGGTTTGTAGAAATTGTAAAAGAAAATCTATAGAGACTTAGAACATATGAGAAAATAAAATAGAAATAAATAAATAAATAAAAATAATAATATAAATTAAAAGAAAAAATATAAAAACTTTAAAATTAAGTCTAGTATATGAAATTATTTTGTTATTCTTTATTTGTATTAATTATTAAATAAAAAATCATTTTTGGGGGGGGGGGGGGGCTATTAAGAAAATTTATAAAAAAATTAAAAAAATTATATAAAACGAATATTTTTTAAAATTTTAACCCATCCCATAAGGATGCCTTTATGTCACAGTCCGTAGATCCATGACTAGTCTAGCCCGTATGGACTACCGAGCCAACCCACATGCAATGGTCCATTAGCTGTTGCCTTAGCAGCCAAGCAAAGTATTCTAGGGTAGCTGGAATACTTTTCAAAAATAAAAGTTTCCTTGTTGATTACTTGCTCATTAAGGAGGCATAGTTTTAAGACTTTACTTTTCTTGTGCTCTAAAGAAGTCTAGGTTAGATACTTCCATATTTACTTTTACTTGCACATCAAGTTTAGGTTAAGTAGGCTATCATAAATAGTACTCTTAGGAGTCATTATAAGACAAACAAATCAAGTTTACCGAATTAAGCAATTTACTTTGTGCTTAGATTTTAGATATTTTGTTTTTCTCTCATTGAAGTAATAATAATTATTTATTCTCCACAATCTCTTTCTTCATATTTATTTACTTTACGTTTTCACGTCGATCATCAAGAAACTTCGTTTAGACTTGCTTAGTCTTACGAACACGAGACTATAGTACTGCACCTCGTGATAGTTGGTATCAAAGCAACGCTTTTCAGAGCTATGTATCACATGATTTGAGGATTGAGAGAGAGAATGACATCAATTGGTGACCAGACCACATCCCTCTTGAATGCCTTGGTTCAAGATAGTGTATACGTTGCAGACAGGGAAACTATGCACACACGTGCCGCGAAGCGTTATGAGTATGAGGATATCTTGCAAGCACTGGATAATCGCGTACCTTGCAGTGAGATGATATCAATCACGAGGTGTGGGGCAACTTCGAATAGGTCGAAGACAACATCAAGCAGCTGGGGTCTAATAGCGATGAGCTTCGCAAAAGATGGCACAACACGGTGGATTTGTAAATTCGCCACGATGTGGGGTAATATGAATTGATGGTAGACAAGCACTAGGAAGACGTGTTCCATGACTTCTTTACGGGGCAAAATAAATTTGATTCATTAAGTTTTGACACTACTTACGCGTCAAGCTCAAATTCTGTGTGTGTCACAAATGGAAACACTACACACATAGGAGCTGTGTACTTAGATGACACTAGCCAACTATGAGCTAGTAATTCATACGACAAAACACATTCTAACTTTGAAGTGTTCTCAAGATAGTTGGAGAAAAATTACCTCAAACACACCCACAACGCTTATGGGGAACTTGATGAAGACTTGTGGTGGAAAGAAACTACAAGGCAACGAGGGCGTTGTTAAATCAAGTGGGGGAGAAGGTCATGGTCCGTAGATCCGTGACTAGTCCAGCCCTGTATAGATTGCCAAGCTAGTCTCATGCAAGGGTCCATCAGCTGTTGCTTTGGCAGTTAAGCAAAGTATTCTAAGGCAGCTAGAATACTTTCCAAAAATAAAATTTTCCTTGTTGATTACTTGCTCATCAAAGAGGCATAGTTTTAGGACTTTACTTTTCTTGTACTTCAAGGAAGTCTAGGTTAGATATTTCCATATTTACTTTTACTTGCACACCAAGTTTAGGTCAAGTATGCTATTATAAATAGTACCCTTAGAAGCTATTGTAAGGCAATTAAATCGAGTTTGCTGAATCAAGCAATTTTCTTTATGCTTAGATCTTAGGTACTTTATTTTTCTCTTATTGGAGCAATAATACTTATTTATTCTCCCCAATCTCTTTCTTCATATTTATTTACTTTACGTTTTTGTGCCGAACATCAAGAAACCTCATTTAGTTTTGCTTAGTCTTACGAACACGAGACTAGCGCTGTACGAAAATTGGCTAAAGTTCCAAGCCCCTGACATTTAGCCCCTGCTTCCCCCAATTAAAAAAAAAAAACTTTCTAATGTTGATCACATAAGATGCCAAGTCAAAAAACACCAAAGAAGATATGGAATTTACTTTTGTTACGAGTCTAGTGCTAGCTAGATAAAGGGACTCATGATTTCTCACTTCTCTAAGGAGGAAACCCAAAAGCACAAAGAGAAGGAGGAAAGGTATGCCGCCGGTTCACAAGGTTCGGTGGCAAAAGTCGACTTGTAGGGATTTAGCCTCTTACCAATTCTTAGGGTTTCAAAAGCCCTCGCCGATTCTCTGTTTCCTTCCTTTTTGTTTGGCTCTTAGGTTTGCTTAAAGTCAACTTATTAAGAATGCATTATTTGAATCTTATATATATAGGTTTTAACAATTATGTTAACTCTTATCCAATTTATATGGGACATGCATTGAGACCATTATCAAGAAATAGAAGACTGAAAGAAATCGGATGGAAAGGCTGATAGCCTGTGTGTTATATTCAAGCTGTATTTATTGTACAAAGATAAAGTTCCCATATCCCAATACAAGTGAGACATAATACAAGAAATATAATTTAAATCAAACACAAGATAAATCTTCATCTCGAGCTGCAGTGGTGATGACTGATAAGTGATAACCTTATCTAGACTTGATTTGAAATCATTTTCCCTTCCAATATTTGTAAATGATGATAATAAGTGTATTAAAAAGTACGGAATAAAAAGCAAAATGGAGAGGATCTAATGTTCTAAACCCATATGGTGCATGTTCACCATAGCAAGAGTCGACATATTTCATTAAGTATTCATGAGTAAGGTTATTTATGTTGCGGGTGATGGGACTGGCCGTTGTGGTGGTGCTAGGATTGGTGATTTCACAGTTGCTGCATATGGCTCCACCAGACTCCGACGGACTAGAGTACTTTCTGCAATTCTCGAATACAATAATATAGAATTAATAACCGAAAATAGCATCAATCAACAGGTTTAGACATCGAATCATGCTTGCCTAGCTAGTTCTGTAATTCAAGAGTCAGATATAATTCTTGATCTGGTATAAAAATTTCCCACCCAGAACAAGAGTTGAAAGCAAAAGTTCAGAGATCTTAATCAGTGTATACTACTTACACACACACACACAATATAAACACATGGTTGAAGATAGTTTAAAGATGGAAGATTTGCACCCTGTATTGCTAAGAACCCTGAAATTCTTGCTTCTGCTAAAGGAGGGCATAAACTAACCGAGATCAATATATAAGCTACAAGCAAGGATAACGTAGCAGTATTCCTACGAGACCTGCACAATCTGTAGTACTCCATATTCAACCTTCGCTAGCTACAAATTATAGACCAAACTACTAGCTAACAGCCTCCCTTGCTTCCGTCTAGCCATGGCAATGGAATTACACTGTTTATATAACAAGGGCAGCTACCCCATCCATTTCTTTTAATTTGTTAAAAAACTTTCTTATTTATTTAATTAATAAGGTTTATACACTTGAGATCGAGTAGCCTCTGATAAGGTAGAAGGCTGAATTTCATCTCTGAAGTGTTATGGTCAACAAAGCATTATTATATTTACAAGTCTTCATCACAATTTTCAACTAATTAAAGGACCACTCATGAGCAATCAGCTAGCTATGTTATACAGTCGTTTCATGGTTACATCTTACATAAAATTTAAAATGATCTGAAACCACTAAAATCTGTCCCTTTGTCACTTTTATGTTCAACCCTTGTATATATAAACCAAAACGCTAAAACCCTTGTTTTGATTCAATTCATTGTGCCTAGTGTGGCATTGGTTATATAACAATGGCCGACTTGTCCAGTTTTCTTAGCTGTCCATTTTAACTCTCTTCGGCTTAAACAAGGTTAATACACTTGAAAGTCCGTGCGCGAAGGAAGAGTTCTGAATTTCTCCTCTGAGATGTAGAAGATTTTGTCAACAAATGACGCTTGTAAATCTTCATTAAAAGTTTAAAACTCTGACTGAATTGACTTTGATCTATATTGGTTTGGAATAGATTTATAAAATGATTTTAGGTAATCATCAAATTAAATAAGTTATATGTTAGCAGCTGCGGAGGAAAATCTTTGATTCTAGTTTTTTTTTTCTCTCTTTTATTATAATTAATTATTTTCCTAAGATGACCCTTAAGGCTTGAACTTAACAAATTATAAATTACGTGGACGAAGTCAATACTTCTAGGTTTCCAAATATATAATTATTTCAATGTTGAACACTTTCGAAACATGTGTTACGAGCATTTTAATCAATTATGAAAAACCTACGATTTTGGAATTTTCTTTTTATCGTTTTTAGGTAGTTTCCTCGAGGCTCAACATTAACAAATTAAGAATTAAATGAAATATTTAAATTCAAGCTTCAAAATTATTAGTCAATTTTCAACCTTTTGCCGTTAATAAGGTGCGCTGTAGATAATTCGATATAGGTACATATTCTAAAATACAAAAATAGTTATGCACATATTCTCAAATACAAAAATACTTACAAGGTAGATTTTATTGTAGATTTTAAAGTAATAACTAAGTGTCAAGATTTGGACATGAGATTGTTTCACAATAAGAGAAAGTGAGATGTGAGGGATAAATAGATAGAAGGACAATTATCATTTATATAGATAGAGAATAAAGTTCTTAAACTCGACATATAATGTTAGAAGGTTAATAGGTATCCAATTAAGATATATTTATGAAAATTAATTAATTATTAATAGACATATGCCACTAGATAGAATTATAGATAACTACAAAGTGGTTGTTAAAGGTCAAATTTCCTGTTATGAAAATTAATAAAATTAATTAATTATGATGTTAAATTTTAAATTAGCATCCAACCTAAAATCAATTTAATCATAGGTGGAATGATTTTTTTTCCTTTTTTCTTTTCCTCAATTTTATTGAGGCTTGGTCATTCTCGTTTGCTTTGACCATATAACCTCAACAATTATTATTTTGAAAACGTAGTTACTATGTTATTTAGGGAGTTGTTATGACATTTAGATGACGATGATAGGATGGGTTTGATCATCCAAAATTCACTTTGATTATATAGTCCATGTAGTTATTATTTTATTTACGCTATATATACATATATATATATATATATATATTTATATTTGAGTTAATACGACTTCTATTTGCACATTGATTGAATATATACACACACATGCTTTGTCCTGGTAATTTGTGCATGTTAATTTTTTTGTTGGTTAAAAATTTTAAATTTTGATCACTTTCTATTTTATATGTTTTCAAAAAACATAGGAAGTGGTGATGCAAATCTGGCACAAGTCCTTGCGATCAAAGAAGCCTATCTGATTTTCGCAGCCTCAGATGGGTGAATGACTATACTCTTATCATGGAAAGCGACTCTAAGCATGCGCTAAAATGGACAAATCATCCTGACTCCGCCCCATGGAGCATGAGAAAGTGGGTTAATTGCACAGATTGAGAATCTTAAGTCTCGGGTAAAGGAGTGGAAAACTATGCTCATAATGAGAGAGGGAAACCAACTAGCTGACGCACTAGCCAAGGTGTTCATGACCACCTAAGCATCGAACTATTATTTCCGTTGGCCTGATGAAATGGCTCGGTACCAACATCCTGGTATGCTGTCTGAATGAAGGAGAACCAGGTTCCTTTCTTTATTTTTTTTAATGCTTTGGCCACTGTAAGCTGATTTTTTTTTGTCTACGGATTAGTCATTGAGTATTCCTGCCTAGTGTTCATGAGCTTGTCTGAATGATTCCGGGCCTGTTGTAAATGCCTTTTGTGGAATGCTTTGTTTTCAAGTTGTTTGTACAGAGTCGTGACACTGAATTTTGGTTCATATACGAATTTGTTTTATCCATCCGATGACATTTGGAGTTAGCTAAATAACAATATTCTTGGTTCGCGTTGACCCTATGTAAAAAATACGAGGAATCCCACTAAGTCTAAAGTATGGGAAATTAAACTGCAGACAGATTGAGAATCAATTTTTCAGTACATAAAACTAAACGAGTAGAAAAAACTTCATACAAAAACTACGCTGTTTTCATTGACCAGCCGCCCATATATATTGATATTACTCCATCATGATCAAAGAACGGTTCAAGTTCGATATTGTGGTGGTGGAAGCTGAGGGCTTGGTATTGCTGGTTTTGGAGGAATTCTTGTAGTGGCAGGTGGTTGATCTTGCTTCAGAAGCCGGCGGACTAGACTTGCTGACAATCAAGTGTTCAAAGGCATAGGGTTAGTAACAGAAAATAGCATGAATATTGATCAAAAGACTGGTTCAAAAAGCATGCTCATCTAGTTGCTAGTTCCTATCTAACGAGTCAAAAGTCAAGATCTAGTATATATATTCCCCATTCTGAAGAAAATTTTATTCGGAAGCAAAAAATTCAGAGTTCTTCCTTTATGCTGTAAACATAGGGTTGGATACATCATATATTAGATAGTGCAAAGATGATGGTTAGCACCTTGGCTCACTGAGAACCCTGGAATTCTTGCTTCTGCTAAAAGAGGCCACGAACTCACTGAGATCAATACGTAAGCTAAAAGCAAAGCACATACAGCGCTACTCCTACGAGACCTGCACACTTAAAGTACTCCATGTTCACCTCTAGTGTACTGGCTAGAAGCCTCCTTTGCTTGGTGTTTATATAGTGGCAAGCTAGACAAAACGACGTAGCTCCTTCACAATGGCCCATTCAATTTTTTAGTTTTTTTTTTTTTTAAATTCATTTTTAGTGCATTTCAATGGTCAAGCAATATATATTAGCAAATAGGGTTTGATTTGAGTTGATCTGTTTTGCAACTTGTATTTAGAAACAAAATTGAGCCTTTATATGATAGTAAAAATCTAATGATTCCAGGAATATTTTCCCCCATTTTCTATGGTAATTTCCTTGAGGCTTGACGTTAACAAATTCAAGATTGTAGAAAATGCTGAATAGGTCTATATTCTCAATGACCAACAATTTAAAAGTAATAACTACGGAGATTAACCCATGTATTGTTCCACGAACATTAATATAAATAGAAAAAAATCCATAAATAACTACAAAATTGTTGGTAAAGGTCAAATATGAGCTATGATCTTTAAGTAAGCGTAATATTTTTGGTTTGGAAATTATTAAAGGACCATATATAGCAAATAGGCTTTGATTTTGGTTTGGAAACTGTACATGTTCTAAAATATTTTGAAGTAACCATCAAAGGCTTTTAGGATAGTACTGGTTGCGAAAAGAAAGTTGACATACATTTATAATTCCAATAATTTTCTTGTCATTAGGACTTAAAGGCTTGATGTATATCTTGTTAACAAACTAACTAAAAATAACATGGAAGAAGTCAAATTCAACTCTTTCCAAAATTATAATAGCCAATGATAAATCGACCTTAATATTAAACACAAATGGTAGATTATACTGAAAGAGTCCATGCATAAAATACAAAAATCTCCCTTAATATATTTTGAAAGTACACTTTGATCCCTTTTGTTTTAAAATGCATTATAGACCTCTGGACTTTTCATTACCATTATTCAATAGTTATTTACAAATATTAAAAGTAATAATTATCCTCAATAACTGAAAAATAAAAAAATACAAAGAATATTATAATTTAATTTAATTAAATAATAATTTTGACTTTTCATATTTGTAAATAGCTATTTAACTAATAATAATGAAAAATCAAGGAAAGCAATATTGTATTTTGAAATAAGTGGGGCAAAGTCTTAAACTAGTTAAGGAACATATAGATAATAATTATTGATATTCAAACGTAAGATTGTTCGAAGTAAAGAAAAAGTAATTAATATATATGATAGATATATAGAAGGATAGATACACTACAAATATATGACTTTTATCAATGAAAATTCAATAAAGGTTATGAATTCGTCGATATTCTAAAATAGCAATGAAAAATTTTATCGATAAATCTTTAACAGAATATTTTGTTGGAATACTTAGTCGATAATGTTGGTCCCAAAAGAAGTGCTAGAGGAGAGGGTGAATAGCACTTAAAAGGTAACTCTTGGAATTTAAAAATGTTTGAAAGATTTTGAGATGGATGGTTCAAGAACTTGAAAAAGTTACTAAACACCTAGTCAAAAAAAGGTTAAGAGAAGTGGACAAAACTCAATATTTATAGTGGTTCGGTCCACTTGACCTACATTCATTACTTTGATATTCCTAATAAAAGATTTTAAATCCAACTTCACTAGAACTAGTGGAATTAACTATTTCCACCAAGCTTTTATACGGTGAGCTTATAATTTAAGCTCTAAACCCTTACAACAGACCTTAGAGTGCCTTGCACACTCTATTCAAACAAGAAATAAGAGAAAGATGATGTATAAATGATCACCTAACTGATTTGAGTAGTACAAGTTTAAGCTCAAATACTTTTACAAAGATAGGAGTGGAATACAAGTGCAAAGGAGAAGATTTTTGCTCTTTTTGCTCTCACGAACTCTTGGTATCTTCTTTTTTCTCTTTTTGATTGTTGGAGATCCTTTAAATACTTGAAAAACAACTTTTAGCCATTGGAGACAGATTTTGATTGTTAGAAATAGTTCTAAACCCATTCTAGTAGTTATTTTATCTTTTAGTGCTTAAATTCAAATATGTTGGTAGTGAACCTTTAGTAAGTTAAAGCTCACTTTAACTAATTAAGCCTTTTTTGTCTGATAGTTTTCTTCATTGTGTTAACCAGTTAAAAGGGACTCTAATCGATTAGGAACTTTTTGTTTTAAGACATTTTCAAGCACTATTTTCAATAGCCTTTTTTCAATTAATTAGTCTCCCTTTTAACTACTTGAACCTTCTATCCCTTTATCCTTAATTGGTTAAAATATGCTTCAATGGATTAACAAATCTTCAAATTTGGATATCTTTATTTGGTGCTCTTTAACAGTCAATCATCAGTTTGAATTTGAATTTTGGCGATGTTAAGTGCTTCAAGTTTGAGCTTTAATCAATTAACTCCTTTGGTTAATCGATTAGCGAGCTTCTGTTTTCCTTTAAGCATCCTTTTAATCAGTTAAGTCTTATGCTAACTAATTAAGACTTTTTTGTTTTGCCTTTTGTTGTTCAATTTTCTACCAACGCAAGTATATGTATTGAAAATATAATATAATAATAAGTAGAGTATCGTTCCATAGAGAATTGTTTTAATTCCTATTGTTAAGTATTGAAATTGACACACCCTAATATTATCCAAACAATTAAAATTAGAATTGAAACTAATAAACTAAAAATAAAACTAATCTAAAATCTATTGGTAAATTTACTTTATTAAATTCGAGTGACTACTAAACCTAAGATTAGGATGTCCCTCAATACTTCATCTAATTATTGTCTGTCTCTCTCTTAACTCAATTTAATGGATTAAGTTGCTAATATAGAGTCCTAAATTATTTATAAGTCTCGATCGAGTTTCTCATAAAAATACATCTCCTAATTAATTAACTATATGTCTATGCAAATTATATTAAAGAAAGATTCATTAAGTTCGTGCTCTAATTTAGGCTACATATGGCTTACAAGTGTATGTCTATCCTATATGCAAATCAAATCACCTAATCAACTAAGTATATTCGATCATATGTGTAAAGCCCGACCTTATAAAATACTATTCATGACATACATGTGATGATAGCATGATTGCATGCTAGGAGAGTCCCGAAAAATTTACAAAAGTCGGTATTGTACCTAGAGGTACAACAAAGTTTATTTAATCCTCGAACTAGATCAAATAGGAATTTTAAGGTGAGATTAAGAGTTTCACAGTTCATGGATGACTTAAAATGGTAATTTGGAGTTTGAGGATCAATTTGGAGTCAAATCGGAATTTTCACTAACTAGGGGCAAAATGGTCATTTGCCACCTGGGGACAAAATGAGAATTTTAGAAAAGATTTTTTTGACCCCATTTGACTTATTAGAGTATAATTTGACTTATTGAAGTATGATTTGAGGTTTAGAAGTGAAAAATTTTAATTTCGGTATAATTTGGAGTATAAGGGTAAAATGGTAATTTTGCCACCTCAGGGGCAAAATTGTAATTTTCCACCACCAGGATATTTTTTCCAGCACATGGTCTTCCTTTGTCTTCATCTTTGACCCTTGACTAAACATGTGGTGGAGATAAAATGTTTAAATTTTTAAAATTTTAAAAACGGGCCAATGACATGATGCCATGTGTCATGCCTTTATTAATTTATTATTTTCCTTTTTAAAAGGCACAAAATCAGCCCATCTTCCACCCCATGGCCGGCCAAACCAGCAAGAAGAGAGAGAAAACAAAAACAAAACCCTAGAGAGAGAAAATCAAAGAAAAAGTGTGAATTTTCAAGGAAATTAAGTGAAAAAGGTGAGTTTTTTCTATTAAGCTTGAGTTTTCTTATTCCCAAGCATTTCTCTTTATTTTCCATGATTAAATTACATGTTTTCATGATGAATTCAATTCTGAAAAAATGGGTTAGGAGAGAGAAAGTTGTTGGATTTATTTGATTTTAATTTATGTTAGTGTTTTTAGTTAGTTTAGCATATTTAGAAACAAAACAACAAGAAAAGAATTTATTTTCTCCCCCAACCATTAATGGCTGAATTTACCATGTAGTGAGTGAGGATGAGTTTGATTTTATTCTAGGAGAATTGGTTAAGGAATAATGAATTATGAGCCTAGAAAAATAATGGGAATTTTCGGAGCAAAAATACGAATTTTTACCCACTAGGGGTATTTTCGTAATTTGCTGTTGGGACTGATAATTTGCACCACACTGAGGGACATTAAGTTAATTTGGGTGCAATTGAGGTATAGAAACTGAAAAGAATTAAATTGGAGTTTAAACGGACCCGTTAGGAATTTAATCGGGTGATAAGACGAATTAGGCCAATACCGGGTTTAGATAGTTACCAGTGCATTTTTGCATTCCATATCATGCATTGGTAGTCTAAATTAGTTTAATTTTGATTTAGTACCAACTTGGTGAAACTCTCGATTTTGTACTGTGTCAAGGTGGTGAGTCCTCCGATAAAGGCAAGGAAATTGCATCCGAGGACCAGTAGACAGAGTGCTTCGAAAGTCTGCATTCTAGACATTGTGAGTAAACTTACTGTCATTTTAATTATCTAGGGTGGTTTTTAGATGCTTTCATGAATTCTATGGAAAAAGGAATTTAAAAAGATAAATTTTCATGTTTTATGAATAAATGAGTTTCAATGAAATTAAATTATAAATTGTTTTGAAATTAATAGTGATTTTGAAAAATAGAGTACACGGAGACTGTTAATTGTGGCAATTTGATTGTTTAAATTAACTGGCTTATGATAAATCGAGCATGATTGGCTAGTTGGCAATTGTATTGAAATGCGAATTGTTTGGTTACCTTGAAAAACTACGAATTACAAAATTGCCATATCATGTTATTGAGTTTTATTATATGGTGGATTATATATTAATTAATCACTGCAGTAGGGGGTTTCTGTGGACCAGCCTTTTAGAGGGGCACGGTAAACCCCATTATATTCTTACCTCGAACGGAGAGGCGCGTAGGGTATCTCCTGGGGTAAAGTTTAGGGTTCACTTCACGCTAAACCACCACGTGAGGGGGAACTCAGCCAACGCCAAGGAACGGCTATGTTTTCAAAACAAAAACATGATTTATGTGAAATGTGAATTTTAATAGCCTTGGCGGTCTCGGTAGGATGCCTCGGCCAAGGTGTCCCCGAGAATGGATTTATGGCACAAGCCTAGATTTTTATGAGATTCATAAGCCTCTTTACGTGTTTTGAACAAAATGTGTTCTAATGCTATAACCCAGTTTATGATGATTTACTTTATTGTCTCCATGTACTCAACTCTAGATGTTTATGATGATGTTTGTTTACTCATTGGGATTTTATAATCTCACCACCCTCCTTTCCACCCATTTCAGGTTCAGTATAGACTGTAGATAGCTGATCTCATCGAGGACTACAGTGGGATCTGCATTTTCCAAACCGTAGGTTCACAGTCCTCTTTACTTTTGTTTATTCGGGGGCACTCTTGTTATTGTAAATTAAATTAAATATTTTGGCTTACTGTATTTAAGTATGTATAAATTTATTTAGCTTTTACGTTATAAAAATTATTCACGTATAACTCTATAAATATTGTTTTATAAGAAAATAGAATATTTTACTTAATATTTCTTTTATTTTCTTATTATATTCAAATAACCATAATTTCGTTTTAAATGAAGATTTTAGACTTTTAAACTCATTTTGAATATGAATTGTGTGTTTTGTACTTGTATATTACGTTTTAGCCAGTTTTAAAATTTTTGAGAAAAATGACCAAAATACCCTTGTGAGACGAAAAATTAATATTTTATTTGTTTAAAGTTGGAAACAGCTTAAAATATTTTAGAACACGATATTTGACAATGGTTGCTCACAAGGGAACAGAGAAACTGATAGTAAAGCCTTGCGGGGTTTCGGGTTGACATTCCGGGCAATAAGTGTCTACCGGGACACCGCGGCGGTTGTCACGGGCTCGAGGGGAGTACCGGGTCGTGACAATATGCTATTTTGTTTAAGGTCTACCTAAATCTCCTTCATCAAGGTTTAACTTAGGTTTCCAATTTAATCTAATTGGTGATTAGGCAACTAGAAGCATTAAGAACAGAATAAAATAAACAATTTAAATCCATCTAATAAGCAAAAGAGAGATAAATAAAATATACTACATATTGAGTTCAATCATAATATTAGATAAGTAATTTAATTCCTCATCAAGTCACACATCATCATCAAATAAAGCTTAAACATTGAAACTAAACCAAGAAAAATAAAGAATAGAGAAACTCCAAGAGTGAAACTCTTGATCTCCGAATCTTCTTGAATCTTTCAATTTCTTTTCAGCTCCAATGAGATTTGTTTTGCAATGATTTTGTGGCTTGGATTTCAGCTGTCAATATGGTGTTTTGTTTTTTTCTCAAAGTCCTCCGAAAGGTTGTTTTAATAGGGCTTGGAAGTTAGGCCAAGTTGGATGAAGAAAGAAGTCAATTTCAACTGGAATTTCCTTATCAGATTATGTGGGTCGCAGCTTTGCTCAATTAATTAATAGAAATTGTAATTGCTCCAAGATTGCTACAATATGTCCAGTTCGATAATATTTTTGACCACTTTTCACGAAGGATTGGATGAAGTGTTAAATGTGAAAGTTGTAGATTTTTCTCTTATCTTTCCAACAGTCCAAGAATGGCTTAATTTAGAGCTCTGTAGAGAGAGTTATAACTAAAATACCGAAATATATATAGTGGAAGTCTGTACCTCAAAATTGCTCTCCTTCTTCCATTAAAATTCTTCTTTCATCAAACACCTACAAAAGTACAAATAAATCAATAACAATCTATCTTAACCACATTAACACCAAATTAAGTACAAAATTAACTAAGATTAGATTGACTTACCTAAATTAACTAGTTTAAAATAATTAAATAAAACCTACTGATTATGCATTACTATAAGAATCACACTAAACTACTATCAAAATTAAGCCCAAATAACTCTATCTCATAAAGTTATCACCTTTGTAGAATGCCTAATTCTGCCTTAACTGATTAAGGCTCCATGTTAATTAGTTAACAACATTCTGTCTTCGCTAAGTTTTTTCCTCTTTTCTTGTCTTAATTGATTAACTTATCTTGTAATTGAGCAATCTTCTTGACTTGCTTTCAAACAACAACTCTATTAAGGAGTTCAAACTTTGTCCTGCACACGTAAGTGATATAGTTAGACATCAAAGAATGAGGAATGTTTTGTTATCATAAAAAATATATAGAGTCAACATTCTCCCTCTTTTCTTATGATGACAAAATACTCTTAGATTAAGAGTGTAATATCTATTGATACTTTATATCTATGTGCAGATGAGGGATTACTCACCCTTGATGTATGCTCCCCCTTAATATGTGCTCATAAAAATTTCAAGATTTTTCAATCAAAATATAAATATTTGTTATCCCATTAACCATTCATATGTAGAGATTTATGAACAATCATTCAATAATGAATATAAACATAAGAGCAGTCATTAAACATAGATGCATCATAACTAATCTAACATTTGTTTAGAAACAAACATATAACAATAGAAAGAACACAGAATAAAAGATAAACAAGATAAACACATCAAATCTTATGCTGCTTCTCATCTATTTTTTCCTTTTTTTGTCATCAACAAAAAAAGGTTTCCTATAGTTCATATTCCTCCTAATCAAAGTCAATAAAGGACTCATCTATGCCTAAGTCAGTGTCAAAGGTTGAACATTCGAAGGCTTTAGGACTTCTGGTTCAATGAAGGATATAACTTCAAAAGATGAAAGGGCAAGGTTAATAGATGACTGAGAATGTGACTCAGCTATTCTGGTAGAATTCCTTCTCTTAAAAAATTTGGTTTTGGTCGCTATCCTTTTTATACCCTGGCTTGGAGGTTTTTCTTGTATGGGTGTAGGTGCAATTGTCTTCTCCTTATCTTGATTTCTTCAAGTCCTAATGTTAGTGTTCTCTTCCTCTTTTTGTGTTAACTCAACCTCTTGTTCCATCCCAACGTTTGCTTTTGCTTGCTTAGCTTGATGTTCTGTCACAAGCTGGTTAATGAAGTCAGACACAAGTATTTTTTCTAAAGTGGTGGGAGTTTCTACTATTGCTGGCCTTGCAACCTCAAGGGAGTTACCATCATTTTCCCTTTATTTTGTCTCAACTCCATTTTTTTTTGTTCAGTTACATTTTCTCTTGCTTGTCCATTAACCTTTTCTACTTTAAGCTCAGTTGCTGTCTCATCATCTGGATTATACTTATCAATTTCTAGTGCTTGATCTTTTTGAAGATTTACCTTAGCATCTTCTTTTGCAACCTTAGCCTCAAAATCAGAAGTATGTACCTCAAATTCTTTTGTGGTACTTATCTCATCTGAGGTTGTAGTAATCTCAATTACAATTTTACCTTTGGAAGGGGTGGTTGTAGGCGTTTCAGTATCTTTGTCCTTTTTTTTTTCTTTGAGGAAAAAAGTCTCAATATTTTGAAGTCTTTCTTTAATCCTCAAAATTATCTCTTCCATTTTTTTATCCTTTTCAGCTTGTTTGGTTAGTTTTCCATCTATCCTTATTAGAAGTTTAACATCATTTCATTAGAAACAGAAGGCTTATTTTCTCTTGAAAAAGGTGTGTAAGGGGTTTCAATGCTTGGTGTTGCTGGTGTACTTTTAGGGAGTTTGATGCACTCCTTACTAGTAAGCTTATATCCTATTGTTTGCAGACTCACCAGAAATATTCGTTGATCCTTGCTTTTGGTTTAACCAGCTTAAAACCTGATGCTCCAGATATTTTTCTTCCTAAATAGTGAGGAGATAATGTTTCCATATGGTAGGTTAGCCTTATCACCCAAACATGTTCCCCTTTTTCTTTTTATCATGTATCTAGCCACATTTAGTGGGATTTCATTGATAGCAAATTCCATCAACTAGAGGTCCTAAGAGCATGTATTGGAATGAGCCTTGTAGCCACTTGAGATTGGATAAAGCTTAGTTCTAAAGTGGTAATTATATCATTCACATTGAATAATTAGAGGTTTTCATTCATAAATAAGACATCAATTATAAAGGTTATAAGTTTATTGGATGAAGTCCATGAGATTAATATGCCTTGTAAGAGAATTGTAATGGGTTACAATTATGAGATCCTGTGCATCAAAGAATAATCTCTAAATGTTCCTGGTCGACATAACATTGAGACTGGACATCAATGAAGCTTAGAGATTGGTGCATTCTATGTTCCTTATTTAGGAAATAAGCCACCGATCTCATAATTTGAAGTATAGAAATACTTGAAACTAGAATGTAAGTGCTTGTTTCATGAACAAGTTCATTGAACATGACCCGACATGAGAAATGAGTTTGGTATCTCATTTTAGTGTCTATGCAAATATTTCTCATGTGTTAGTCGTGTAATTACTCCTTAGACTTGAGACATCAGGTTGTTTTACATGTGGAGTGTTATATATTTGATCATATCTATACGAGTCCTATTAAGGATGCCAAAATAGGATATGGTTGGTTGTCACATGAAGCATCTGAAGGAAAATGAGTGGATAAGAAACAAGTCATCACCCCAAGTGATTTAGGGGATGTATCCTAACAATTCTTGGTTGATATTAGCTTGTTAAAATTTTTGGCCAAGGCGACTTGGAGATTATGAAAAGAGTTTCATAAGTTTCTATAAAGCTAATGATTTAACTTCAAGAATGAATATGAGGATCAATAAGAGTAGACACTATACCATGCTCTTATCATTTTCGAGATATATGATGAGAGAATGAATTACAATGCTAAATTATATACTGAAAAGTTATCAAAGAACCATTTGACTTTCATAATAATTGGGTGGCCATGACTCATTGCTAGATGCCAATCTTACTCTATGGATTTGAATTAATTAATTTAATAAAGATTATAATTAATTCCATTGCCAACATGTTAGGAATCTAATGGGTCACACATAATAAGTTGCATTATGAATTAAATTGAGAGTGTGATGATTTACGTTGGACTTAAATTATACACTATAGTTTTAACCTCTAAGGACTTAATTATAATAATTTAATTAAGTGTAAGGCCAATATTATAATTAGTTATAATATTAAAACCTTAATTGCAAACAAATAAAGTAAATTAAATTTGATTTTAATTTACAATAACTTAATTAAAAAAGTTTAATTAAGTGTTGGGACAATATTATAAAGGGTTATAATATTAATGACTTATTAGCAATTTAAGAAGTTAAATAACCTAGATATAAATATTATTTTTCAGCTACTCCTTACACGAGAGAAAAAGAAAAATACACAAGTTAGTTTTGAGTTGTTAGAAAAATACAACAGATATAAATATTTATATCTAACCCTAGCCGCACCTTTTCTTGAGAAATTTTGCAAAGTAGTTTTTCAACTTTGTGATTCGGCTAGGAATAGTGTGATTGTGTGGAGAGGATAAGTGGTTGTCCACCTTGCTACCCTAAAGGCATACTTGAGAAAGCTCCCTCATTGTGAAGGTTCAAGTGCAATCGTGTGAGCAACTGTTGGAGGCCAAGCATTTAAGTAGCTCGGTTTCTTTGCTCCCTTTATGGTGTTCACAGGTTAGACAAGGAAGAGGTACCATCATGATAACCACATCACTTGGAAAAGGTAATTTTATTTTTCTGATTACTCTTCTCTTTGGTTTTGGTTATATTAAAACCACCAAGGTGATCTATGGGTCGCAGCATAAGATTTTGTTTATATATTTTTTTTCACGATATATAACATAACTGTTATGTATGATCTCTTCCATGCTACGTAATACCCAACAATATGAAGGCAATGAAGTAGTAAAAGGTCCTCATATGGACATTTTTTATCTCACTGGCATAACTCTTGAAGTGGTATTTTTTTTCCTACCAATGATAGTTCCCCAAATGGGAGTTAGGTCATAAGTCTCTAGAATTTTAAATTCACTTGCTTGGTACTCTGTTTTCAACAGTTTTCCTACGTCATGAACAGTAATTTTGAATTCTTTGACACTTAAGAACACATTCAGTTCTTTTTCATCAAAATCTTCAAGGTTCTCTAACTCATCACTTTCTAGAGTAATATTGGAATAAAATTCCCTAACAAGGGTTAGATTGTACGATTTACCTCCAAAGGTGCTTAAACCTTTTAATTTAAATGCATCAAGAACACAGACAAGTTAGATTTAACCGAAAGAGCTTCATCAAAGCTCAACCAATCAACAAATTTCCCACAAGACACAGTGGTGTTCTTTATTTTCTTAAATCTATCAACATGTGCTTTGTTCCTAAATCGAGAGGTTTGAGGAATACCTTTGCCAATAAAGATTCATTTTGTAGCATATTCCTTTGTTTTTGACCCTTTTTACTTCAGGCTTGAACCTTTCATTCTTGAAGATAGTTTTAAACTCATCTTGTTCTTTTTTTGTATTGAAAGAGTTGGAGACTCCTTAACAAGCCTTTTTCCTTTTCCTTTGTCAATGACATTTTTAGTTAGTGAGGTTTTTGTCATGGTTTTCATAGATTTGGAAGGTTAGGGTTTTTATGTAGTCAAGCAGTAGAAAGATGTAAAATGTGGAGAAAGTATCTAGGTTTTAGATCATAAATCTAAAGAGAGGATGTCAATTTATGAGAAAATGGAAAGTCTTGATCATGGGTAATAACTAGTTAGCCCGTGTTTTAAGTGGTTGGTTCCTGAAGCTTTTCCTCCTCTTTTTTTTTTGTGAGATTTAAAATAATGCATGTGCCAGTTTTTCCTAACCTCAGTGCTTTAATCAATTAAAGCAAGCTTTAATCGATTAAAGTCCTACTAACTTAAGGGCTTTGTTTTAGCTTTGCCAAACATAACTATTTTAATCAGTTAAGAGGACTTTTAATTAATTAAAACTCTACTGGTCCTAACTTAGCTTTTGCACATAGAGTTTCCTTAACTAGTTAGAAGAAGTCTTAACTAATCAAAGCAAGTCCTAACTCATTTCTAGAATTCCTATAACTCAACAAAATGTGATTTTAACCAATCAAAGCATGGCATTGAGGCATATTTTGCAAGACATAACATCAAAACCATAATTAATTCAATTCAATTAAAGCTCATACACATTAAGCATTCTTAATTTTCATTTAATTTTGCAAAATTGATCTTCACTCAATGGTTTTGTGAAAATATCAACTAGTTGATGCAGGGTATTCACAAATCCAACTTGAACATCTTTTTTAAGCACATGATTCTTAATAAAATTATGTCTAATTTCAATGTGCTTAGTTTTAGAGTGTTGAACAAGATTTTTAGAGATGTTAATAGCACTAGTATTATCATAAAAGATAGGAATGTTATGCATGGACATGCCAAAATCATTTAATTGTTGCCTAATCCATCAAATTTGTGCACAACAACTACTTATTGAAATGTTTTTAGCTTCAACAGTGGATAAAGCAACTAAGTTTTGTTTCTTAATAGACCAAGACACAAACATGTTCCCAAGGATTTGACAAATACCACTTGTACTTTTTCGTTAGTTTTGCTGCCAGCAAAATCAGCATCAGAATAGCCAAGAAGATCAAAAGATAATCCTTTTAGATACCATAGGCCTAAACCTTGAGTATCCAAAAAGTATCTAAAGATCTTCTTTAAAACAGTTAAATGTGATTCCTTAGGAGATGATTGCATTCTTGCGCATAAGCATACATTAAATAATATCAAGTCTACTTGCTATTAAATAAAGAAGTAAACCAATCATACCTTTATAGAGCTTTTGGTCAACATTTTTTCCTTTTTCATCTCTATCAAGATTTGCGGAAGGATTCATTGATCTTTCAATTGACTTCAAATTCATCACACCAAACTTTTTAGCATTTTTTTAGTATATTTTTCTTGGTTGATGAAGATTCCATCTTCACATTACTTGATTTGTAGACCAAGGAAGAATTTTAATTCTTTCATCATACTCATCTCAAATACATCATGCATTTTCTTAGCAAAATTCTCACAAAATTTTTCGTTAGTAACACCAAACACTATGTCATTCACATAAATTTGAACATCAAGTAAATCCTTTTTGTCTTTCTTAATTAGAAAAGTAACAATTACACTCTCCCTAGAAAATCCTTTTTCTATAAAAAATTTTGATAGTCATTCATACCAAGCTCTAAGAGCTTGCTTGAATCCATATAAAGCTTTATGCAATTTATAAACATGATCAATCTTTTCAAAATCTTCAAAACTAGGGGGTTGTTTAACATAAACTTCTTCTTGAATAAAACCATTTAAAAATGCACTTTTAACATCCATTTGAAACAATTTAAAATTTATATAACATACAAATACAAGCAAGAGTCTAATTACTTCTAATCTAGCTACCGAAGCAAAGGTTTCATCATAGTTAATACCTTTTTCTTGATTGTAGCCTTGAGCAACTAACCTTGCTTTGTTTCTTACCACATTACCTAACTCATCCATTTTGTTTCTAAATACCCACTTGGTGCTTATGATTGGATGGTGGTTAGCCTTGGAACTAAGGTCCAAACCTTGTTCCTTTCAAATTGGCAAAGTTCTTCTTGCATTGCAATCATCCAACTCTCTTCCTTTTCAACTTCCTCAAAGTTCTTAGGTTCTACTTGTGAAATGAATGCCACATATTCACAAGCTTTCCTTAGTTCTTTTCTAGTTTTGGCACCTTCTGAGGGATCTCCATGATTTGCTCTTGAAGATGATTTCTTATGAATCTCCAACTTATAAGAAGATCATTGTGCTGATTTTTAGTTTTTTGCAAGTCCTCTAATAATGGTTCTTTTTCATTTTTTAACTTGGAGCTGTCTTCATTATCTTTTTTATTTTTCAAGCTCATCTTTTCCATTTTCTTCTCAATATTATTTGCATTCTCATCATCAAGCACAACTTTTCTCAGTGCAACATTAGTTTATAAAAACCAAAAACCAATAGGAACAAACTCTTCAACAACTGAAGTTTTTTCAATTAAACACTCTATAAGCTTTAGAGTTCAATGCATATCCTAAGAAAATAGCTTCATCACTCTTAGCATCAAATTTTCCCAAGTTGTTTTTTCCATTTCTTAAAATAAAACATTTGCATGCAAAACTCCTTAAGTGTGAAATGTTTGGTTTTCTTCCTTTATAAAGCTTATAAGGAGTCTTTGAAATTATAGGCCTAATGGAAACTCTGTTCAAAATATAGGTTGCTGTGTTTATAGCTTTAGATCAAAAATATTTGGCAAGTTGTTTTCACAAAGCATTGTTCTTGCCATTTCTTTTAAAGCTCTATTCTTTCTTTCAACAACTCCATTTTGTTGTGGAGTTCTAGGTATTGAAAAATTGTGATTAAAACCTTTTTCATTGCAAAAAGTTTCAAAATCACCAACTTCAAACTCTCCACCTTGGTCACTTATAATGCTAACAATGAAAAGCCCCTTTTCATTTTGAACCTTTATACAATGATTAACTGTTGTAACGTGAGGGTCCAAGAACCCAACCACTAGACGTGGAAGAATAAGGAGTCACCACCAATCTTTTTTTATCAAGGTGTGATTAGCCACCTATTAAATTTGTTATATTCAACGGAGTCCCAAATTGATTTTTGGTCCGTCTAAAGAACAATGACCTGGTCTGTGAATTTTAGAGTTAGATTCGGGAGTATGGTTACGCACAAAGAAGGATTAGCACCCTTGTGACACCCATTCCACGAATGGTACCATTTAATCATATGTTATCCTATTTTAACCTAAACTATTGATTTTAGTCTTATGTTTCCTTAATAATTGTTTATTTATTTTATTCTTTATTTTATTAATAGATTAAAAATATTTTATTCGATTTTATGGGTGTAACGTGCACATGAGGCAATTATGAAATGCATGACATAAAATTTGGATAATGCCAAACGAAAATCTTTTATTGAGGATATTTCCTAAATTTGCCCATCATACTGGTAGGATCCAGAGATACTCTCTCACCTAGAAAAATGCTCGAGAAACTCGTCTTCACAAGTTTAAGAAGTAAATTGCATCATTGGGGTAGTCGTTTGCAAGTAAGAAAAATAATATTTTCATGAATACAGACCTTAATATGAGTAAAAACTTTTTATTAAGGACATTCTCCGAGCCCTCCCATCATACTGGTGGGACTTGAAGATATCCTTTCACCTAAGAAATTTTTTGAAGGAACTCGCTTTTGCAAGCCCCCTCGAAAAGTCTCATTATCGGGGCTTAGACTCGCACACACAATACGTTTACATGCTATGATATTTAAATGATGCAATGATGGTGTTTGATATACTTATAAATTTCAATCTATCTTTTTCAATTTTCCTATAGCTCATTTATTATTTCTTTGAAATCTCTCTATTTTTAATATTTCATTTTTTTTATGTGTACATATCTTAAATAAATATTTAATTATTATTATTATTATTATTATTATTATTATTATTATTATTATTATTATTATTATTATTATTATTATTTTCTCTACCTAATTATTTATATATTTTTAAGTGTTGTTCTACTTTTCTATAAATATTTACTTTTTATCTACATCTATATTTTTTATAACCAAATATTTTATTTTATAATTGCTATTATTTATATATATTTTTCTAATCTACTTTCTGTAACTAATTTTTTCTATTTTTCTTATTTACCTAACCTATTTTCTTATGACCAAGTACTTCCCTTTTTTACTTACCTTACCTATTTTCTTATGACTACATGTTTTATTATTATTTTTACTACTTACCTAATCTATTTTTAGGACTAAATATATTTTATTATTTTTTACTATATTTTCGTTCATCTATCTAAGTTTTTTTCTCTATAACTAAATAATTTTTATTTTTTTATTTAGATTTGTATTTTTAGCTAAATATTTTATTATTCTTTTATATTTTCCTACCTAAATCTAATATCATTTACTTTCTTTCTTTTTATTTTATCTATCTAAACCTATTCTTTCTTTGTAACTAAATATTTATTTATTTTCTATTTTACAGTTTTTTACTTTTTTTTTCACTTAATATTCCTACCCTATCATTATATAATTTTTCTATTTTTTTTGCATCCTCTTATTTTAATTAATCACATACCTAGATTAATACATTTTCCAACAAAATATTGGGCCAACCACAATACACTCAAACCAAACCACATCCAAATAAAATACCAATGACTATGGGCCTCACCTTATTTAGGCTTTGGACTAGCTTAAGAATGACTAAACTGTGAAGGATCACAGCAACCCACCAAAGCCAAGCAAAATGCACCGTTTGGTGTGTTGAAATCCCTCCAAACGATGTCGTTCAAGAACCACCCTTTTGCTTTACAACCATTGCAAAAAGGGTATCGTTTTGAAGCCCCAAACCCTAGGTATTTAAGCTATTTGTCTTTCCTCTCTCTTCACTTCCTTTCCTCATTTTCTCTCTCTAACAACAACATTGTTGGTCCCAAAGAGCGTGCTAGAGGGGGGTGAATAGCATTTTTAGAAAGACACGAAAATTCTTTTTAAGTAAAGAGCTGATTAAGGGAATTGAAAATGGAAGTTTAAAGCTTGCTAGAGGAATGATTTAAGTGCTAAGAGTATGAAGAAAATAAAAGAAAATAGACATAACACAATGATTTATAATGGTTCAGTCCTTTGATCTACATCCATTACCTTGATCCCTCAATCAAGGATTTTAAAACTAATTCACTAAAATCAGTGAAATTGTCAAGCTTCCACCAAGCTTTTACAATGGCTTTTCACAGGCTCAACCACCACCTTTGATAATGGTTTTTCACGGGATCAACTAAAACCCAAAACTAACTTTTCTAAGGCTAAGTTATAACCAACAACAACAACCAAGCTAACGCAAGCTTGATCTACCCCTTAGAGTGTCTCTCACACTCTAAGTAAACAAGAAATAAGACACTCTAAGTAAACAAGAAATAGATAAAATATGAAGTACAATTGATCACCTAACTGATCTAAGATGTACAAAGTTAAGCTCAAACACTTTTTCAGAGGATAAGAGTACAATACAAGTGTAAAGAGAAGGTTTTTGGTCTTTTAAGCCAAAATCACTTTGGATGGCTTCTCTATCTCATTTTTAACTGTCGAAGAGGCTTTAAATATTTGCAAAATCATTTCTGGCTATTGGAGATAGAAACTAGCCATTTTTGGCCATTATTTTATCCTTTTGTGCTTAAATTCAAATTTCTCACAGTGAACTTTTATCTGGTTAACCATACTTTTTAGTCGATTAAGTCTTCTCTATTTCGTAGTCTGTTTCTCTGTGTTAACCATTTAACGGCAGCTTTAACTGATTAATAACATTCTGTTTTCAAGCACCTTGAAGCACTGCTTTTGGCCAACCTCCTTTCAACAAATTAATACTCCATTTAACCGATTGAAACTTCTCTCCATTCATCCTTAATTGATTAAAATGGACTCTAACCAATTAAGAATTCTTCAACTTTAAATCTTTTGATTTTGTGCCTTGGACGGTCATTAATATTTTGAATTTGAATTTTGGCGCTTTTTGACACTTTATCTTTAACCTTTAACCAATTAACTCCTTTTTTTTTAACTAATTAAAAGGCTTATAGTTTGCATCCAGCACTTGCTTAATTGATAAAACCTTGTGTTAACTAGTTAAGACCTTTCTGTCTTTCCTTAATGTAGCGCCCAGAATTACTTTAATTGATTAAAGATTTGTGTTAATCGGTTAAGATTAATCTGTCTTCATTAAAGCTTTTTCTTTTTCTTTTTTTTGCTTGTTTGACCAATTAACCCATCTTGCAATTAAACAAGTATGTTGTTTGCTTTCTCCTGCACACTTAACAATATAATTAGACACCAATGAGTAGGAATGCTTTGTTACCATAAAAAATATATAAAGTCAACATTTTCTTTCTCTTAGTTTTGATGATGACAAAACACTCCTAAATTAATAGTGTAATGTCTATATTCAATATGAATGCTTCAAATCTTTATGCATAATGAGTTGTTATCCTTTAGTCAATGCATTTAGTTTTCTTTAAAGATTTGGAATAAAAGCTTTATAATATCCACAATAGCTAAACAAGATATACAATATCCAAGTAGCTAAGCAAGATATATTGAATATCCATAATAATTAGCACATAATAGTAAACAAATCCATAACTAAGCATCACACACATAAATTAATAACTTTCACTAAGTTTTTACAAGGTGAGCTTCTAACCCAAGCTCTAAACCCTTACAACAGCCCTTAGAGTGCCTCACACACTCTATTCAAACAAGAAATAAGAGAAAGATTATGTACAAATGATCATTTAGCTGATTTGAGTTGTACAAGTTCAAGCTCAAACATTTTTACAAAGATAAGACTGGAATACAAGTGTAAAGGAGAAGGTGTTTGCTCTTTTTGCTCTCATAAACTCTTGGTATCTTTTCTTTTTCTCTTTTTGACCATTAGAGACCCTTTAAATACTTTAAAAATAGCTTTTAGCTGTTGAAGATAGATTCTAGCTGTTAGAAACAGTCCTAAACCCATTATAGCAATTATTTTATCTTCTAATGCTTAAATTCAAATGTATTGGTAGTGAACCTTTAATTGATTAAAGCTCACTTTAACCGATTAAGCCTTTTTTTTTTCTAGCAATGTCATTCACTGTGTTAACTAGTTAAATGGGAGTTTAACTTATTAGGAACTTTTTGTTTTGAGACACTTTCAAGCACAGTTTTTCACTAACCTTCTTTCAACTAATTAGTCTTCTTGTTAACTAATTGAAGGTTTTCTTTCTTTATTCTTAATTGATTAAAATATGCTTCAAGTGATTACAAAATCTTCAAATTTGGATCTCCTCATTTGGTGCTCTTTAACGGTTAATCATCACTTTGAATTTGAATTTTGGCACTTCAAGGTGCTTCAAGTTTGAGTTTTAATCTATTACCTTTTGGTTAACCAATTAGTGAGCTTTTGGTTTGCTTCTAGCACTCTTTTAATCAGTTAAGCCTTATGCTAACTGTTTAAAGCTTTTTTATCTTGCCTTTGTATATCACCTAGTTTTGCTTTAATTGATTAACATGGAGCCTTAATCATACACACTAATTAAGGCTCCATGTTAATCAGTTAACAACATTTTGTCTCCATTAAATTCTTTCCTCTTTACTTGTCTTGATTGATTAACTTATCTTGTAATTGAGTAAGCTTCTTCACTTGCTTTCAAATAACAACTCTATTAAGGGATTTAAACTTTGTCCTTCACACTTAAGTGATATAGTTAGATATCAAGGGATGAAGAATGTTTTGTTATCATCAAAAACATATGGAGTCAACAAATAAAACTTGCAATCCGTCAAAAGCTGAAGTGGTCGGTAATTTACCAATATAACTAAGCCTTTTGAATTTTGGTAGTTTCGTCGGTGCTATCCTTTATTCTGCCAGTGATATCCTTTATTTTGTTGGTGATAGGGTTGATTCCATGGGTAAAATTGAGCCCAAATCTATTGGTAAATACTAAAATTCATTGGTAATTCCATCAATATTGGCATGGAATACTAAAATTATGCCTACCACATTCCTCAGCAATAGGAGTTTGTTTCCTTGTTGACATCTCGATAGGAGCATCTTGCTTGATCGTGTCCCAAGCTGTTGCTTGGGTCCTAGGTGGCATCCTAACCTAAACAAGAGTAAACACTTGTCTTACTACATAATGAATAGATAGGTAGGTTTCTAAACAGGTAAGGGAATCTATGTAGTCTCTTGTTCACGATATGTATTTTGGTACATAAATCTCAAACAAAAAATTCCACATAAGGACTTGAAAACTCTACTGAAACAACAGAAAAGCCTAAGACTTAAACAAACCTAGAGCTTCGATACCAACATTGTTACATTCCAATTTCGGGGACATGACCGGTGCAAGGGTTTAATGGGAAAAGTCCACAAGAACTAAGCAAGCCTCAGCAATAACAGACAGAATTCAAATAACAGATAATAATGCCATGAAATGCATCTCCATGTGTAAACACACACACACATATAAACTTCAGAAACCAAGTGCACTATCTCATGTTCAATATTCATAACAAAAATAAGGTTTAAAACAGATAAGGTTATATGCCATCTCATGGCCAAATCATAAAGTATGTAAACTTATTACAAAGTATAAAACAAAGTATGATAAACCCAACAGATGATATACAAAATCAGAATAGACAGCGGAGTACAACTTGAATAAAGAGTGAGGTCTATTGAATGTCTTACCAACCACTTACCAGTGAACAGACGTAGCTCTCTCCAAAGGACAATGAGCCAAGTAGTCTACTTATCTGAAATAAACAAATGCAACGTACGTGTGTGAGTTATAAAACTCCATGAGCAGATATGGGAAGGGGAATAAGTTAAACGGAAAAGTGTTTACACAAATACATTTTTAATAAAAATGCAGACATAAGTATTTCATCTCAAAACATTATCGAAATTGATTTAGAAGGTTTTAAGTGATTATAGAATCTTTGATAAGTTTAGTTTGAAATAACTAAGTCAAATACATCTCAAAATCCTTTTAAAAGAGTGCAAGTTTCATAAATAAACCTTAAGTATCAATACCTCATTCAAGACTATTGATACTTATCAAACAGAATGCCTTTCAGGACATTTTGGAAACAATGTACCGATACCTATACTAAAAATATCGATACTTTTGACATAGAGAACATACTAACTTTCAAATATTGATAATTTTTTCAAAAGTATAGAACCCTAAGATCTTAAGTAGACAAAACAATCTTATTCAGAATTAAATAATCAATTTTTTATCAATCAAATTCGACCTCAAGTTAAAAAACACGCTACTTTCAAATCAGGGAAGGCATAATAGAACTTTAAGATTAGGTGGATGTTTCTATTTTGTCATAATATGGTGATAACTTAACATATAATATATGTTGATATTATCGATTATTTGTAGTTTTTTTTTTTTTGAGAATTGCTTTTCTTTCTGCTTTGTTTCCGTGCAGGTGTGTCTATAATGTAATTTGTATATAATAGGTTTCTTAAGTACTTTTTGATTGAGTATTTAAGAAATTTTGTTTTGTGTATGATGGATCATATTAATCAATCAAGAGAAAATAAGATTAAAAGAATAAAAATATTATGAGCTAAGGTGTTAAGTAGGCGTAACAATCTTATTCAGAATTAAATAATCAATTTTCTGTCAATCAAAGTGACCCTCAAGTAGAAGAACAAGCGACTTTCAAGCAGGGAAGGCATATCAGGAGTCTCAGCTTAAGTAGATGTTTTTCTTTTGTTATAATATAGTTACTTCTAATAAAAGTTGATATCATTTTTATTTGTATTTTTAGAATATGCTTCTTCCTTTTTTGTTCGCTTTGATTCCCTGTAGGTGTGTCCGTAATTTGTATATAGTAGGTCTCTACAATACTTTTCGATTGAGTGTTTGAGCTTTTGTTTTGTTTATCATGGATCATATTAATCAATCAAGAGAAAATAAGATAAAAGGGTAGAAATATCAAGAACTAAGAGAGTAGACATAAGCATAACAATCTTTTGTCAATCAAATTCACTCCCAAGCAGAAGAATAAGCTACTTTCAATTAAAGAAGGCATAAAGAATCCAAGCTTAAGTAGATGTGTTTTCCTGGTTATAATATACTGATAACAATATTTCATACATTGATATTGTTTATTATTTGTAGGTTTTTTAAAAAATGAAAATAGCTCTTCTTTTGCTTTGTTTCCCTGCAGGTGTCTCCATATCTTGAGTATAATAGGTGTTTGCAATACTTTTTTATTGAGTTTTTGTTTTGTGTATGATGGATCATATTAATCAATCAAGAGAAAATAGAATTAGAAGAGGACAAATATTTGGAACCAGCTCAACATGAAGCCTAACTAACTTGCGTGCTCTTTTGATGATACCACAGTGAAGGATATCAAACATGTTCATTATGCACGTGTTTGATGCAAAATCACAACGTCATTTGATTTTTGAAGACTTATTTTTACAAACTACAATGTAACTTCATGTTTGTAGATAACATTTTGATTCACCTTTTGTTTTTAGACAAGTATCTTTACTATAAAATATAAATTAATTTCATATTTTGTTCATATATAAATGGTTGTGCCTTGAGCGCAAAACACAAGCTACACTCTAGTATATAATTAATTATTTTCCTATTGCTGACTGTTGACCGTTAGCTAGGTTTAAGAAATTAAAAATTACATAAAGTAGGCAAAAGACTCAAAACTTGCGGCTTTGGCTTTGAAAATAATTATGTCAATATAAACCCTTTAATATTAACATGGATTATATGGTCTACAGCCTCAAAATACGTAGTTATAGGCTTAGCTGTTGTTAACCTCTTTATATGACAGAGGGAAAGGGAGAGGGCGAGGAACGAGAAAAAGAAACAGCGAATGACTCTAGTTTAGACTTTGGAGGGTTAAAATTGTATTTATTTTCTTATTTCTATTTTCTTTTATCACTTTCAATAATTATTTTTTGACTTTTAATCACAACATTTTTTTTTTTTTGTTATTAAATATTCCAAGTTTGAGTTGTTAGGTTTTTTTAAAATAATATTGTTAACTGAAATTTTACAAGCAAATTAATTTAGCAACAAGAAAGCTTGAAACAGCAAAAGAAATCGATCAAAAATACCATAATAGCAGATTGAAAATTAAAGTATCAGATCTGATAAAAAAATGTAACATAAATAGAAAGAATGTACTCAAACGAATAAGGCTTAGAATTGAAAGCTTTCACAAATTTGAAAGCCAATGTATTAGGTTTCGAGTTTTTGTTTTGTATATGATGGATAATATTGGTAGATTTGGAATTCAACAAATTTGAAATGGAATTGAAGACATTGGCATATTTCCAAGTCCTTTATTCATATTTATTTATTAATTTCATTCAAAATTTTTTTAAAAAAATCACTACAAAAAATTTGAGTTTTAATTACACTTTTTAAAATTTTATTATACAAAAAAATATGGTAGCATCAGATTTGTGCTCCTTAGGGGAGCACGGTCTAGTCGGATTTGGCGCTTTCCAGCCAGATCTGGCCGCAAGGTGGCCAGCTGGCCAATGGTAGGATAGAGTTTTTATTTTGAAAAATTATAATTTGGTAATTTTTAAAACTAATAAGGGTAAAATTATCCTTTCAATATTGTTACATCTGCAAATTAACAAAAACATTAACGGTTGACTAAAAGTTGAACTTATGTGTCCAGCAAAAGATATTTTTTTGATGGACTATACAATTTGAAAACTAATGGACCTATATGAAATTATCGCTAAAACTTAGAAGTATTAATGTATTTTACCCTAATTTTTATAAAAAATGTATACAATGAAATCGATACTTATATCTTAAAAAAAAAAAGAAACCTTACAAAAATCATTTTATCTCTCAAACTGCTAAGTTCTTTTCATCTATTGTCGTGCTCGTATTGAAGTCTAAAAATCCTGACATATTCTTCAACATGACCCACGTAAATCGGAACTAATTATTATACTCCATCAAAAAGTTCTCTTGGATTGACTCACAAGGATGTTCTTCATTACACTTAACCAATGTGCCATGTTCAAATTAACAAGAAAGCCAAATGCAAACGCAAGAAGGTTTTGCTTGCTACACTATCTCATGGGATCTTTTTTTACATAGTTATAATAGAAGTGAGTAATCATGAATTCATCTACCCAAACAAAAAAAAAATTAATGCACAATCCTTTCCAATGGAGGCTCGTTACGTGTTTCCCATGCGATCTTTGTCTGTTTCAACTTTTAGCCATGCTGATGTGTTGGATTTGGATGCGGAGGGGGACTAGAAGGTGGAGGATCCTTCCGCAGACGCCGACGGGCCAAACTTTGAAGAGCTAGATTTTCTGTCGTTGGTAGTTGAAAATAAATAATTATGCATGCAAATCGAAAAAACAAAATAAATCGGACATACTTGATCATACCTCTTCTATACAATATGCACATAGAAAATAAAGAAAAGTGTATTCTATCAAATATTAAATCAATATACAGATCCTGAAGTTATAAAGAGTTGCACCTTTGATAGCTAAATAATTATGTATGCAAATCAAAAAATAAAATAAATTGGGCATACTTGATCATGCCTCATCTATACAATATGCACATAGAAAATAAGAAAAAGTGTATCCTATCAAATATTAAATCAATATACAGATACTGAAGTTATAAAGAGTTGTACCTTTGATAGCTGAAAACTGAGGAATTCTTGCTTCCACTGTCAGAGGACACCAAGTCATTGATAACGCTAAATATGCTAGCAGCAAAGTACAGACAGCAAAATTCAAACCGGTCCTTCCCATCCTTTAGATCTCTGAGTATGCTCCTCTTAATATTACAAGGGGTTTACTGACTCTAACATGCATTTCAAAACTTAACCATTTATACAAGAAAGAAAACTAAGACTGTTCCACTGATATATATCGCTCTGTTAATAAAAATTAGTGATAGAAACGGTCGAAAGCGAAAATTTTCAACTTTGAATAGTCAAAGTCTACTAATAAATTTCATCTAGAAATTAAGACCAAGAGAGCTTACTTATTTTCCTTAATTATTCAAGCATGGCTTTCTTAGCACTTACCAGGTATTTTCTATTCTTTAATTTCTACGTTGGACAAAGTTTCCCGGCATCGTCGATCGTGACAAGGTGGAATTAAGAAGCAATGGCATTCTCTCTTGGGACAATTTTCTTCTGTCATAAAGGACTTGCTTTTTGTGTTAAGAGACTTGACTTTGATTTTAATCTGCTGCTTCCTGAAAATGGTCAGTCAGCTTTTCCTGACAAGAGTGACAACTACATAAGTCAACTACTTTTTTCTGCTTTGTTTGAGGTTTTTGTGTCTTATTAAGAGAATCCTTGACGTATTATTTTGGGCTATTTTAGATAGACTTTTGGTTATTAATAAATTATTTCACAATATTGTTGAATGTTGACCATGAGCTAAGTTTGAAGCTAACAAATGAAAAATTACATAATCAAAGCAAAAACTTTTGACTTTCAAAATGATTATGTTAGTATCAAATCCTTAATAAATTAAAGAAAAAATTGTGAGAAATGACCTTCATAGAAAAGTGACTTAAAAAATGACTGTCTCTATAATTTTAACTGTTTTGAGTCAATTTTTGATATTACTTGACAAGAATACCCTTTAATCCAATTAATCCAAGTGAAGGAGCGTTTCAGTTTCTTTCTTTCTGCTCTCCCGCCATTCAGCTTAAAATTCTAAAATTAAATCTCGATTTAGATTTAGCTATCCCTTCGTCTAGCTCTCCAATGCCATTGAGGTCTATATCGGTAGCCAATTTTCTCACGATCCCATAGTGCAGAGATGACTTCAAGGTATTTGTTATAAGTTCTTGCGTTTATTTTGGGTTATTCATAGAACGAAAAAGTTGATGGGCAAATTATATGAGTTTGAAAACTTAAATCTAGCTGGGGGTAGTGAAATCAATCAGTTTATAGGCGATGCGTGAATATTTGTTAGGCATTGAGTCACTGGATATTAGGGTGTGTGACTAGATATTAGGAATCGTTACTTGTTTATTTGGCATTAGGTGCCTGAATGTTTGTTGAGCATTGCGTGAGTTCTTTATAGGCATTACGTGACTGAATATATTTAAGCATTGCGTGACAGGTAGTATGTGACTGAATATTACCTAACTGAATATTTGTTGAGCATTGCGTGAGTTCTTTATAGGCATTATGTGACTGAATATTTGTTAGCGTTACGTGACAAGCATTACGTGACTGAATATTTATTGAGCATTGTGTGACCTGCTTGTAGGCATTGCATGACTTTAGCTACCTAATGCTGAAGGTGATTCTCTATTGATTATCTTCAATAACCTAATAAGCTCTAATGTAATTCTTGAAGTTTACATATAATTTCAGACTTGTATAGTAGCAATAGTATTAGATTTTGGTTGGCCTACCATGATGCCTAAATTTAAAAAAAAAAAAAAGAAGAAGAGAAAATAGGAAACGATAACGAATTTCTTGGAAAAGAGAAAAGAGGTAACCTTAAAATCGTTTTTGATTAGTGAAAAAGGGAAAACCTTTAAACTGCTTTTTATTAAGAATTTCTTGAAAAATGATGTTTGGCCTGGTTTTTGCTTTTTAGATGTAGATAAGATGAAAGGGCAGGCCGAATAGGTACTTAATAACCAAATCAGCCCCCCTTCATTGCACTGATATGGTTGTAGAAAACGAAGAGTCAGCTTTCATGCCTATAAATAAAGGGAACCATTAACCATTTGAATCAAATTCAATTATCTTAATCAATCTCAAATAATTGAAAAATGACCTCTAGAGATCTAAAAGTCGAAAAGGGGAAAGAGGCAGCCTCCGAAGAGGAGGAAGAGATGCCCTTGAGTGTGAGGGACCAGTTGCACATATTCTTGAGTGTGAGGGACCAGTTGCACATATTCCAGCAGGAGATGCAAGTCCTCATCGACAACCTAATGCAAAGGACTTTTGACCTGAAGGCTGCCATCTTGAGCAACGAAAAGATTCTCATCGAGATAGAGTTCAAAGTAGATGAACTTATGAAAAAATGAACTACGGTTCATTTTTTTGTATCATCTCCTTATATTTTCGGGGGGGGGGGGTCTTTTTAATAAAATTTGAATAAAATTTATAGTAATTTTTATTTTCATTGAGCACATATTTTGTTGATTTATTTTTTTCGTTTAAGTTATAATATGCTGAATAACTTCGTGAGTGGATGTTAGGCATTGGGTGACCTATTATTAGGTATTGGAAGAGTGGGTTATACGCGGTGCATGAATTATGCAATACATATCTTTTGTTGAGACATTGCGTGAGTGGTTTGTATGTATATGGAATAGAGTACCTATGGTGACGTGTTGTTATGTATTACGTGACGTTGGGCTAGTACGTGACTGTTTAAGTTGGCATAACGTGAGTGGATATTAAGTATCGATTGACTTATTATTAGGTATTGCCAGACTGGTGGTGCGTGACTTGTGCAATTCACCTCTTGTTTAGACGCTTATTATTCATTGAGTGATTTATTCTTAGGTGTTGCAAGCTTGGCAGTGCGTGACTGACTTGTGCAATTCATGTGTTGTTTTGAGACTTTTGTTCAGTAGTTTTTTAGGCAGTGCATGACTGGTTTTTATATATTACGTTACTTGTTGTAGCGAGAGTGGTGGTGCATGACTTGTGTAATTCATGTGTTGTTTTGAGGCTTTTGTTCAGTAGTTTTTTAGGCTTGCATGACTTGTTTTTATATATTGCCTTACCTATTGTAGCGTGAGTGGTGGCGCGTGACTTGTGCAATTCATGTGTTGTTTAGAGGCTTTTGTTTAGTAGTTTTTTAGGCTTACGTGACTTGTTTTTATATATTGCGTGACCTGTTGTTATGTATTACGAAAGTGGTGACACGTGACTTGTGCAATTCATGTGTTGTTTAGAGGCTTTTGTTCAGTAGTTTTTTAGGATTACGTTACTAGTTTTATAGATTACATGACCTGCTGTTATATATTGCGAGAGTAGTGGCGTGTGACTTGTGCAATTCACCTCTTGTTTAGGGGCGTTTGTTCACTAGTTATTAGGCATTGCATTAATGTGTATTATACATTGTGACACTTAATTTCTGTTAAATTTTTGTGGCCAGCTAAATGTGACTTAGGCATTGCATAAGTGGTTTCTATGCATTGAGAGGCTATTTTTGATAAATTGATTGATCATGACACTTATTTTTTATAGTTTTCTGTTAAATTTCAGCGACTTGCCAAATGTGAAGCTTATGATTACATACAGTGGTCATTGGGTCGATGACACTTACAAAGGTGGTGAGACACGAGTGAGGGGTGTTGAGAGTGATTTGTCATTTTTGGGACTAGTGAAGTTGGTTGAAGAGGTTGTTGTGGTTAATTCACATAATAATGAAATCGAGCTACATGCATCGTTCAGCCATGTCGTAGGGGTTTCGCGCGTAATTATCAGGGATGATGAAGATGTAGCGAGTATTCTGGGAGATGAGAGGGCAGTTGTTGTGTTTGTGACAGTTAAGGCAGGAAATGCAAACAATATTCCACATGAGCACGATATCCAACGTAGTAATCAACAAGAACATAATGTTAATTATTCTGACATACCACACCATGATTTCCTAACGAACAACCATGGTAATCATGTTTGATGTATCCTCATGAGTTTCAGCAGGTTGGCCCACACATGAAGCATCTGCAAATGATGTCTGCACAATTCTGATCGAAATGTGCATCGAACGAAATACTCAGTACTTTGCAACAAACACAATTGTCGCTCGAAAATGCATTGGGTCCATTGTCATTAGCAAACGACATTGTGATGGTTGTGAGTGATGATGGTGCATCTGATCAGATTGAAGATGATGTTAAAAAGGACGACATGGTGGATCGGAACGATGAGTTGTGTTATGACTATGAAGATGATTATGTTGGCAGACATGAAGACCGTTTAGAGGGTGATAGAGTTGAGCAAACTGACATTCCTGATTGCAATCATGCAAATGGCGGTACAGGTCATACCACAACTGTTGTGTTAGAAGAGGTTGAGTTGGACAACCAGGGCAGAACTGTTGAATTAGAAGATGTTGAAAGTGTGGACCCTATTTACGAAAACGCCATCGCACTTGAGAACGACATTCATTCGCCTGATGATAGTGATCAAGAGAGGGTAAATACAGGGGTAATTCGTCAATGGATTATTCCCTGGCTAGATATGATATCCTTCAAAACAGTTGGGAGTGAGAAATCCAGATCAATGGACGGCCATTTATATCGCGAAAAAGTGTTTCTATTGAAGGCTGAATTGAAACGAGCTTTGAGCATGTTGGCAGTAAAAGAGCATTTTAAGTTTAAAGTTAAAAAGTCATGTCACGCTTGTTTTGAGGTTGGTTGTAAGGATAAGGCATGCAAGTTTGCTTTGCGTGAAACGGAGTTGCCTGAGGGAAAATATTGGCAAGTTCGGACGTTGCAGAAGATACACACGTCTACTGTCGATGGTTTGCAATGTGGGTACTAAACTGCGAGTACGAGGGTAATTGGTGAGCTTATCTCCAGCAGGGTGCAAGGAAATTGTGTAACCCCATTGAGACCAAATGAATTAATGGAAGAGATGAATCGTAAGTGGGGATTGCAATGCCTATATGGTAAGGCCTGGCAAGCAAAGGAGTACGTGGAGAGTCTTGTGTTCAGTCCATCGGAAGAGTCATTCCAACTCTTCCCCTCGTATTTCCATATGTTGGAACATGAAAATCCCGATATTGTCACGTGTGTCACTACTGATGGGGAACAACGATTCAAATATTGTTTTTGGGTTTTTGGGTCATGTATTCAGGGGTTCAGTGTTGTAATGCGGCCTGTAGTCGCTATCGATGCCACACATCTGAAAGGCAGATTCAAGGGTATTCTATTTGTGACGGTATGCAAAGATGCGAATGAGCAGATATATCCACTTGCATTTGGCATTGGCCACGTCGAAGACGAAGAGTTTTGGTTGTGATTTCTTAACCAATTGCGTCATGCGATTGGTTGTCCTGAAAATGCAATATTCATTTCTGATCAGCATCTTGGCATTAAGAATGCAGTTAAACAAGTGTACAAGGGCACTCATCACGGTCTATGCAATTACCACTTAGGGAAAAACGTTAAAAACAGGTTCAAGTGTGAAGATGTTGCAGCGATTTTCACCATGGCCACCAATTGTTATAAGGTCACCGATTTTGACAGACATATGAATCAGCTGAAACAGCTTTGCAAACCTGCTTATGACAGCCTTATGAGATTAGGCCCTGAGAGATGGGCACGTGCACGATCACCAGTAAAGCGATACAAGCTAATGACATCCAACACTGCGAAATGTATTAACTCCTGCTTGAGGCATGCAAGAAAAATGCCAATAACGGTGTTGATCGAGTGCGTCAGAGGCATGCTTCAATGTTGGTTCCATGACCGGCACAATGAGGCATTGAATTTGACCATGCCCCTTAGCCTTTAGGCTACCAATCTGTTGAATAGACGATTCAATGAAGCATGTCACTTTTCCATACAAGTAATCGATCGGGTGGAGTTTCAAGTTATAGGCGGGAATAAGGACAGAGTCATGAACCTTTCCACCAGGGAGTGTTCATGTTGTGAGTTCTAGTTCGATCTACTCCCCTGCACACATGCCATGGCGGCAATAAGGTATGAGCAATCATGTTTTGTTATATTGTGCATGATGAATTGAATTTTTACATTATTCGCCAACTGTGATTTCATTACCTTGGCAGTAAGTGCAAACGTGCAGCCATTGAATTCTGCTTAGAATATTACAAGACTCGATCTTAGGTGAAAGGATATGAGGTTCTCATTCATCCGGTTGGGCATCTTAGTGAGTGGGACATCCCCGATGACGTTCAATTATTTTGCCACCAAGTTAGAGAGGTCAAGTGGGAAGACCTAGGAGGAAAAAGATTCCATCAATTGGGGAAGGCAACGGACGACGTAGATGTTCACAATGCAAGATTTATGTCATAATAGACAAAATTGTCGGACTACGTTTGCATCTCTACCGACAAATGGGGAAACATTATTTGCTCAACCGACGGCTCGAAGACGTCAACCCAAGGCATGTGCAATTTGCAGACAACCCAGGCACAGACAAAATCGTTGTCCAATGCGGACTACAAACTCTGATAATGTTATAGGTGTCATACCTGAAGATAGTGGCCCTTCAGACAACAGTTGTTAGGGATTGTTTCGAAATGGCCATTGATATTTGCATTGAATAATACTATTTCAACTTGAGTTTGACAGAGTTTGAATGAAAAGTAAGATACACAAGATGTCCATATGGAAGAGAAAGACCTTATGCTAGTTATGGAGGTTTCAAAAAGTGTACCGAAGCATGAGAATTAAAGTTACTTTGAGGTTATGGATGTTTCAAGGGATGGCTTCCATGCAATATGAAAAACGTTTATTGAGGAAGAAAGATGGGAAGAAGAAGAAGAAGCTGTTGGAAGTGAAGAGAAAGTGCTAGAAAAAATTTGATATTTATCCTATAGTTTACTACAGTTCCCATTATTTACGAAAATGCCATTGCATAGTTGGATCATCAAATTTCAATTACAGTACTTAGCCCATTTATTGGATCATCAAATTCATTGTACTCCTTAATAATTTGTATTTCATTGTAAACCATTAAATAAAGCACAAAATATTTAATTTAATAATATTTACGTGATTGAATAGGCATCCTGGTTCATATTTTTGCCGAGAAAATGATGTATAATAATAGTAATAGTTGTTCTTAATGTCGATGCAACTTCCATCTACAAGTACAACACATAATATAGAAACGACATAATAACAAATATATAGTATACAATAGTTAATTAAAAATTAAAGAAGAAACATAACTTATTTAATTAAGAACAAATACAAATATGTCTCAATCAACATAAATTTGAGTTATTACAAATAAAGCATACAATTTGTTGAACCAAATAAAAAATTAAGTTTCATTTCTAGAAGCTATCCAATCATTCCACATTTCTTGTGCCAAGTTATTTTTCTAAGTAGTCCATGCATTTGATGTCTCAATGTATTGGATCGTATCTACATTTTCCATTGCTTCTGATTCCACATACTCTTCATCCATTTCATCCTCAAGTGGATCATGTGTCATTTCTCTCTTAATGTGATTGTGTAACAATGCACAAACAGAGATAATTCTACATTTTGTTTTCATTGGATATCAAGACTTCTCTCTAAGTATTGCCCTTCTCATCTTAAGGAATCCAAAACATCTCTTAATAACATTCCTAGCATCAGAGTGTTTGTAATTAAATAGTTCTTCTTTTGAATGAGGAGTGCGATTTTGTCTCCATTCATTCAAATGATAACGCTGATCTCTATATGGAGTTAAAAATCCTTCTCCATTTGTATATTCAGCATCACATAAGTAGAAAAAACCTATGATAAAAATTTATTTTTAGTACATCACTCTGAACAATGTCGAGCTAAAATAGTTAATAATTTAATGTATATTTTCCTCATACTTTTTGGGACTTTCAATCCATTTCTTATGGATATTGCATCTCGAAGAACCCTAGAGTCTGAAGCAGAACCCTCCCATTCAGGTAAGATATATATGAATTGCATATCCTGTGAACATACCCCTAACACATTTGTAGTAATTTCATTCTTCCTTGTTCTATATCTAGGCTTATCAATTTTCAGGGTATTGACTTTAATGTAAGTTCCATCTAAAGCACCTAAACAATTCTATTGTTTCCAATAGAATAATGACAAAAATTATCCTTTAATTGCATTTTTAATAGATTCTTATACTCAAGCTATAAATATTTAAGAAATTTTAGTTTACCTTAAACCATTTCCATCTGAAGTCAATTGAATTCTCGAGTACAGGCTTTGGCTTCTTTAGTAGTATTGATTGCAATCTTAAAACAGAATTCAAAACTAAACCAAAATGCCTACTCACTGTCTCACCACTTCTAACAAGTTCTCTCTTTATGATCCTATTCTTTGCATGATGAGAAATGATTTACAAAAAGATAGCCATCATTTCCTCTACATTCATGTTTTTTGTTGGTGTAAGCCTACCAATGCATTGAAACATATTACATAGTTTATAAAATACAGCTCATCCATTCTAATATTTTCAATGCATGTTAAATCAAAATCAAACACCATTCTCCTAAAATTCAATTGCCTAATAATATGTCTCTTATACGTACTAATTTTGGATCTTTTACGCTTTCTAGTATACATTAAAATATGATAACATCCTTGAACCAAAGTATTAGCTAAAAGTATTATGTTGAATAGCTCAATGGCTAATACAATAGCAGACACGATCGTTGCAGTTTGCTCTTAAGAAAACCCTTTCATTGTGTGAACTAACAATATAAAAAAATAATTAAAATAATGAAATATAAACATTATATAAAAACAGTATATAGGAAGCACAAAGTTAACTTTTCATGTCCACCTTACGAATATTCAATTTAAAAACAGCATATAGAAGGATCCATTTTTTATATGCAGGGAATATGTTAGAAAAATTTAATGTAAGTTCAATTGATACTAGAGACCAATTTAATGGTAGCAATCAAAGGAAAAAAAAAACGATTACATTGTAAGAAGCAGGACTCAAACCCAAGACCAATAATGCAAGCGTCACTAAGCAATTAACCACACAACCAACTAAACAAATTGTGATAGGGTGCAACCAAAATATAAATATGAAGAAAACCCAAATTAACAGAAAAAAGTTAGATTAAAGAATACAAGAAGAAGATAAAAAAGAAGAAAGAAAAAGAAGAATGGGAGATTTCAACCCACAATTTCAGATGATGAAAAAACAGAGCTAGAAGAAGAATAAGCGACTTTAGCAAAATGGAGAAGAAAAAGCAAACCCTCAACCCCAAAAACGATGCTTTGCTTCGAATTATGAGTAATTTTTTTAAAAGATGATGGGTAAAAATGTCCTTAAAGATATTGCAGAGTGCAATGTAATGTGATTGCATTGGTTTTGGACTACAATCACATTACATCCATTGGCTGCAATGTGATTGCATTGCAATCTTACATTACAGTGGTTTGTTACAAAACAAACACTGCAATGTAATTTAATTGGGCACATTGTAGGGAATGTGACTTTACATCTCTTATACCAAACGCACCCTTAATGTTGACTGTTGTAATCAAAAAACATAAAGGGCATAAGATAGCTTCCAACCATTTTTTTCATATTTCAGTCTTCCCAATATATATCGATAGCTGTCGTTTCATCTTCCAACCATTCCAAACTTAGTTTAAGGGTGAAGGGAAGTTGAACCACTAAAGCTGAACCATCTTGCATTGTCTTAAACAATGGCCGCATCTTTGAGCAGACCCAATGTCCATGACAATGGCGACCAAAGTATGGGTGATGATGAATACTCTAGCCTACGATCAAGGAAGAAATGGAAACTAGATCTTCAACTGCCTGCCACATCAATTGCTTTTTCAATTAAACCAGGTAATGATTTGTGCTCTCCCTTACGGTTTAGAGACATATCACATAGTGGTAGGTATTGGGTTATAGAGAATGCCATGATATTGTGCGGGAAAGTGGTAGATTGAGAAAGCTTACAAGAAAACATATACTTTTAGGGTGACACATCTTCGTTTTTCGACATAAGTAAACTTAAGGGTCTAAGTACCTTTCCACATTTTGATTATAGCCTGACTCTTGTTAGGAAATTTTACTCTAGCATTCGCCGGAGTGAAAATGAATTTAAAAATCCTAGAGATTTTGACCCATTTGTTTTAAACGTATTTTTAGGAGGAATAGAGTTTACAGTGACTCCCTTTGATATTGGGAAGCTCTTGAAAATGAAGTATAGACACGAACAATACAAACCTCCACCATCATATGAACCGTCCAGCATATGGGCCCAGGTGACAGGCAGAAGAGAACCATACACCACAGAATCATGTTCTGCTCGTCATTTGAATTCTGCACCAGATAGGCTGGTAGATAATTTTCTGGCATCCACATTATAGGGAAGGATTAGTCGTTTAAGACATGTTAGCTCTAAGGATTTATGGATGATGGAAACAATTGGAAGCCAGTTTGGCATGAATATTGCAAAATATATGATCATGAGAATGAGAGAAGTTGCCATGCGGGAAGAGACGACCCTTCCATACGGGAACATCATATCGGCTCTAGTTAAGAAGAAAGGGATATGAAGCAATAGGTATCTAGCTTATTGGACCAGTCGCAGGCCTCGTAATCTTTCGTTTCGATGGCTCATGAAAAGGAGATATGACTTGAGTCTTGATAAGGCATTGAACTTTGTCGAAGGCAGCCCAGTTCATTCTGCCCAGGATACTCCATCTAGACAACCGTTTACAGTTCCTGTTTCCAATGATGTAATGTATAATATGCTTATGAGGATTGATGAGAAACTCAGTAATCAAACTGCTACAATGCAGGCATTGAAATTGAGGATACAGAATGTTAAGAATCTTCTAATGCAAAGAATAGATACAGTTGTTTGGGCAGTAGAAGCACGGCAGAATTGACTATCCTCATATGAGTTTCTCCAACATTAACTTTAGAGAAAAAGGAAGTCAGTTGTCATTGGTTCTGGCTGAGTCAACCATACCAGATGAACATTCATATTTGAGAGTTATGGGTTAACTGGATTATGGATACTGTAGGTTGTATTTCATAATTCACTTGTGGTATTTTGTTTTCTTTAACTCGATATTTTGTTATTATGGTGCTTGGGGTTGAGTTATAGTTTGATATTGTCCATGGTAATTGGCTTATCCTTATTCGAAGAACATGACTCCAAATAGGTGAGTCACATGATGCAAGATCATCTAGTCACGCAATCCCATATCATCTAGTCACACGATTCAATAAGAATTCGTAACGCCACTCCATATATACTGCTCACGCGACTCCATATCAACTAGTAACGTAATTCCATAATATCCAGTCACGTGAGTCAATATCAACTAGTCACGCGATTCTACAAAAAAGTCATGTCACATGTTTCCATATTAACTAGTAATGCCACTCCATATTTACTACTAACGGGAGTCAATTTTAAATACTCACGCGATTCTAAATTTTAACGATTCACGCGATCCATATTTACTACTCACACGATTCCAAGTGGATTGGTGACGCGATTCCATATTAACAACTGACGTGCTTTAAAATTTAGTACTCGCATGACTCCATAACGGTTCAGCCCCCCTTCATTGCATTGATATTGGTGTAGAAAACGAAGAGTCAGCATTCATGCCTATAAATATAGGGAACCATTAACCATTTGAATCAAATTCAATTATCTTAATCAGTCTCAGATACTTAAAAAATGACGTCCAGAGATCCAAAAGTCGAGAAGGGGAAAAAGGCAACCTCCGAAGAGGAGGAGGTGCCTTTGAGTTTTAGGGACTAGTTGCACATATTCTAGTAGAAAAGCAAATCTAAAACACAAGATATCTCTCTGAAAGTGAATGGAACTTGTATGAAAGAGCAAACTGAACTGTTTGGTTGAGGAATGAAAAGTAAGATACATAAAATGTCCATATGGAAGAGAAAACCTTCAAGTCCAATGGTGGGGCTGCTGGAACTAGTTGGGGAACAATAGAGGTCCAAAACAACTAAACATGGGACTTGAAGGTTTTCTCTTCCATATGGACATCTTATGTATCTTACTTTTCATTCCCCAACTAGACAGTTCAGTTTTCTCTTTCATACAAGTTCCATCCACTTTCAGAGCAGCTATCGATATATTCATAAGTTATCGATACTCAGGCAAGTCCGGAACAACTGAATGTTTATTGAAATAGAAGGATGGGAAGAAGACGAAAAAGAAGCTGCTGGAAGTGAGGAAAAGTGCTGAAAAAAATTTGATATTTATCTTGTAGTTGACTACAGTTCCCCTTATGTACAAAAATGCCATTGCATAGTTGGATCATAAAATTCCAGTTAAAGTACTTAGCCCATTTGTTGGATCATCAAATTCATTGTACTCCTTCATAATTTGTTTTTTTTTTGTAAACCATTAAATGAAGCACAAAATATTAATAATATTTACGTAATTGATTTTGGCATCCTGGTTTATATTTTTTCCCAAAAAATAATGATAATAATAGTAATAGTTGTTCTTAATGTCGACCATTGTAATAAAAAAACATAAAGGGCATAAGATAGCTTCCCACCGTTTCTTTCATATTGCAGTCTTCCCGTTGAGTTATGGTTTGATATTGTCGATGATAATTGGCTTACCCTTATTCGAAGAACATGACACAGAATAGGTGAGTCACGCGATGCAAACACAACTAGTCACGCGATCCCATATCACTTAGTCACGCAATTCAATCAGAATTCGTAACGTCACTCCATATATACTACTCACGCGAATCGATATCAACTAGTAACGCAATTCCATAATAGACAATCACACGACTCAATTTTTCTACTCACGCGATTTTAGAATAAATACTCACGTCATTCCATAATAACTAGTAACGCCACTCCACATATATTACTCAAGCGAGTCAATATAAACTACTGACGCGATTCCATAAAAAAGTCATGTCACGCGCTTCCATATTAACTAGCAACGATACTCCATATTTACTACTAACAGGAAGTAAATATCAAATACTCACGCGATTCTAAATCTTAACGGTTCACGTGATCCATATTTACTACTCACACGATTCCAAGTGAATTAGTGACACGATTCCATATTAACAACTGACGTGATTCAAAATTTAGTACTCACGTGATTCCATAACAAATACTCTTGCGAATCAATATCATTTGGTGACGCAATTCCATCCATACCATTCACGCAATTCAATAGCAACTGCTTACAACCCTATGTCACGCAATGCAATTCAACATGTCATATAGGCTATAAAGTAAAGAAGCAAATGGGGGTTGGCATATGCAAATGAATGAACGTTGTCATGTAAATTGTGTAAAATACTAACCGACTTTACGATATGAATAAGAAAAAAACAATGTTGTTCTTATTGGATCCATATGCGTACCACATGAATGAATACAAAGAATAATATGTAAATAATACAACAAAGAATAATATGGAAATGATACAAATAATGTTAATGTTAATTACAGAATGAAAAAGAATAAACAAATTCAAAAATTTAACAACTTGAGCTATTGGCAAAAATCTTAAGGGCAAACTTTATTTGAATGCCCTTTATGGCGTTTACCTTCAGCGTCTGATCCTCCGAGCAGATCAACCACTGCAACGAGGCTATAACCCAATCCTTGCAACTGTGCGAATCTTGCTATATCGGGGTCTTCTCATTTAACCTACATTTCATCGGCGTTAAACCTCACTTGTGACGACACAACCTGACAAAGTACCTCGCTTGCTGGCATATAATGGGAAACAATGATGTTAGTGGACTCATCTGCTTATCAAGCAAGCCAAAATTCAGTACTTCTTTTCGACCGTACAATGAGTCCACTAACATCACAGTCCATTTCAGCAAGTTAATGTGCACTACCACCCAATGGCTGTTAAAAAAGCACAATATGAGAATTGCGTCAACCTCATGCCATGGCAAACCCCACGGAGGTCTCCCACCCCTTGCATACTTAAGCAGATCGTCTGGCATAACTGCCTCACTCGGCTTGAATGTCTTCTCGGTGGGGGAAGGCTGCATTTCTTCACTTAGATGGAGCAAAATAAGCTGTCAATTACGTTATGCACAATAGTTAGATGCAATTAAGTAACCCTAAACCCCATACATTTGAATAATTACAACTTAGTAAAATATAATATACTTACATAGAATGTGGTGTCAACGATCAATATTCTCTGTTTGTAATGTTGTGGATGGTGCTCGCGCGCCCGCTTACATAACACACTGATGCATGCATCAATCTGTTGGGTGTCCATCAACTTTGTCGGCATTTCCAATAGCTGGAAAAAATCAAGGCCCTCTTGCCCTTCGATGCCCAAAATGTTAACCCCATAAATTTAAAATAGAGTTATATTAAAATTATAGTATTACAGACTGTTTAATAAATATTCTAGAACTATTCACCTTAATATGGTCTACTATTTTTATTTTACTTGGCTTGGTCTTTTTTAAGAAGGACTCATATTTGTCTTTCAAATCGTCCTTCGCTTTGCGTTGGACTAATAGCAGGTTAACGTACGGGCTTCAAAGATATTTGCTGACCAAGATCACACATGCATCTTTGGGCTCAAGTAGAGGTGGAGCCTCAGCAGAAGGTGTGATCTCGCCATGCGAGGCAGCCTCTGTTGGAGTAGGGACAGGAGAAGGACGTGTGAAATTTATAGTTCCACTACTCGCAGGATGAGGTATCTCTTCGACTTCAATCGAGGTAGGTGGAGCCTCTGGATAAGGTGTGGGCCGAGGATGCTGGGTTGCCTCTACTAAAGATGGGATAGGGGCAGGATGATGTTCAATCGAGCTACCGGGAGGTGAGCTTCGACCTTAAACGATCAAAAAAATCAAACACATTAGAATACTGTAAACATCGTACATGTTATAACTCAAGCGATGAATAACATAAAACCTCATACCTCAAAACGGTCAATCAGTTGATCGACAATTTGATCCTTCAGCCTTTACAATGAGTGTTGGATATGCTTATGTAGTGACTGCGTCTACATCTGCATCGCCCCGCTGAATCTCCAACTACATTGACTATTGAATCTCCAACTGCATTAATTGCATCTGCATCTGCATCACCCGTTGGATCTCCAACAGCATTGACTGCATCTGCATCTGCATCTGCATATTCGTCTGCAATGACTGAAGGTCTTTCTTCCACTGCGTCTGCATCTTTTGCAACTCTACCTTAATGCTTGTAGTCATTTATGAACGCAGCGCCTAGTTGCACGGCTCAGCATGAGGGGCAGCACCCAAAGCAAGAGGAGGGGTAGCAACAGAAGTAAAAGGAGCAGCAGCAGGAGTAGCAGCATGATGAACAGCAGAAGATGCACCATGAAGAGCTGCAGGAGGAGAATGAGGTCCCTCAGCAGCACCTCGCTCGAAATGAACCTCTTCGTCCGTGGTGCGTCTTCGCTTAACGACTCGTCGTATTAGACTTTTCCCTTTGCGGTCCATTATTTTCCTCCTTTGTTGGGGATCAAATTCTGGCCAACCCTCCAACTTCCATAATGGAATGTATCGCTACCCCTTAGAGATATTGACGTCAATGTCCACCTAGTATGCGGTCAACATCTCTTCTACCGTTGGCTCCAACATCCTCACTGCCCACAACTGCACCAAAACATACATTGCCATTATGTATAACTCTTGTTACCCTATGACAATAAAAATAAAAATTAATAAAATAAAAAAAATATGGTTTCTTTACTCACCTTGGCTTCTCTCTCCAAACTTGCAATATTGGCGTGGAAGCTTGAAGGCCTCTCGTCATTGCCATTTAAGCATTCTTGGCCAAACCTATCTGGACTGTCGCTACCTTCCAAACAGGCTTTTGATTTCAGGTATTGCTTTCAACGCCCAAAACTGCACATCAATTGTGTAACATTTTTACTCACCTCATAAATTCTTATGCAAAAGAATAATGATAATGATAAACATTAGGCTATGGCAGACTACCTAAAACACCCATATGAATCTGTAGAGGTGGTAGCGCTTCTTTTCTGCTTCGCCCACAGCAGAAGGCTCGAAACCCCTCAGCAAGTAATCCACGGTCAGACTCCACACATATGTGCCATATGGGAATGCGTTCCACTTGTCAATGTTCTCGACCAGCGACAACAACCATGGAACCACAGATCATCTGTAGTTTTGATTGAATAAAACATTGATCGCGATCAAGACGAGGGTCATCTTGCTTGTGTCTCCCTCTTGCTGAAACTGCCCTCCCTTGAATGTATTTAAAACCTGTTGGATCTTCACCTCCTTCCCCGGTCTCTAATATCTTAGGTGAATTCCTCCAGGAAGGGCCTCGTACTGATTGACAATGAAGGCTAGCAGGGGACCAAACTTCAGTCCTGTCACCAGACAGAACTCCTTTTTAGAAAAGTGGGCCTTCGTTTTCCCTATTGCGAACCATAACTCTGCCTCCGTGGCGTCAGGTTCGTTGATTCTGTGCAGCATTAGATTGTGCACTAAATTGGCACAGAATAAACTCTTGTCTGTTTCGACATCTATCATGTGCCCAAAGCATGTTCTCTTAAAGTTTTCTAGCTCATTCACTTGACACAGCATCTCACGTATCACGTGCAGATGCGACCACTTACAGTGGATGTTAATGCCCGTATTGAACCCCCACCGGTGCCTCGGCACACAAAGCAAGGACTCCATGTTTTCTTGCTCTGTTCCTGTGTTGGCCATCTGCAACATAAAACAGATAACATTCCCATTTTAATCATGTCAATACCATCATTATAGATTAACAAAAAAACTAGAGAAATTTTTGAGAAATGGCCCTCCTCATAAACTCACTCAAAAAATAACCCTAACAATATTTTTAACTGTTTTTAAACATCCCTGAAACAGAATAATTAATCAAAGTGTGGAGCATGGATTATTAAGTAAATCAACATATACACATTAAAGCATTACAGATGACCCAAAATAATACAGAATGAACCCATGCAGATAAATTTCATACAGTTATGACACTCGTACAATTTCCTACAACAATAGTCACGCAATGCCTAATCAATTAGTCATGCAATTACTAACATTAAATCACGCAATGATTTATAAACAAGTCACGCAATTCTAAGAACAATTGATCGAATCACGCACACACTAACTAATGCCATGCCTGAACAATATTCACGCAATAACATAGAAACTAGTCACGCAATGACCTATTAATCAGTCACGCTAAGTTAAACCCTTTTTCAATCACGCAACCCCAACGTGACCTCATGCCAAAATCCTCTCACGCAAAAGGTGCCAACCACCTAAGCACGCCCTCGCTCACACAATATCTAAACCCTCAACCAAATTCCTAACACATACATATTAACTAGTCACGCATGGTCGGTCACCTTTCCACCCCAACAACACCAACAATACCACCTTCATGTTTATATTCAAAAATTTCAAACAACAAAAATATTAATATGAACGTGCAATATGTATAGGTTTATGCTCAAAAACCTTAACCCTAAACATGAACAATAACCATTATGTCAAAAATCTCCACATGGTTCAAAATAAAATAAAAAAATTCATAAAAATATATTATACCTTTCTCAGCGTAATGTCAACTTTCTCACACTACTCAATATGTGAACTACCTTTGTGCAAATAATAACCACTCCAAAAGGCTCCTACCTCTGCCAAAATGCTCGGAAGTTGAACTATCGAGGAATGCTTTTGTAGACTTGCTTTTGAGGATATGTACGGTCTGTCGATGAAAATCAAAGAGTTGTGGTCCATATAAAGGACATACTTGACCCGTTAATAGGTTTCGGGTTGTGGTACGGAGCCTAGCAAATGGGTCGGTTTCATTAAGGACAATTTTGTCCAATTTTTTTTCTCTTGGCTAAAAACAGTTAAAATTATAAGGAGGATCATTCTCAAAAATGTCTTATGCCTGAGGCCCATTCATGAAAAGCACTCTATATTAAATTGGGTTATATGGTCTACGGCCTAGAAATACGTAGTTATATTTATATGTAACAATTTATGCTTGGCTTAGGAGTTATTAGCCCCTTTGTGTAAAAGAATTTAGATTTAAAATTCAAAACTCCATTTTCTCTTGTATCTCCCTGTACATATCCAAAAAGAGTATGTAATTATATTTATATGGTATGTAGATCTTAAAGTAGAATTATAATATTGAGTTTCATGTCTTTTAATTTCAAAAAAAAAAACAGAAGAAGAGAGATCAGAGTGTATGGAATGTTTTTACGAGAAAAGAAAAATGTTGTTGCTGGTGAGAGAGAATTTAAATGAATAAATCCTAAAGAAATATATTTAATTTATGGATATATTAAAGAAATTTATCTTCTTAACTTTTTCTTGAAACACAAGTGTTTTCTCTTCTTATCTTATTTTCTTGTGCCTGTTCACATATAGCTTTTTCTATTACCTTCTACTCGAGAAGAAGTTTTATTACACTTAATTACTTCAACGATCACATAATGAGTTTCAAACCGTTACTCGACATTAACTCTAGGTTACCCAACATTAAAGCTTTTTTAAATAATGTGACTCATTACATGCATTAAAATTTTTTTTTATAACCGTCACTTTTGACACTATATATAGAGCTTTCATAATTTATAAAGATAAGAGTGAAATACAAGTGTAAAGGAGAAATTGTTTGCTCTTTTTGCTCTCACAAACTCTTAGTATCTTCTCTTTTCTTTTTTTGACCACTGGAGACCCTTTAAATACTTAAAAAATAGCTTATAGCCATTGGAGACAAATTCTAGCCGTTAGAAACAATTCTAAACCCATTTTAGCTAATATTTTATCTTTTAGTGCTTAAATTCAAATGTGCTAGTAGTGAACCTTTAATCGATTAAAACTCACTTTAACCGATCAAGTCCTTTCTATCTGGCAGTCTCCTTCACAGTGTTAACCGGCTAAAGGGGACTTTACAAATGAAAATATTAGCAATAATTTCATTACAAATGAGAAAAGCACTCATAGCAGAGAAAAGAAAAGAAATTGTAACATGCAAAACACTTGATCGATTATATTCTTGAGAAGATGCATAATTGCACATGGTCCTATCCTCCTCTAGGTGCCCCAATATTTGGGCTAAATTGTGCCTTTCATCGAGCTGGTAATGGAGAATGACCGCGTGGTGGGTCTTCCTTCATACTTCGACGAGTTAAACTTAAACGGACCAAATTTTCTGTCATTGGGAGCGTAAAAGCCAAATAATTAAATACTGTATATGTTCACATCAAAAAGAAAAAAAAAAGAGTAGTGTATATGCATGCAATAATATGCAACTTACTACAAAGAATAATCTACGTAAGAATATTGGACATATAAAAGTGTATCCTATCAAATATTAAATCAATGTACAGATACTGAAGTTATAAAGAGTTGTACCTTTGATAGCTGACAACTGAGGAATTCTTGCTTATACTGTCAGAGGACACCAAGTCAGTGATAATGCTAAATATGCTAACAGCAAAATTCAAACCGGTCCTTCCCATCCTTTAGATCTCTGAGTATGCTAATAAAAAGGTGTTTGTGAATATTTTGTCATATATCTTAAAGATAAGATATTTTTAAAAATAACTTTCTTTATAGTTTTAACTATTTTTAGTCAGGTTGGATAAAATTACCCTTAATGAAGTTACATGCTATGATGTTACACGTCATGTACAAAAATCTGTGACAAGTCATGGTTTGCATGTTACACGTCATATACAAAAATCTGTGACACGTCATATACAAAAACCTGTGACAAGCCATGGTTAGCGTGTGACACGTCATGTACAAAAACATGTGACAGGCCATGTACAAAAACCTGTGACAAGCCATGGTTAGCATGTTACACGCCATGTACAAAAATATGTGACACGCCATATATAAAAACTTGTGACACACCATGTACAAAAACCTGTAACAAGCCATTATTAGCGTGTGACACGCCATGTATAAAAACCTGTGACAAGCCATGGTTAGCGTGTTACACGTCATGTATAAAAACCTGTGACACGCCATGTACAAAAACTTGTGAAACTTCAAATTCTCTCAACTTTTTTCTTTTTTTTTGTTTGTTTTTTTTTGACAATTTGGCACAGATTAAAGTGTTTCTAACATGTTTTTATAAATCAAAATACAAATGTTTTTTTATCTAAACACCTAATTTGACTAAAAATAAAAATAAAAATTCTTTGAAAACCTAGATTTATATATTTCAAAATTTTGAGTTTATTGATATCTAGGTCTCGAATTGATTCAATTAAAAGCTATTTCATACATTTGTGATTATTTCTACCATTTTAGTTTTATCCAAAATACCTAAAAATCGAATTTCTCAAACAATCACCCCCCAAGCACGTCAAAACCATTGCTTGGTGTTTTGAAAGCGTAAGAAAGAGAAATCTGAAAATGTGAGAGAGAGAAATCGGAAGCATAGCAGATGAATGCCGAGCAAAAAAATCAATAAAATTTGAGAAACTGGGATGGTGAGAGAGAAATCCAAAGCACAAATGGAGAAAAATAGAGAAAAATTGTAATGAATGGTTTAATTTATTTGAAATAGTTTAAAAGGTATTTCCGTCAAATTATGACTAAATATGGTTAAAAACTGTTAAATTTATTTTGATAGTTATTTTTAAAATATTTTTATCAAGAAATGTTATTTCTCACAATTTACTCTTAAAACTTTGCTTCTTTGGATCTAGTGATGGACGGCGACCGCCTGGTGGTGGGTCTTCCCTCATACTTCGATGGGTTAAACTTAGACGGACCAAATTTTCTGTCATTGGGAGCATAAAAGCCAAATAATTAAATACTGTAAATGTTCACATCAAAAAGAAAAAAAAGAGAGTAGTGTATATGTATGCAATAATATGCAACTTACTGCAAAGAATAATCTAGTAAGAATATTGGACATATAAAAGTGTATCCTATCAAATATTAAAGCAATATACAGATGCTGAAGTTATAAAGAGTTGCACCTTTGATAGCTAAATGATTATGTACGCAATCAAAAAATTAAATAAATTGGACATACTTGATTATACCTCATCTATACAATATGCACGTAGAAAATAAGAAAAAGTGTATCCTATCAATCAAAGTCTACTCATAAATTTCATCTCGAAATTATGACGATGAGAGCCTACTATTTATTTTTCTTAATTATCCAAGTATGGCTTTCTTAGCACTTGCAAGGTTTTTGCTATTCTTTAAATTCTACGTTGGATTTCATTTCTCAGCGTCGTCGATCGTGACAAGGTGGAATCAAGAAGCAATGGCACGGCAGACCTCTCTCCTGGGTCAATTTTATTCTGTCATAAAGGGCTTGCTTTTTGTGTTAGAGACTTGACCTTGATGTTAATCTGCTGCTTCCTTGTAATGGTCAGTCAGCTTTTCCTGCTAAGAGTGACAACTACTTAAGTAAGGTTACGGACCTTTTTCTGCTTTGTTCGAGGTTTTTGTGTCTTATTAAGAGAATCTTTGACGGTATTATTTTGTGCTATTTTAGATGGAATTTTGGTTATTAGTAAATTTTTACTAAGGAAAATTTTAAAAGATTAGATATTTTCTCCTAGAATTTTCTTTTTGGAAGAAACAAATCACCAATTTTCAACGAAAAATTTCGTTAGAAATTTCATTGTTGAAAGTCCCATTAGTATTGTTGGAAATATATTTCCAATGAAAATTTTTATTCGAAATTTTCCATGAAATTTCATTGAAAATGCATTATTTTTCATTGAAAATGTATAAACGATGAAAAATATCATTAAAAATTATCAACAGAAAATTGTTAGAAATACATTCCCAACAGAATTTTGTCAGTAATAATTAAATTACCAATGAAATTTCATTAATAGTTATCAATGGAATTATGTCTATAACAACCACATTACTTACAAAATTCCTTAAGTAAAATCTATCAATCAAATTACTAAAAATCATTCTGCATTTTTGTTGGGTTGAGTACTTTTCTGTTTTTTTCTTTTTCAATAAACTAACTTTGGTTACCATACAAAACACAAATTCATTTACATCACTTGAGCTTAACTGATCACCATATTTCTCGAAATAACTCATCAGATTGACTAAACATTTGGAAAAAAGCAATATTATATATAAATCTATGCTGAACATGTCGTTATTCAATTCAAACACTAAAACAGAAAAACCCTTGTATAACTTATTGATGGCGGATAGTGTCAGCAAACTGGCTTGAAAAACTCTAAGCAACAGAGCAATCTTACGTGATATCATTTTCTCTAGATGCATGCCTATTTACTTGGTGATCTCACGAGCAATATTCAGAACTTGGTCTTCTCTTTCTTAACCAGATAGACTCCAAATTACAAGCAGAATAGTTGTTTGCAAGCAATTTTTGTTTTCAGCTTGGAATTACTTTGTCCTGATGCTGATATTCCGATTGTAAAGATGATGTTCTGGGTCACTCCATCTTAAGTACCTTATTTTGGTTTTCACGAACTCAATTTCTTAGCTGTTGCACTCTCCTATTTTCTTTCTTTCTTTTTTTTTGGGGGGGATAACTAAAGTTACAATTACATATGCATGATATATTTCAGTCAATCTTGGATTATGGGATTTTAAAACGGTGATTATACGAGGCATATATGCATTGGAAATAATCTCTTGGACCTTTAAGCCATGTTGTCTCCATGTCCTGAGCTTGATGTCAGGTTCTTTTGATCAATCCAGGAGCTGCCCTCAGATTCCAACAGGCAAAACTAAAAAGGACAAAACCAAATTGAATTTTTAAGTCCGTCGAAACGGTTCCATTTAGATTAAGTCCATTCTTCTTACTTTTAATGGTAAGAAATAGCAATCAGGTTCAGTTGGAATCATTTTGTATATAATACCTTAATCTAAATAACATTTACATTAATATATTTATAAAATCTTAAAATGTGATAAATAAGTTCCTTATTAAATTATAAATAGTTGGGTTTATGATAGAATATTTCTTTATATTAAGGGTTTATTAGAGAATAAATTAAGGCTAGTATAAATAGTTCATTTAACACTTAGCAGTTGCTTTTCTTTCCTTTTTTTCCTAAACTCTAAACCCTAAACTTAAAAGAAAAAGAGACTGAAAATTGAGAAAAATTCCCTTCAATTGAAAGAATAAGATAAGATTATATTTTAATTTTATGAAATTCTTGAATTTTGTATAATTATTTTTTTCAAGTTTTTTCAACTTTCTAACAATACTGGCACCGCTCTAGTGACTTTTCAGGGGTATAGTGGGTAGCGATGAAAAGGTCTTGAAAAAATAATTTTTAAATGATTTTTGTAGAACTTCATTTAATTGAGTAATTAGAGAGATATAATTTTTTAAATTAGTTGACAAATTATTTTTTATAGTTTTAATAACTCAACTTTGGATCATTGACAACTCACATTTCATTGACCTTTTTCTCAATTTATAGATGTTTTTTGAAGTATAATATCTGGTAGCATTTTGGTCTTAGTGGGTCGTCTAACAGATAAGTGAGATGAAAGAATCATATGATCAAAATATATTAATTGAAATTAAAATTTAGAAATTTTGGGTATTACAATGATAATTTTTAAAATTTTGACCTTTAAAACTTGTGCATTTTGTAATCTTTTTGATTAAAACAAATTTTTATGTTATATTTTGACATGAATAATTCAAATTGATTTTTAGTTCTTCGTTGGAATTAACTTGGATCAGACGTTATAAGTGCTTAAACTAGACTTTAGAATTTCAAAAATTAAAAAATTTCATTTTAATTATTTCAAAATTATTTTTGAACAATATTTGACCAATTTTGCTATAAAATTTTATAAGTTTTAGCTATGTAATTTTTATTAAATTTTAACATAAATAAAAATATTTTTATAAAATTATTTTTCATGCTAGTAGACTTTTATAAAAATCCATTTGATTTGAGGAAAAATTTATGAATATGATATTTACTTGAAATTAGCACTAGATTTCCATAAAAAAATTATAATTGTTATTGACTTTATTATTTAAGCTTTATTTTTCAATTTTTTTGTAATTTTTTATATTTTCTTTTATAAAATGAAAAATTGTTTTTATTATTGGAAAATGTTTCCAATTTAAAAAAAAAATTCTACACACCTTAAATGCGTTAAAATAATGACAAGTTGTGTCTTATTGAGTTATATGTATACTAGTTTTTAGTCTTTTTATATATTTTCTTGAGATATTAGGATGTTAGAAGAATCATTGTTAAATAGTGTAGACTTAGCGAATTAGATAAGTGATTTGATATCTTTTTAATATTTTCACACCTGATAGATTAGCTTCAAAGTGAATTTAGTTTTGATGAATTATGTATAATATTTTGTCTTTTGTTTTATTAAATCGGGTTAAGTATGCAAATATTATATTTATATATATATAGATGATTTCTTTGCTCTAGTTTTCAAATGTGATTTGTCCATTTATCATTTTCTTGTTTTGAACTCCCAATTTTGTTCGGGATCTATAATTAATATATCTTTGAGACTAAGTTATTACATCAGATATCTTGAATTGAATATATGAAATTAGTTTTGTAATAAATGAATAAATGATGTTTTTGTACATTATGGTAATCTAAAAATATATTTTGTTGTGTCTTTAGTATAAGTATGTTCTAACATTGCCAAATAGAGGTTAAATGTTAGTCATGCCAACATGTATTTTGTGATAAGAAAAATGACATAATGTTCAAAAAAACCCATGAACTATTCAAGAAAATTCAAATAAGTTATTATTCTTCTGTTGTGTTCAATATTTAAGCTCTTATATTTTTATTTTGAGCCAAATAAGTCCTTATAACTAATGACTGATTAATTAAAATTAATCAAAATATCACTTGTTATTTTATACTCATATGATGCTAACATAGTACTAATGTGAAAGATGAAAATTGTCACATAGTCATATATATCATCATGCTATATTAGCATGTCACATCATCATCTATTATAACATGTCAACATATCACATTAGCGCCATGTCAATGTCAAGTGACATTTTAACTAAGTCATCTATTAGTCATAAAAACTTATGTGACTCAATATAAAAGTATAAGCGCTTAGTTGACTCAAAATAAAAGTATAGGAGCTTGATTGAACATAATAAAAGAATAACAACTTGTTTAAATTTTTTTGAATATTTTAGAAGATTTTTTAAAATATTATGCCATAAGAAATCTATTTCAAACCACACCATCAATTAGAAAACAGTGATTTTTGTGATATTTGTTTTATGTAGTCGTCAATTACTTCTCATATATTTTTGACTTATGTCGTTAGAGTTAATTATGGTTTTCATTCTAATTCTAACCTATGTCACTAGGGTTAAATGTGTCCACAACATAATATAAGGACCACTAAAATTTATAATATTTGTGAAATTATATTTAATTCTATTATTTAAAAGTATAAGTTTTAGAGAAAATATGTTTATGAATGAAATTACAAAATTTTGCTTTGATATCTCTATTATTGATTATGTTGACTTAAATGTTTTAAGCATACTTAGTTGAAGAGATATCGATTACTTGCTAAGTGGTTGTACTCATTTTTTTTATTTTTCTCCAATTTTACAGATTTCAATATTTTTGCATCTTTGAGAAATTTGATTTATTTGACAAGAGTTTTGGTTAGCATGTCTTTTATCTTGTATAGGCTTTGATGTGAATATTTGATTATGGTTGGTTCAAAATTGTTAACTAGATGAAAATTTTGCTTCTTTGGAACAAATAAATATATGAATTATATTTAGAGATTTAAAATTTTATAAAATGTAAATTTTAAAAAAATTCTTGAAATTATTTTTGAGTTAGTATCATATCTATTGCCTTACATGTTTATGGATTTTTCTGGTAAAACTGTGATATTATTTATGTTCTAAATCTTTAAATATGGGAGGTGAAGTTCCATATTTGATCATTGCATTCTTTCATCATTTTGTAGTTTCCTTGCAATTTTACATTTCGATAAACCTATCATGTGCATTTCATATGAGTTTTAATGCCTAAGAATGTCGGTAGTTCTTCCTGTAGAGTACACCCTTTGTTTTTTTTTTATATATATATATATAAATTCAAGTTCAGGCCGCCTGTCTGGTGCCTTTAAATTCATATGCTGACAAATAATTAATAATATGAATGAGTACAAGACTATTGCTAGACACAAAAAAGATAACTTAGATAATCCACGTAATATAAGATAAAATCCAATTATTGCTTTCTAATTTACTACCAACCCAAATCATAAACTGAAGACTAAATTGCACCTTGGATTACCTTGCCATCAACTCAGATAATACTAGATACTCTTGTGCTTACTAGCAAAGAAACCACGCGTTCTGTTGCTCATAAACAGGTCCTCTTGTGCTATATTATATAAATAGAACACCCTTACCCTTAAGCTAACAAAGGATTTGTGATTGCTGCAACAATCGCATTATTATATGAAGTTGATAAGTTGCTGCTGCACCCGCTGGAAAGACAAACTCCAACAATAGACCTACAACCTTGAAACGCACGCCTAAAAGTTTATGATCGCCTTCATCATTAGCATTGAATACTCAGAAACTAGCTTAAACACAGACTGCCAAAAAGGTATTGTTTCTTTATTTTTTGTTGGTACAGACTATTGTTTCGACAAAATCAAGAACCTCGTTAACATTTTTCCACACCCCTTCCCCCCTCCCATTTCCCATCCTGACACATGTCTGAATGTAAGTTGGCAAATCTGTGTACGTACTGAACACTACTAAAACTACAAATCGATGCTCACAACATGATCGATTGTAAGCTGATTTACACTCGCTCTTCAGCAGGCAATCACTTCCTTCACTCCTTGATAACCAAATCATTGTTATTCTCATATGCCATTACATTAAATGTTGGTCCACCCAAGGGGAGGAGAATGTCTACACTATATAAAAGTTACTTAGACAGAGCAGTGGTCAGTCTTTACACCCGTAGCAGCGAAAGGAATAGGAGAAAGGAAAGCTTATATTTGGAGATAACAAATTTAATTGTTTAAAGAATATAATTTGGCAGAAAAGTGAAAACATTACAAGAGTTTTACTACATTTTCATAGATGATGAGCTATGCCACATCAAATCAATTATAAAAATAAAAGGAAAAAAAATTTAAGCATCTTGAATTACAAGGATATATTTTAAATCTAGGGGCTTAAAAACATATAAATCTAATTGACATGACTTGCTTGCAATCGATGCAAGTGCAATGTATAAAACATGAATATGTGGTTTGCATGACTTGCTTGTGAGAGTCTGAAAAATAGTCTAACAATGGAAATAAGTGGACTACAATATAGAACAAGTGACTGAAGCTGAAAATGTCAAAACATCTACACTGCTTAAAATATTCAAGTTGAATAAAAAGAATATATATATATATATACACTTTCCATATCATTCCCTGCAAAGGCCTATTTTCTCCATTTCCTTGGACCAAGAATGCAATCAGGCCAGGTGAAATCAAAAGGAAATTTGACCTTATAACACAGCAGAGATTACATCCCCGAGCTCAGACGCTGCCCATTGTCTGAAAGAGAAAATATAAGAAGCACCTGATGACAACAAAGTCTGCAAATATGTTGTATGTTTGTTGTGTCCTAAATTTACTTCTTTTTCATTTTTTTTTATTTTTATTTTTATTTTTTTTGTTGGGTGGAGAGTAGTGTTGGGTTGACGAAGGCATTTTGGAACAAAATGCATATTATTGCATCACTAAACAAAATTCTTTGGCCAAATGCCAAGAGATTTTTATGATCTAGTAGTTCTGAAACTAGATACCCTGATCCCAAGCTTGATTTCACTGTTTTAAAGTTACCAAGATAATCCATATACTGGCATGAACCAGTTCAGAAAGCTGGCCTTAATTTGGTTAAAAGTCTGATAGGGTAAAGGGTATGACATTTTGATGGCTAATATTACCATGACTGAGAACTTTTGAACAAATCCTAACTGCTGACCCATCTCAAATATCATTTATACTTTTAATGTCCTGTTAGGGAATCAAAAACACCAAATCAAAGTGAAAGTTGGTCACTCAAAGATTTTAGGAAATGTTAAATTCCAGAGTCACCCATTTGTCAAAAATGTACAACCATGTGGCAACTTGGGCATCACCTTAATAAAAAGGGGGGTCAAAGAAACAAAATCCAATTTATAGAACAATTTAAAAACATCCAAATGCATTATAGAACAATAACTACTACTTTTCACATATCAGGCACCTAGCCACCCACCTCCTCTATAAGAGATAATTTCAGCAAGACAGACATATCAACAACTAAAAACATTACCTTATACCTCCAGATTTAATCATGCTCCCCTGTTACTTTGGGGCCTCTTTGGCTATAATATTCTTCCATTTATCCTTAAGGTCAACTGGAGTACGAGTTGAATGGAAAACATGATGACCAAACTCCAAAATTTTCCTCCAGGGGATATTTTTATTCACTATACTTGAAAATCTACGCACTCCCTCCTGCAGTATAAAAATATATGGCAATAAAGAAAAAAATTGATGGAACAGAGAAAATTAAATATTGAATTCCTGCTAACTTGTCCATCACATCAGGATAGTCAAAACACATGCATGCCTAGACACTATGGCTTAGCTCAATCTAGCAAAAGCACCTATGAGTCTGGTGACTCCTGGCAAGGCACCTTTCTGGGGCATGTGCCTGTAAAGGCAAAAGGCAAAAGAAAGGCATGCCTCATCTGTTCAAGATATTCGGCACTGATTCTTACCAATAGTTAGAAAATAGCATAGGGCAGGACATGTAGAAACTTTTTTTGTTAGTCATCAACACTATTAAGGAAACTGTGTGTTTTATATGAGTGTCTGAAGCTTACAACTTAAAAAATTATTAATTAATAGGAATGTCCTGTTTAACAAGTTAGCATAGGATGTCAGTGGGAAACTTTTACAAAATACTATACACATCTATAGAAAAAATGATTGGTTCCCCAAGCAGTATATATGTTAACCAATGAAAATATTGTTTCAAATATATTTAAATAAAGAAACAGATATGTAGAAAAAATCATGTAGAATCGATCCCAAAAGTTAAAGCATAGCATGTTAGCAAATACAAAATATAGAAAAAGGGAGGAACATAGCGTCCCTAATCATACCTTCAGCATTTCTTCCTCTTCAGCTGTCCAGTGTAATCGCCTACGCTTTTCAGTACCCAATTTCGAACTCACACTGCAATTTAGATGAAAATATAAGGTAATTTTACTATAGTAGTAACTAGTTAACAAAAAACCAAGGCACTAACTATGACTTCGCAACAAAATATAACATGCTCAACATGGATACTTTTAGCCAAAATGTAAAACCCTTAACAACTTACAATCGCTTGTTTAATTCTTGGCATTGCACAGAATTTTTTGCTGCTGTAGCTTTTCCTTGTTGGTTCATCTTCTTATCCTTTGCACTAGTACTTGGTTCAGAGGATGGCATCTTTGGTGAATCAACTTTCTGAGGCCACTCCTTCTGAGCTGTTCGTTTGACACGCTTTTGACGCACTACGAGTGTCTCAGTATTCAAATCAGGTAATACAAACTCAAAACTTTTAATTGCAGGCACCTTGGATGTAGCATCACTGGTTATTAGTGCCATAGTAGTTCCAACTGCATTTGGGAGCACTGGCTCTTCCTTGTTCTCTTCTAATACACCTACATTGTCAGAAGTTTCTTTAGTTGATACAGGAAGTGCACCTTTCTCTATTTCTAAATGGCTTGAACTAATTGGTTGTATTTGCCATTGATCCTCATCAATTTCATCATCTTCACTATCAGAAGCATTTTCTATATCCTCATCTTGTATCCTTTCTCCATCCCCAAAATTTTCAGACCCACGAGCTCTAGAGTTTCTTTCCTCATCAGATTTGCTTATGGACTCAACACCCGGTGTTTCCTCCTGATCATGATGTATTCTCTCATTATTTTTATCATTCAGCCCATTTTCAGAATCACCAGTATTTATCTTCCCCGCCATTGTTGATACACTGGCAGCTTTCATGGTTTCTGTTTCATCTACCTGCATTTCCTCATTTCCACCATCTCTCTTCAAACATATAAAGTTTGACAATTCCTTCCTTGCCAACATAGCTTTCCTTCTCAACTCTTTGGTCCTCACTAGTTCTCGCTTGTACCAGCAGTAAGGGCAGTAAAATTTACCCATATTGTCAAATTTAGGATTACAATTCATGCACACTTCATGTATAGTAACCGGGCAGCCATTTTCACTGCAAACCAAAACCTGACCAGTTCGGCTATTGCATCTAATACAAGACTCTTGTTCTAACCAATCTACAAAAATACATTCTCTGCTAGGCCCTGCACCATGGTTTTCTCCTGCACATCTATCCACCTCTTCAACAGAATCAGGAACTACAACATCATCATCATTATTATCATTATCTTGACTGGAGCCAGCACCCTCCGATGCTCCACAATCAGTACCATCTACACGATATTCTTCATTAGCTTCATCCTATGGCAAAAGTTTGTTAAAAAAGAATAGCAGAACTAAGTCATATTACACTAACATTTTGACAGCATTTAGATTAATCTACATTTCCACAATACATAGGAAACGCTTCAATGCTTAAGGAGGTAAAGCATTTTTGACATAATTTCAATTTTCTCGAGACACAAACAGAGTAAGTTCTACTAATTTTATCATTATCTTTAAATACGGCATGATTTTTAGATATTTTCGAGATTGTTCCTACTCCCTAGTCACATTTTATATAATTACGAAAGAAAAGTTCAAAAATTTAAAGCGATTAAGTGCAAAAAAAGAAAAGAAAATATTCTCTACAGTTGTTTTTCTTTTATGTCGTGGATTTCCGAGAAACAAACAGAAGGTGGAAAAAAGGAGAGGGAAAGGTACCTGATGGAGGAGAGGAGGGGAGATGAGGGAGGGATTTGAAGGAGGTATCGAATTGCAAGGTCTGGACTTAACGCCTCGAGATTTTGTTCCCATTCTTTCTTTGTTTTTGGCTTCTCCTTCGGCTGTTTTTCTGTGTTCTTGCCGATTTACGAACGACTAGAAACTAGGGGGTGCCTGTTTGTTTTCTGATCGTTTGAGAATTGAGAGGGAAGAAAACCTGCCTGCAGGCTGGGCCTACGGGCAATAAAAGCATTGGGATTTGCTATCCTGGGCTGCATTTATATCCTGCTTTAGCCCATTTTTAAATGTTTAAAATGGGCCCCTATTTCTAATTAAGCCCAACTAAGCCTTTTTTCACTATTGTTAAAGCTTTTTGTTATTTATTTTTCATTCCATGGACGTCGGATTTAAATTTTTTTTAAGACTCTATAGTTTATATCGTGTTTGGAGGTCTGTACCTCTGCTGTTTTTTTCACTTGGAGAGGTATTTTGAAGTGCAGGACATTATTGAACTTAGATAAATAATGAATTATTGGTGATGATAAAGTTAGTTTTTGAAATAATTAATAAATGGGTGATAGTTCTTTCATTCGTTATATTTTTAGTATCGTTGAAAATAAGTTGCTTTTTCGAAAGGTTGTTGAATTTCTTGATGGCAGTAAGGAATGGCAACTTGATTCTACTGGACACCTACTTTCTTTAATTAAGTTATTGAAAATAAGAGCAATCTCAATTTCAAAAATTAATGCTTGAGTGGACCAAAATATTTGGTGTGATGGGTGTAATGGAGGTTTCTTAGCTAGCTCCACCTATAGACTAATACAAATTCAACAGATTGGAAAACTTGTAACTGGATAATCTCAAGTGGATTTGACATCTGGACTATACAAAGAATGTTCAGTTTTTCACGTGAACTTTGTTTCATGATAAACTCAATATGAATGAAGAAAAAGATCGTGGAGGATGCGACTTGTTTCCGATGCCTACATGGTATTGAATCAGCTTTGCACTCATTTAGAGACTGCCTTTATGCAAAAGAGGTTTGGAGTTATGGGTTACGTTTTGATATTGATGAGATCAATTTTTTTAATTTAGAGTGAAAGGAATGGCTTTGGAGAAACTATTCTAGTAAAATTAGTTTTATTGATAATGTGTTGTGGAGTGCGCAATTTATTATGATATTTTGAGAATTTTGGAAAGGTATGGATACTTTGATTTTTCAGCAACTTGTTTTATGTCTTAGTGTATGTTTGGTCTTGTTTTATGTCCTAGTGTATGTTTGGTCTAACTTTTTTTCAACTTATCTATTTTTTAAAAGTAAAAGTCAAGTTAAACATGATTTTTTGATAAATTCTTTAAAAAATAACTTTTTTTTTAGAATAAAATTTTTTAAAAAAAAAGCTTAAAAAAAACTCTAAAGATGAGCTTTTTATTCTCTTCTTTTAAAAATATAAAATAATTTTTATTTTTGTTTCAAAAATATCTTCATTTATTACAAATAATTACAATATTACCCTCTCAAAAAAAAAGAAATACTTTTTTATGATAATTTTAACAAAAATTATAATTTATAAAAAAAACTTATAAAAAAAAATTTATCAAACAATTTTAACTTAATTTTAAAAATTATTATTTTTCATAAGAACTTCATAATAACTTTTAAGTTAGAAAAAAGTCAGACCAAACAAACTCCTAGTAGGTTGTGGAATAAGTCTCGGCATTTTATTAGAGAAATTAGATAAGCCATGGAAAGGAAGCAATGTAGCAATAGGGTGGTCAAGATGGGTAAAGTAGAAGCCACATGAATAATCGTATTACTTTATTTTTAATACGGATGGTGCTTATCAATCGATTTTAGGGTGTGCATCTGCAAGTGGATTGATACGAGATAATAATGGGAAATGGACTGGTGGTTTCATCCTCAACATTGACTCTATGGATAGTTTTTCAGCGAAACTTTGGAGCATTAGAGAGGGTTTGTTGTTGGCAAAGAGATTGCAATTAAACAATCTAGTTGTGGAATTGGATGTGGCAGCGGCAGTGGCAGTTCAATTTTTTAGGGAGGGCGTGGTGACATCTCATTCATACACTACTCTAGGTCATGATTGTATTGTTTTGATCCGAGAGGGCTGGGTGAGAGATATTAGTCATATTTTAAGAGAAGTTAACATGCGTACAAATTTTCTTGTTAATGTGTCTCAGCATTGTTCGTTGGGAACGGCTACTTTGATCAATCTACCTTTAGATTTGCGTTCGTTACTTGTTAACGACATGATAGGCTCTCTTAGTATGAGAAGTTAGGCAGGTTTTTTCCCGTTCTTATGTATAAACAAATAATATTTTATTTTTTATTATTTTTCTTTATTTTTAATATTTTTTTAAAAAATAAAGAATTAATATCAACCATATGAAACCTAATTTATAGTTGGATATGCAAGCAACATGATGTTATTATCGCTTTTGTTATTGTTACCATTTTTTTTTAAAAAAATAATAGAATTTGTTTGAGTGTTTTGATTGATAAGATTTTCTATTATAATTTGTCGTGTTATGATTAAATGATTATACAAATACACGATTTATCTTTTTATTATTACTCTTTCCTATCGTATAATTTATTTATTTATTTATATTTGAATACATACGGTTTTAAATATAAATATAAATTTATATAGATATAAAAATAAATAAATTTTCATAATGATTAGGAGTATCATGATTAATAAATATATATTCCACAATATGGTTTTGTTATTACAAATGAATTGAAATTTGACAAATTATTTTGATTTAATGCATTTTGTAATTGTAATAAATAGGGTAATTAATTAATTCACAATTTTATTAGTACATTTTTTGGCCAAATTTGTTTTATAACAGGACGACAAAAAACAAAATCTGGATGAGGAGAAAAACCAAAGGTAACGGTCGAAGTGGGAAACCGCATACAAAATTGACTATTTGACTTTGCATTGCAAAGACGAAAAGACTCAAAAACGGCGCCTTTCTAATTTGTGTTGTAAAATTCGAAGGGCATTCCCCTGTTCGAACGGAGACGCAGAGTCTCTCTCTCTGAAAAATAGCCGTGAAAAGTTTACCGACAATGCCGCTTGATTCATTCCTCGTTTGAGTCGTTCTTTTTTTGTTTCCCTCTCAAACCCCATTTCTCTTCCGTCTTCCCTTTCTTTTTCCTTTGCTCCGTCATTTTGGATGGTGAAGAAAACCAAACGCATTGACTTTTTACAACTTATAAGTTTCTAGAGGTCGTTTCTTCGCTTTCCTTGAAGTTTCCATTCTTTCAAGACAAAGACAAACACAAAAACGTGGAAAGAACAATCCCCAACGGACAATCCATTTTCTTTTTTTCTTCCAAGTGTTCAGGAAGAATCAATGGTTTTGTGTGGAACATGAATTACCTGTTTGGACATGGAAATTTCATTCTTTTCTCTGTTTGAAACTGAAACTACTCCATGGATGACCCAGAAACCAACCATCACATCAACAAAAGCATTGACCTCGGCAACAATCGACCCTTTGTTCGGATTCAATCCCATGCTGAGGTTCTTTCTTTCTTTCTTTCTTTAATTTCTTTGGATGCAAGTTTTTGTGTGTTTTTCTGTTTTTGTTTTGTTGAATGGTGATTTTTGAGAAAAACAAGGGTATTGTTTGAATAGATTCTATCATTGGAGGAAAGAGCAGTGCTGGAACTTGAAGATGAAAAACTGGCAAGTGCTGACTCAATAACGATGAAGAAGCATTTCTTTAAAGAGACAACACATTGCAGCGATATAATTGACATGAAGTGCAACAATAATGTGTGGAATAGCATCAGGATTGTTGTCTTCTCTACCAAACTTAATATTCTTATGATTTTTGGCCCTGCAGCCATCTTTGTCGAAAAAGCTACTGGTTATCATGTGAGTTTTCTCCTCATTTCATTCTCTGCCAGTATTTCCCATATCATAGATATACTGATTGCATGTTCATTTAGGTTTGGTGTGATCGTTATTTTTTAATGCAAATATAAACAATATTTTTGAAGGTTAATAATTTTTATATGTATCTGCTTTGCTTTTATATGCATCATAATTATGTTAAAATTGATGTCACATTCTAATCAATTATGATTTTGCTTTCTATTAACGGTTTTGCTTTATAGCAACATCTAGGAAACAAAAGCAAATTGGGAAAGAAATTAGTAACAACCAAGCGTAGCCTTATTTTTTCAAGTGTGTTTCAGGGTCTAGTTTTTCCTTTGAGCTTGTTGGGGATCATACCACTGGCTGAGCGGCTTGGCTATGCTACAGAGTAAGCTTCATTGCTCTCTCATTTGTATCCTTTTTTTTTTTTGTTCACATGTAAAGTTCTGTGATTTCTTGACTTGTTTGATTCTGGACAACATCTCTGTTGGTAATGGATATTCCAAACACTGCTGCTTCAGCAAATGAATTGAACCCTATAGTATTTGTCTAAAAGTGTCAAAAGGTTCATTTATTGATTTTTTATGAGGAGGAGAAATTAGTTTAGGTTCTTGGACCATTTGTTAAATTGTGGCATGCACTCCCTTCTAAAATGCACTTAGTTTATGCTGCAATTATGTGGATTGATTAGTGCCTAATACAGATGGGGTTATTTTTTATGTAGGCAGCTGGCTTGTTTCACTGGACCCACAGGTGATTTTATTTTTAATTTTAATGAAGTCTCCCTCTTTTCCATTCTTTAGAAGTAAACATTCAAATTTGTTCAGCATCAAAGTTTTGGTTTATATCAATATGCCAGATTTCATTAGTGAGAACCTATTGCCTCTACTTTTTAAGCTTTATGCATTGACAGTGCAAAAGTATAGAGGATAACAATTTCAAAATGATCGGAAATCATTCATGAATTCAGTCACTTTTTGCATTTATGAAAAACTGATTGAAATCCAATGACTATGTGAAATTTTTCTTAAACAACCTTCCTATCAAATGCAATTTTGCATTTTCTGTGAAGCATGAATTTGAAAGTATGGTCATCTGCCTCATTATAGGGATAACTGAAATATCCAAAACCTAACAGATGTCACACATTAACCTGAATTTCTTCTACGACTAACTAATTTGCATTTGCAGTAACTTGTTGTACTTTGAACTGAGCTTTGCAGTTGGTGGGCTTTTAAATGCTACTTTTGGAAATGCAACTGAGTTGATCATATCAATTTTTGCGTTGAGAAATGGCATGATTCGTGTTGTTCAACAGTCACTACTGGGCTCGATTTTGTCCAACATGTTGCTAGTGCTTGGTTGTGCATTTTTCAGTGGAGGACTTGTCATTATGAAGAGGGAACAAGTGTTTAATAAGGTATGTTGACACTACGTAACAGTTAAATTTTAGATCAAGAAATAAAGCGCTTACTTACATTTCCGTTAGTTGTTGTACTTTTGTAATTTGTTCGGGAAAGGATTGAATAATGCTAATGTTCTTTATAGGCAGCTGCTGGAGTGAACTCTGGGTTGTTGTTGATGTCAGTCATGGGACTGTTATTCCCTGCTGTCTTGCATTCTACACGTACAGAACTGCATTTTGGGAAGTCTGAGTTGGCTCTTTCAAGGTTCAGTAGCTGTGTCATGCTTTTAGCATATGCTGCCTATCTCTACTTTCAGTTGAAGAGCCAGAAGAAACTATATGCTATGGTCAAGGACAATGAGGTTGGTCTTGATTAGAGTTGTTACTTATGTGCTGTTATCTTGGCTCTAAGACATGATTTACTGAACTTGATCCCTGTAAGCAGTGATCCTTTAATAGCTTTTGCTAATTGAATTTGCCTTTGTAACAGAGGAAAATCGTTTTGGAAAGCATAAATGGTCTTGAAGCCTTGTTTTAGTTTTTCTTGATCTTCTTGGATCTTTCATTTATAGCATATCTGATAGATGTCATGATTTTCAGGGAGAGAGTGAGACTGAAATTTCAGAGGATGATGAAGCCCCTGAGATCTCCATGTGGGAAGCAATAGTATGGCTATCTATTCTGACTGTGTGGATTGCAGTACTCTCAGAATATTTGGTTGATGCCATAGAGGTAATTTATCTTCCAGTTACCATATCAAGTCCTGTATTACATGATTAGTGACTTGGTATGCCTTTGGCAATGACCAAGTTTTTTATGAGGAAAGTTTGTGGTTTCTTCTTTAGATGAAAGCTCTGTCCTTTCTGCCTTGACTAATCTGGCTAACATTGAACTTGGTAAAATGAAATGGTTGAATAATTGAAAAATGAGATTATTCAGGAATATGCACTGAATTTCTGGTAGTAGATTTATAATCAAAAAAGTCTTTGTGATTATTCCAGAAGAAATGAAACAAAAGATAGGGTAGAGCTAGGACAGTTATTGTATGAGGTCTACCCAATGCTAAATGCAGAGGCGCATAGTAGATCGATATGAACATCATGAGCTGTCCCGCAATAAACCCAGTTGTTGCTGATACCTTCTTCTCGGTTCCTTCTTCTCCTTCTTCCATAACCCGAGCTCGTAGAAGGAAGAGATAAAATTTGCTTACTCAGCATTGGCCTGTAATTGTAGTCTGTTGACTCCGTTCTGAATTGTGAGATTGTAAAAGTAGCTTTCAGAAAAAAATTTCTGAAGTGTCCAAGCTTCCTTTTTTCTATTCAGTAAAAATTTAGATGTTTTCTCCACATATCATACAAGGTGCGGAATTCTAGTATTATGCTAGTAAAAGTTTATATATTACAAGGTATATTGTGCTTTTTGAAATGCTCTTACAATGTATATGATTGCTGTTTTCAGGGAGCATCTACTGCCTTGAAAATTCCCGTAGCATTTATCAGTGTTATCTTGCTGCCCATTGTTGGAAATGCTGCAGAGCATGCAGGTGCTATTATGTTTGCCATGAAAGATAAACTTGTAAGTATGTCCACCTGCGGTAAACTCTGCATAATTAATTTGTTAGCATAATCTTCAGCAAGACAAAATCAATCTCTTGTGCAGGACATTTCTTTGGGAGTGGCAATAGGCTCATCGACACAGATAGCCATGTTTGGGGTAGGTGCAAACTTTATACAAAGTCATGCAACCTATTATCAATTGAAGATGCATGTTAATCGCCTCATATGCTTCATCTTGTGCTTTCTAATTTTGGTACTATCAGTTATACCTCAGTTGTTGGTACAAATGGACAGAAAAAGCTCTTATTATATACTGTGTTTCCTTTACCAGGAAGAATGCAGAAATTAGGGAGAAATGTATTAAATTTTTCCTGGTGCAGAAGTTGTCAGTTCTTATGAAAGCAGCTGCAGATGAAACAGTAGGACTCAGCATAATTTCTTTTTTAGCTGCTGAACAGGACCCCTTATAATTGATATTGTGTTTGCCTCTGTTTGAGGCTACTAAAAGAATTAGTAAACTTCAAAGAAATGACTGTTAGACAATATTTCACTCCTACACACATAGCAAAAAGGAATTATTGAAGAATGAACATTCTTATCTAATTAGTAGAAGATATGCTATGTTGTAGTTGTATCCTACTAGGCTTTGTTCTGTGCTTCAAGGCAAGGTGGAGAACTTAACTTGCACAAATTGCAAAGACACCTGCCTCAGTTGTCATCATCATTAGTCAACCATTTAAAAGAAGAAAAAAAAAAAGATAATGGCCATAAAGAATTAGTTATGCTTGAGTAATTTCTGCCTTGCATTTTTATAATGTTCTATTCATATTTACAGTGACATGAAATATGTGACTTTTGCTTCCTCATTATAGATTCTTAGTATATTCTTGTAATGACTGCAGATTCCGTTTTGCGTCATAATTGCATGGATCATGGGGCAGCCTTTGGACTTAAATTTTCAACTTTTTGAGACAGCTACGCTTTTTCTTGCTGTGATAGTGGTGGCTTTCATGTTGCAGGTTTGCTATTTCAGAAAATTGGTCTTCTAGAACACATGTAAATATGGCAGTATTTTCCTGTGCCTGCAGATAGCAGGAAAAACTATCTTGTACAGCCTGCATTTGATCTTGATAACGAAGAGTGTGGAACATATTTAGATGTGAACATCTCAAATCCCATAGCCTTGAAACAATTTCTTACCAAGAAATAACTTTTCGAAAGATAAAATGTGAAAGATTTTTTATTTTCAGCAATCAAACTGTTTCAATTTTTCCGGAAGACTTTTCTGTTTATAATGAATGGTTCTTAATTGCTAATTCTGCTGACCTTGCAGGAGGGAACTTCTAACTACTTTAAAGGACTCATGCTCATTCTTTGCTATTTGATAGTAGCAGCAAGTTTCTTCGTACATACAGACATTGATTCAGTCGGTAAGTTATTCTTCCCTTCTACTGTCATTTGGTCAAATGGAAGCTCAAGTACTTTTGATAAATTTTATACTTTGGACATGGTTTTCAACTCTAATTTTTTATCTTTTTTTACTTGCACTAAATTGATCCATTGTATCATATTTACCATTGTCTTCAACCTACATGCAAATATAGAATGTCAATTTTATTTCAAGTAACTTTTCAACCAGTGAAACTACCACCACAGTTATGCATACACAAATTATGTACATAACTTGATCTACATGTGTTTTAGCAGTGGACAAACCCCACAAAAAGGGAGAATAAAGGAAGTAGTTACATGTGGTGGACTGGCCAAATCAACTGGTACATTCAATGAGAAGGAAGATGGTTTTTCCCTGTAGAACTTAGAGTCTAATAGAAGGTTCAAAGATATACCTCTGCCTAAGTAAAAGGTTTGTTTTGTCCATGTATAGTAAGTTAAAGAAGTCCACTTTCTAATTTTAGGTTCATAGATAGTGCTGTTTGGTGCACTTCCTTGCAGAGGCAGCCAGTGGATACTTTCTTCCTCCTTGGCCGAAGGTTGTATTATGGGAAATGGTTGCATAGATGTTAGTTTTACATTGTAATTTAGAGATTAGGAGTAGCACGTGTCAAATTTAAGAAAATCTGAAGAAATACACAATAAAACTTCATCTAACTGAGATATTTCATGGGTTTGTTTGAATTTTTTTTTTTCAATTTTTGCCCCCTTTTGTCTGCACACCATCTGGCAAGGTCTAGCTTAGATAGATGTTTATCTGCTGTCTATTGCACTGACATGAATTGTATTAAGCCATGTGTCAGAAGAGAAAAATTATCTTAATTTGCTATTTCTCAACTCTCATCTCTTTCTCTCCCTTTTTCACATCCAAGTTCCACATTATTTCTCTTAATGCATTACTTTGATGGGTAAGTAACTTGAGTTTTGACTGGATACTTAGGTGAATATTTAGCTCATTTGGTGAGACAGCAGAACTTGATATATGTTTTTACTATGAAATCAGCAGAGTAGCAGATGCACATCAGTGGAACCAAATAGTTGAGACAAAAAACATTAACTATAAGAAAGTGATAACCTAGATAAACATTAAAATAGCTGCCTTTCAAAGCTCAGCCTTTAACTTTTCAACAAATTTGAGTAATGTTTCTATCAAGCTCTGTTAATTAGAACTGATCTTAGACCTTTTCTTCTCTGCTTCTAGAATTTTTGTCCTAGAATATTGGAGCCTGAGGTAACAAGGACCATATTCTTGACTTAAGGATGGTTATTACAGAAAGTGATAGTGAGAGGAAAATCTGGTTAAAACCAATTTCTTGATCTCAAATCTCATATCTTTGGCTTTTGTTTTCTTATTCTGGAACCTGGAGGTGACTCTCCATGTGGCATGTGCCTGCAACTTGAACTGCTAGTATCTTACCATTATAAGTACAAAAGAGAAGTAAATATTTTCAAACCAACCCATCGATTAAGATTTGCATCAGACCTGAAAGGGTTTTATTTTGCCTTGGTAGGTTTCAATGTCTCATGATTCAGCATTATTTGTTTCTAATACTCTGTTCTCCAACAGAACAAAACCATACCCACAAAGGAAGATAAATAGCGATCCTTTACATATAAATGTACACCACTAATGTGGCATCATCTATTCTCTAGCCGAAGTACTTTAGGAATTGAACCATCAAAAGGACAATCAATCTTCCCTATCCTTTTCATCTCGATATATCCCATTTTTTCTCTATCCAAGTGTGAACGTATTGAAGTTAGGTCACACAAGATAACCAGGAGACCACAATTTTGTCAACAGTTAGTATTAAGTTAAAGTATTAGCCTTAATAAGAATTCAACAGTTATAATTAATTTGGATCATTAAACTGACTTTGAAAATAGATCCTTAATCTTCTGAGAATATCCGGTATCAGGGAATCATTTAGGAGCTTAGAATATACACATTTGTGTGTTTATCTGGCTTGGATATGAAACCTTGACTTGGCAAATGAGACGGCAGAAAGAAACACATAGATAAAAACATGGTATTATTTAGAAATTTTTATTGTTGTGAAGGAAAGTGCTGGGAAGAAACCAAGGCGAGGATGCTTTTCCTTCAAGTTCCCTCATTAGAAAGAAACTAGGAAATCACAGAGGCCCTTCACATATATATAAGAAGGAAGCAATGAATGGACATCAGCATGTATAAGGGATCATAGCTAGTTGCAGGAGGAGAGTTTCGTAACTAACGATGGCTCGAATATTTGAAGCCATGGAGAATGATGAGAGTATTGTTAATCTCTCTGGTGGCATACTGCTACTGTGCCAACTTTTCATTGCAATTTCAATCATATCAATGATTATTTTTGGTTGCGTGGATGGTGCAAACAACGACAACGAAAACAAAGAGAAAAAGGATAACGAGAAAGACAAGCCTCCGCCGAATCAGGTCACTATCGGCTGTTGTGATGGTGGTTGTTGCAGCACTGGCGATGGTGGCGATGGTGGCGATGGTGGCGGATGTGGAGGTTGTGGTGGTGATTAATTAGACCATCTAGCTAGGCGGACTGGCGTAGACAGCTACCAAACCATGATCCTCTCTTAGTGCTTCTGTTTGTTTTTGTTCTCTTGTGCGTGCTTCTAAACAGAGTCATTTTGATACTCTGATTGTTTTTTAGTGTAATATTTTGCCGTAATCCATTATTGTGATGAGTAGTTTTAAGCTGTGAGGGTACGTCCCTGGGTCAGGGTGCCTGAAAACTTTGGGCAGCTTCGGTTCTTGCCTTGAAGCTGATCAGCCCGCAGTGGTCTATATATTCATCTTCTAAAGCTGTACCATATCAAGATCCATTTAATCATTTCCTTCAATTTTTGCCACTTGGCAAACTGTATTAGAAGCTAAATACCAAGGAAAGCTAACGACACAAACACAAGGGGCTGGCGCAAAGTCTAAAGTCTCTTTCTCCAGGAAATTTATGTAATTATTATATCATGAGTTCCTAAAATTACGTTGAAACTGGCTCTTAAAATTTGATCCTTTAGAGCTAAAAAGAGATGAGTGCATATTCAATTCTAAATCAATATAGGCAAAATTAATCAAGTATATATGGAACTTTGTTGCTCGGATGGCCTAGCTAGGCTCTGTCGGGATCAAAACAACTGCAAATATTTCCAGTTGTTCTATCCACGTAGGTTACTATATATTGATGTTTGTAAATGGGACTTCTGATTACAAGGAGTGAAACAGGATGAAGTAGAAGCGGCAGAGAGGAGGATTGAGATTAGGGTAGCGTGTAGAGCAATCGGCCGGTTTGATCTCTATGTTCATGCTCCACTTACATTATACTAATTAAATTATCTTAATAAATTTTTTAAGTGTAATATCAAAAAAATTTCAGAAAAATTCAAATAAGTCTTTATATTTTGATCACGTTCAATAAAAGTTTTTATATTTTTATTTTAAGTCAAATAAAATTTTATATTTTTATTTTGAATTAAATAAATTTTTATAACTAATACTTGACTTACTCATTATCATTATATGTTGTATAACGCTGACTTGGTACACTGCTAATATATCATAATTGATGACGATGTGTTTTGCTGACACATTATAATTGATAATAACGTAACATATTAATTTGGCATGCAAATATGATCATGTGTATTTTTTACCCTCTATATCAATACTATTTCAATGCTATGTCGATATAAAATGATAAACAGTATTTTGATTAATGACAAATAATCAATAATTAATCATAAAAATTTATTTGATTCGAAATAAAAGTACAAAATCTTAATCGAACATAATAAAAAAAATAAAGATCTTATTGCAATTTTTTTAATTAATTTAGAGACTTATTCGAGAATTATGTAATTTTTTTATTACTAATATTATACAACAAAATATGATTACATACTACATCATTAAACACCTTGTCAAACATTGCTAACCATGTCTAACATCTCTGCCAATGGACTAGGACTTGTTTTGTTCATTGGTAATTTATTTTCCAACGAAAATTTTTTTCAAAATTTCTCCAAATTTAGCATATGGTACTTAAAATTTGATACTTATTGATTTTCAAATTCAAGAACATATAATAAACTATTATTATCATATGAAACTCGTAAACACAAGTTTGAGATTGACTGCTTTAAATTTAACTATTTTAATTTATATCACATATGTACATAATTGATAAACAAATATATTTATACAAGTTAATTCGGCTCATAAACTTTTGAGTAAAATATTAAATACTCCAACTTTATTTACTTAAATAATAACAAATGGACATCCTAATATTTAATTTCAGTAATTTATATGTAATTTTTTTATTTAAACAATAAAATTCGAATTTTTATTTCCTTAAAAATAATAATTATGAGCTATCTATACTGTTTTTCGACATTAAAAATAGAAAATATAAAAAAATAAAAAGAAGAAGAAGAAGGAAGAGTGTGACGATAAAGTTGGTAGTATTAGTAATGCATTACCACGTCATCATTCGGATTTCTTTATTTTTCCGCAAATAGCAAACCCTAAAATGAGAAGAAAATAAATAAATAAATAATTAACAAGATTATCCCCACATCTCTCGCAGTTCATTGAAGAGTCAAGCTAGATTTGCAAAACCTTAATCGATCCGAGAAGGAAAAAGAATCACTCTTCAAATTCTTCTTAGAGAAGAGAAAGGGTAGCCATGGTCAGTCACTCAGCTCTCTTTCAATTCCATTCTCATCTCTCTTCGCTTATTTTCACTCAAATCTTCTATCATCTTTTTTTTTTTTAAATAATTACTTTCAGACTGGCCGCGGAGTCAGGGACCGATCGCGACGTGACCACCCGCCGTCGGGAAGTTTGGGGAGGAGCAATGCACCGCCGTCGAGACACCTTTGGTTGGGGAATCTATCGCACAGTATATTAGAGCCGGACCTCACGGACCATTTCTTACAGTTTGGGGAACTAGAGAGCGTGGCTTTCCAGCCAGGTCGAAGCTACGCTTTTATCAATTTCAAAAACGAAGAAGATGCTATTTCCGCCATGAAGGCGCTCCAGGGTTTCCCTGTAGCGGGGAATCCGCTTAGGATTGAATTTGCCAAGGCGGTTAGTCTTGAACCATTACTATTATTTCTTAGTCTTTCGATACTGTTGATATTTTCTGGAATGAATTTGAATTTGAGTGAGTTTTCCAAAACTTGTGTGTTTAGTAGCAGATGATTGGCAGGGAAATTAAGAGAAGATTAAGATTTTTAAATAAACATAATTCACCATTAAAGGAATCTGAAAAACCAACTAGAAGCTTAAGTTTAGAATCCAAAATGAATATTAACTTGGCCAAATTAAGGCTCTGACTGGTTGTTACTAATTTGCTGCTTGCTTTTTAACTTCTGGAAATGAAAAACAGAAAAGCCTGTTTTTGAATTCCTAAAATTTAATTGGTTTGTTTTTAATAATAAAATGTGTGGTCTTCTAACGTTTATTATATGGAACAATTAATTTTGACTATGTTTTATATCTTTGCCAATTGGTCATTTCTAATCAAATGCAATTTTACGTTTTACTATTTATCCTTCCGCCTTTTAGCAACTTTTAAGAATGCAAAGCAAACAGCAAAGGCACCAACCAAAAGAGCCAAAATAAATGAAGAAAATAGTGTTGCAGTCCACTTAATTGAACAATTGATTGTGAGTTCCCTGCAGTTTCATCAAAATACCTGGTTAGAAATATGGAACAATTATAGGTTGGCAACTGACCTCCTACGTTTATATTCTTGGAGATTCATGCCATAACAACAAATAACATATTGGGAATAAGTGTGAATCAACATATTCAAGACTCAAGTTCACTGCCTCAAAGCAAATTATATGATTCTTTATGTGGAAGTCCTTTTAATTTGCATCTTTCTCCCAGTAGCAGCAACTCTAAGAAACTATATCCTCCTCCACAGCACAATTTTATCTGCAAAGGTTGCATTCATAGTAAGTAACTGGTAAAACTAAAGTAAGCACCATGGAGTTAAGATTTTGATAAGGCTCAGCATGGTCTTCTTAATTGCATACAACAGGCTATACACTTTTCTTGATTTGGCAATTAGTATTATGCCTCAAGACTAATCATTACCAACACTTTAAACATCTAATCAGGTTCAGAAATCTCAATTATTTCAAGAATAATGACATAATAAATGAAAAGCAAAAGTAAAATACTTGCTGTCCACTCGCATGATTACAACATTTTAGTTGCATTTTCATCCAAGATACATAGTCTGTGGAACACTGCTATTTACTTCCAATGCACCACTCGGGTTTCTAGAGATTTTTGTTTGACCATAAAACTCAAAGAGGGTTCTCTATTACGATGGATGTTCTATTTTGTCAATAAGCTTTCTTCCTTGCTTTGTTAATTTCTCTATTCTTGCCAAGCACTCAGCATGAAATGCAACTGTTAACATCCATAGAATTTCAAGTTATAATTTATGGCAACTTGAAAAGGTTGATTAGAAGTCAACTGCTCCCCAAGTTTAGACCAAATAATCAGTGACTTGTATATGGAATTTTTACTTCACGGTAAATGTGTTTGTAAGTGAATCAGTGGCTCCTATCTTCCTGGAGCCTAGTTATGCATTCAATATAATTCACTTTTAATGCTATCTCGTGCAATTCTTCCATGCATATTCCCAAGCAAAACAGGTACAACGAATAGATTTTCTCTATGGAAACTCTTTGCTGCAATGCTTCTTCAGATCCATTCATTGCACTTAACCATGCTGGGAAGTGGACTTTTGAAAGTTAAAATTGTTGAATATGATGGATAAACTTTATTGTCCTGGAAAATTATCATTCCCAACACATTTGAATTGAACAAAGAAACATTACTTTTACATTGAAGATCTTGCATTGAGGTGGTAAATCAAAAACGATCTCTGTATCATAATTTTGTTGCTACCTCATTAAGCATGCAGAACATGTCTGCCATACAGGTTGGCTGCAGAACATTGTGTCTGTGTAAACTCCATATGATTTTGTTGTTCAAATCCAGTGGTTCTCCTTAATGGTATGATGAAAAGGCTTGACCTTTTAGTTTTTTTACAATCCTTTTCTAATGTCAGTAGCTGAATGGGTACATATAGGGTCATCATTAATTATGTTGATACAGGAATTGTATCTTGTGCAGCACTTTGAAAATTTTCTCCATGAAAGAAAAGAAAATTTACTTAAGACAGAGCTTTTCCTCTGCTGCCAATAAATCTATCTCCCTCAACTTCCACAACCTATAAAGATGCTCATACCAGCAGACACTTGAACATGAACAACATATGTTCTCTGGTGAAGTAGGTTGTTTTCTAATAATTATTTTAGAATCCTTTTGGTGCTACTTGATCTAGATTACTCACATTCCAGCTTCTTATTTTGCATAGGAGTTAAGTCTGAGTGAATAACTGACCATAATATAAATATAACAAGTTGCAGCAGCCATCAACCTTTTTCTTTGCTAGCAATAACTGATCTTAGTTGAGTTCTACTATGATATCCTTGTTGAAAGATATATAAAGAATAATGAAATAATATAACATCTCAAAGATAAAGTCAGATAAAGGAAAGAAGGAACTGAGAGAAAGAGGAGAATGACTGGAATTGACAATTACTAGATTTTGAATAGAAGCACCAATCTAAGTTGAAATTTGACCTTCAAATATTGAATCTTGGACTGTATTGGAAGGTGAAAGCTGTAGAAGGAAGATCATTGACATTGTTTTTAGGATAAATTGATACTGTTGTTAAGTATCCTTTGCAGTTTAACCAAGCCAATCATAATCAGCACCAGAGTGCCTTCCTCAATTAAAGGAGGATGATTGATTAAATAGTGAACATTATAGACTCTTCTAATAGCTAGCAACTTGGAGCAGATGGTATAAACTGTGCCAACAAGAGCCATGAAACTGGCCATTACATAACCAACAGTCTCTTCAAATATCTGAATGTATTGCACGATGACTATGTATAAGATAGAGAGCATAAAATATAACTTCAAGTAGCCAATCTTGGTAAGCAACATGTTTCTCAAATGCTAACAAATGGCCAAGCTTGCTTTCAAGGTCAATATCTTTCTTTTCTCTGAAATGTTTCCATTTTAGCTGTGACAGTAAATCAAGAAGTATTCTCAACTTGCGACATATTGGAATATAAGATGAAAATGATTACTCGTTCTTCCTCTTGCCATTGATTTACCACAGCACACATTGCTAATTTTGTGAGCATTAAAATTATTGAGGGGAATGTCTTGTAAACTTATAATCCCATAATAATTAGTCATCACCTTCAGTATAACTTTCATGCTGCCTGTTGACCATATGCAATCTTAAACGACCATTCTTAGTTTAATTTCAAATTGTTACTTAATTATTATGAAGTATGACTGTTAAAAGAGGCGTTTCTGTGTTAAAGTGATTACTAAATGTTGTAATTGTTATCTTGCATGCCTGCCTTATTTTTCAAGATTCAATTCCCTCCGAAAGAGACAACAGAGAAAGAATAGATAACAAAATTAGAATAACATAAATAAATAAAGCAAGCCTCAATGCTTTATTGCTTAAAAACTGTCTTCTCTTTATATCTGGTCATAGAAGTTCTAAGTAGTCCTTGATCGAGATTATAATTGAATGATTGTTCATATAAACAATAGAGAATTTGAATATTCAGCCAAGAGGTATACATTGAGCAGGCTAGCTTTTCTTTTCCATATTTAGTCTTCTCAGAACTCAACTCTCCAAGAAGAAAAGGTCTTTGTGATAAGAGTTTTTCTGGCAAGTTTTGCAGGATTAGACTCGGGAACCTTTGTGATTCAATTATTGACTGGCTGTTCTGTAAATCTAAGTGATCATATTCACTTCAGAGGTGTTGAAAGCCTATATATTTTCACAACATTGATCTGTTCTACTTGTAAAGATGCATCTGTCAGTTTCACAGCATGGTTTATATGTTTGACTTTTGGTCCAATAAATGTTTGAACTTGTTTGTCTTCTCAGCAAACTATGAGTACTTGTGCTTGTGGCAGCTTATGATTCAATTATGTGTGTTTCTGTGCTGTGAACCATTGTGTAGTTTTTCGCTTTTATGATGAGATGTGTGTGTGGGGGTGTGTGAATATTTTGTAGTTCTTAGTTAGAGGAGGGAGGTGCCATTTCTGCATAATGGAGAGTTTTGTTGGCTTCTTACCAATGCCTTTAGCCTGTACTCTCATCATTATTGACCAGGCAGATTTCTCTGCTGGGGCTTGCTTGGTGGAGGTTTTGTTGCTTTTCTTATATTTATTGGAGATTTGGAGTATGCACGTGAGTTAGTAGAAGAGGTGCTCAAAATGAAATGAAATTGCCTGTGATTAAATTTTTGACAGTCTATGGAAGCTTGATTATTATATATATATGTCTCTGGCGGGGGGGGGGGGGGGAACCGTCAACACATGGATGGTTATGTTGTGGTCATAAGTAAAACCAGGTTTAGAATCTGTTCAGGATTATGACTATCTTCTGGTTGTGCAGCAACTGGAACTTGAGGCAAATGATTCTGCTTTTGAACTAGTAAACTGGTAGAATCTAGTTCAACTGGATCATGTTTGAAAAGTTGCAGATGTTAGAAACTTACATTTGGTTAGTTTGATCTACCTAATTGCGGTCTTTTATTCAAGTGACAGTAGATACTTTAAACACATGAAGTGGTTCCTGTGATTGAAAAATAGGGATTTTTCTGTGCAGATAATTAACTCGAGGCATTTAGAAGCTGCAAGTTTAGGTAAACACAACATGATAATGTTCTGTAATCTGGCATTTGGCTTGATACAACTGGAAGGTCCTACAATTAGCACTCCATATTTATTTGCTTTCGTATAGCTTGTATTTCTTTTGCTTTCTATTCTTGTACTTTGTATGTTTTTTACATGGCAGTGTTTTTCACTTCATGAATTGCAACTCTGATAATACATGGGGGTGTGAAAAACTTTTGAATGCCAAGTTACAATTTTAAAGCCTTGTTCTCTACAGCATTTCCCTCATGATCAAAAAGAGATACCTTATTTGACAAAGTTAGTCAAAATCCTCCAACACAATGCCCCCTTAGGTGGTGTTTTTACTTCCACCTTGATTACAGAGGCAGTAGGATCTTGAGGTGAATTGTTACAGTGGCTGGCTATTTTTCATTAGCTCTGGAAGTTTGCCACACCATAGTCCAACATGTCTATAGAGTGTGTTTGCTAGTAGAAATGGCTATTCTTGCATACAATGGTATGGAGGCATAACTGAATTCTTTCTCCATATCCAACCACTCGATGTCTATACCCTTGCTTTTTTAAACTTAATCAATCTAGATTAAAATCATATAAGACTGCTTAAAGTAAGGGTTGGTCTTCCCCTTACCTAGTGATATTCTTGATCACAGGACAAGTCATTGACATCATTACATGATGAGGACTACTTGCAACGTCGAGATGAGCAGCGTTCTACAGTAAGAGGGTCCCCTTTCTCACCAAGGGACCCTAGAGCACATCATGCTAGTCCTGAACATTTTGCCCCTGACAAATCAAAGATGAATGATAGAAGTGCAGAGCCCAGTGAGGTCCTATGGATAGGATTTCCAGCTCTATTGAAAGTGGATGAAGTGATTTTAAGGAAGGCTTTTTCGCCATTTGGTGAGCTAGAGAAGATTACTGTGTTTCCAGGTCGTAGTTATGCTTTTGTTCGGTTTAGGAGTGTAATTTCAGCTTGCAGGGCAAAAGAAACTCTTCAGGGGAAGTTATTTGGGAACCCCCGTGTGCATATTTGTTTTGCAAAGAGTGAGGGCGGGCCATCCAACAGTGGAAGAGGCTCAGTGAATGCCCCCAACTCTCCACATTTCAGGTTAAATGGTCGCTCGGGGTCTTCTGAGAACTTTCTGCAGGATAGGAAGTTTTCAGACTTAACAGAAGATGCAAGCATCCGATCTCCTTATATGCCAAATTTTGATTCTGGTGATTCTGATGTCTACAGTTTCAATAGGCAAGGTAGTTCACGGAGTGCTGGAAGTACATATGAACCCTGGAGGTTTGGAGAAGGGGGGCCTGATCCTCGACTACCACAAGATTTGTATGAACATAGTAAAAGTCCAATGAGATTCCATGACTTTCCTCCAAAATTACCCCAGAAAACTGCATACTATGAAGAACCATGGGATATGCCTGAAGACACCTATTCCACCCATGGAACCAAGAAATTGAAAACTGGCTCCTTTCCTCCTGAGAAAGAGCTACCGGAGTATCCTTTATCTGATCTTGAACATGAAAAACATGCTTTTCCAAGGATGCTCTCTGATTTTACTCAATCTGAGGCTTTTGATAAGAACTTTGAACCTGGAGCTTTTGGGTATAAACAGATTCCCGATCGGCCAATGAATTTAGCTCCAACTCATGAGGAAAGGAATGATCACTGGAAACCATCTTACGATGGTTTTCAAGTAGGATCTGGTTCTCTACAATCAAATGTAATTGAAAGGAAAAGATTTACTCCTGAACTGGATCCGCCATCTTTGAAAGAGTGGAAGTGGGAGGGGACAATAGCCAAGGGTGGAACTCCTGTCTGTCGTGCTCGATGCTTTCCTGTTGGAAAAGTCCTTGACATCATGCTGTAAGTAGTAAAAAATCCTTTCTCATAGGTTTTTTTTTTTTTTTTCAGTATCCTTTCTCATAGATAACATGGCACTATACTGATTAATGATTAGTTGCTGTCATTTAGTCCTTCATTTTCTTTAAGTAACTTTATTCATCCTAGGTGCATTAGGTGTCCTATGAAATGGGATGGTTCCATTTTGTTTCCCTTATTCAAGTAATGGTTTCAAGCCACAAATTGACTGAATAATGTATCATTTTTCAGTAGATAGATTGAGATTTAATTGTTTATTTTCCTATTTTACTGGTACAATATAAAGTAGAAGGATCTCTGCAAGTATTTGTAATGCACGTATTTGTTGTTTAATATTTTTAGATTTCTTGACAAAAAAATTTGATTTTTTTCATTTATTTTATGAAAAATGACTGAACCTTGTTGATTTAATGGGGCGTCACATAGTACATCTGCACTCCTACCCTTTGGACTTCACTAAAATTACTGATTAGCCTGACCATGATGCTGCAGGCCTGAATTTTTAGATTGCACAGCAAGGACTGGTCTAGACATGCTTGCAAAGCACTACTATCAAGCATCTAGTGCTTGGGTTGTTTTCTTTGTCCCTGAAAGTGATGCTGACATGGGATTCTACAATGAATTCATGCATTACTTGGAAGAGAAGCAGCGGGCAGCTGTTGCTAAATTAGATGATAAGACCACCTTATTTCTTGTACCACCATCAGATTTTTCAGAGAAAGTACTGAAAGTACCTGGGAAACTGAGCATTTCAGGTGTTGTTTTGAGATTAGAGCATTCTGGTTCCAGTTTCGGGTCTTCTCATCCAAATGAAAGAAAAGATGCAAGCTTGTTACCTTTTCATGGTGACACATCTTTTGCAAAGCCATCAACCCCTTCAGGGCCATTTCCTTCAATGACATCTTATCCAGAATTAAGTAGATCAGGAAATAAAGACATCTCCTTTCCAGGGAATGGGGCTCCATCAGCTCCACCTCTTTCACTTTCTGGGTCAGCTCATTCTGTTGGAAATGTGTCTGACTTGTATAATGAGCACAGACGTGATCATGCTCTCCAGCGAAATGCTATATTTGGACCAAGCTGGTCTTCTCATGATCAGCAGAATCCAGTTTCTGGTGCCAGAAATACTCCATCTCAAGTTTCCAGTAGTGCTTATGATCCTGCAGTTCAGGGACATCAGTCAATTGTGCCAAGGGCAGTGCAAGAAACATATTCTAGTACTGGTGGAATTTCAGGTATTCCATTATCTGGAAACAGCAAACCGACTTTGCAGGAAATCAAATCTTCAGTCCCTCTATCTATGCCTATTTCAGCCCTTCAACCAGAACAACTAGCACAACTGGCGTCATGTCTTGTTGGGCAGCAGAGGCAGGTAGGAAATACTTCAAATGTATCTATGGGGGAGAATTTTCGGCACACAAACACAATGGACCAGTCCGACATGTTGAGACAATCACAGAGATATGCTTTACAAAATAATCAGGCAACTCCTGAGCTTTCAACATCTCAGTTTTCTCAAGTGCAACAGTTGCAGCAGCAGACCTCAAATGCAGTTGCAGCAGTGCCTCAAGCAGCCCAAAGAAGTCAACAATTGCAAGGTAATGGTATGCAGGAAGAAGGCGATGCAGATCCACAGAAACGCTTGCAAGCAACATTACAGCTGGCAGCAGCTCTTCTTCAACAAATTCAACAGGGGAAAGGGACTTGAACAGGTCCCAGATGTGTTGTTACTTTTAGCAGTTAGCTTAACGAAATTTCGCAGGTTTGTTTTTCAAGGGTTGGCCATAGTTTTTAGCAATTGTGCATAAGGAGGGTGAAGCGGCACACACTTTTGGTATTTCCTCGTCAGCTAATTACATTGCTTTATGTTCGTAGATTTGTTTAGTGAGCAAGCTGCTTGCTATGTGTTTCCTGTTTTACTTAGTTAACAAGTCGAAGAAGAAGACCAGCCATGTTGATATCTACCTTTCTGAAGTTGCAAAAGCATAGTTTTCTCTCTATGCATTGATCTATTTTTTCTAGCATTGTCTGTTCTGCTGAAAATGATTTCTTGCAGAAAAATGTTCCATGGAAAATGTCTTTATGAAAGCAGACTGAACATAGAAGCTTATATTGATAAGCAAGTTCAATTAATTTGGAGATTGTGCAACTACACAAAAGTGGATCTTTGGAATCACTGAAATATTTCAAAGGCAATGTCCACAAAGAATTGAAGAATTTTGAAGATGACATACAGAAATAAGACTGCTTTCATGGTGCGTTGGTTCCCAGCATAGTGCTGGGTATTTTTACATATACAAAAAGAATAAAAATAGAATTTGGCACTGAAATCTCGTGACTGTACACTCTGTGCATAAAAATTCGGTTGGTTTGCAGCTTCTCAGACATAGAAGTAGGTGGATGCATCTGTTGCATTAGCTGTGTCTCTGCAGAGGATAGACCGAGCTTCAATCACAGAACGAGGAGGCTCAAGATCTTTTTCTTGGAGCAAATTTCCTTGCAGTCGCTGCATTTGGGAAGCAAAGGTGTCATCCAGTATCTACAAAAAGAGATGAGAGAAAGAATGTTATGAGAAACTGCACTGCAAATCTGCATCTAAACCAGATTGAAATGCTATCCCTTTTCAACTACAAATAATCTCTCATTTAACATATAACAAGTTGAATAAAGTTGGACTTGAGCACTTGCCCCCAGAGCAAAATATGATCCATTATACCACACTCTGTTTTCCTTCCTGCCTTCAAGAAATTTCAGTACAATCTGGTGCAAGTAGTTAATTAAAACAATGTTAGAAGATATAAGACAAAGCTAAGTAGCAAAGGGTCCAATCAACAATAATTATTTGTCTTCACCTGTCCCATCCTATCCCAAAATCCACGGCAGGTTGCTACAAATATTCGACTTGTGAAGACCTCATGTAAGTTAGAGATAGAGTCAATCAGTTGTGAACTGAGCATCTGCATTCTCTCACGGATCTCAGCCTCTCCATCTTCTTCCTTTATCTCCTCCAGAATCCTCTTTAGTCTTGTGTTTCGATTAGCTTGTGTCTGAAACAGTTATAGTTTTTTTCAGAGCTTAAGGATGAACAAGTAGCAAAAGGAAGAATAGGGTAAATTGGTTTTTTCTTTCAAATCATAGAAATAAAATTCAAAATGCCTTTTTAAACCAGAATAATCAATCAAATCCAGGTGCAACAAAACTAATTTCAAGAGTCTGATATATCATTTTAATGAACTACTAACCTGACATCACTTGCGCACATACCCTTGAACAATGCTTGGAGTTCAACAGCAATATAATCTTGACTATGTTCAATAAATTAAAATTTTAACACAGAAATCATATTAATTAGGACTTACATTGTTAACAAGTTTCTCCACTGTTGCCTGCAAGTAATTTTTATACTTTGTCCTCAACATGACAGTGATTCCATTCATCTGCTCACCAAACAGCAACTTCTTGTCTCCCATGAGAGGCAGATAGGATGCCCAAGATTTTAAGATATCCTCCACTTTACAGTGCAAGACATCAAGAATTCTCTTGACGGTGTTGAGGAAGATTCCTAACTGGAAAAAGGACTAACTTTGGTAAGATATGTAAGAACCACACACATTGCTGGCTCAATTGACTTGAGTTCAATATTCTGTTGACCTAATAGGCAACTGCTTCCATGCTATTAATTATAAGGATTATGGTGCACTCACCTGGCTGGGAACTGAATAGAGTGCTGTTGACTGCCTTCTTGTCAGCTTCTGGACATGCATATTAAGCCTTTTTGGAATGCTATCTTTCAAAGGAGTCAAGATGTCATTGTATTGTTTCTCTAGTGCTTTTACGATTGCTCTTTCCACATTGGCAACAGCCTTCAGGAAACCATAATTATGAAATGTCAGTAGATGAAGAAGTAATGACCTCATATGGAATTAAATGTGTGTAAAAAAGCGCCAAGTGCAAAGAAACAGGATCCACCACACAGACGATATGAATGTTTGTGTTTGCCAAACATAAAATAATTGCACATGCACACTGAGAGAAAGAGGAGCTAGCAACTGTCAAAAAGATTTAGAAATTACATTTTCCAAGACCAGTGAGTACTGAGGCCATCGATTGATCACCACCTCATATCCACTAAGAGAATCTTTGATCTTCTCATACATTTCTTCAGCAAACGGAGAGGTGGAATGATTTGTTGTTACTCCAGACCATGGCACCTGATTATATCACAAAGTCCAACACAACCGTACCAAATAAGTTGATCCAGTTCCTTGATAGTGTACACGCTCATTGATGCATGTATCCAAAAAAAAAAAAGAATTAATTTTCTTTCCTTTGGCATTGGGGTTAGGATAGGGGGCAAAGGCATGCGGGTGGAGGTATAAAAAAGAGAGAGAAAGGTTCTTTACTTTTTAAATATACATCAAACATTGATTTGGAGATTACATATCTCATGAACATAAGTAAAATTTTTTTTTAAAAAAAATTAAGTATACCTTTTCAGACTTGCAAAGATCAAGTAACTTAAGCTGCATATCCTCTACCCACACCATTATGTAATTGTGAAACAAAGTCTTTGAGTCTACACCTTCCTGCACAGAACTGAAGCAGGCAGAAGATAGCGTGTAAGACACAGACCTTCAACTCTATATTAGGTCATAATCCGAATTCATACAAGTTCCAGGGCATCAGATGGCAAAACTAAAGTATTTTATTCTAGCATATACAAAGAGGGATTTTAATCACACACCTGATGTTCCATGACTCAAGATCCCTCTCAAAATCTGCAATTGCAATCAAAAGTTCATTAACATGTGATGCAGGACTAGATGGAGGCCATGCAGCAAGGAAACCAGTAAGCCTGTTACACAACTCCGTGCTGTATACTGCAGCTGTGATGTTTGACAGGTCAATTGAACTGGAACAGAGGAATGTGTGTTAGAACGCATCATACAATAAACTAGCTACTGACTAAAAGCTAACTGAAATTTTAGCACACATTTGAAAAAAGTAATAATAATCAATGAATGCCATTTCATGAGTTGCACACGAAATCTATTAGTATCTCACATGATTTCAAAACCTTCATGAATAAGCTTTTTAATTTTTATCCATAAAACGTGCCTGTACCTGGGGAGTATATGCTGATTGTGGATCTTGATGTCTGCCTGAATCTCTTTACTAATGTTTATACACAGATTCTTCATCTTCAGATAAGCTGTTGAGATGGTAATTGTGTCCAAGAGAAAACCTTCAGAGTTGCTTGAAACAAACTCATCAGTCTCAATCATGTGCTTCCGACACCTTTTTTTTGCTGCAGTCTGCAAAATGTTATCATCACTAGCATTATAAATTTGTTTAGTGTATCAAAACAAAGAGCAGAACAAGACAATCCTGCTATTGCTTTAATACATGGAAGAAAATAAACATCAGAATTCGACAATGTCTTCCTTTACTGCAGCCATATCTAAATTTTCTGGTAAACTATCATGGAGGCATAGAAAATATTAGTAAAATAATTTACAAGGACATTCCAGTAATGCTGCATAAGCAATTTTCCTTTCCATTAATCACATACATTAATATTTAAATCCCCGTGTATCTAATTAATTAAATGAGTTAACAGAACAAAAGGCCGCTTTAAACAAGAATGCTAGGCTGGTTGTGGATGAACCTTTCATTCACATCACATTATCCAAAAATGGTGGCAATTTGATTCTGTGTAATAGAAAGTTCAGTCATTATTGACAAACTGAAATTACCTGCAAATAGTTTCTCAACATAGTCTGAGCATCAGGAGATAGTATATCATGAAGAAGAGTGTATACTTTAACAGCAGGAGCTAGAGCTGGTGCTGCAGTCTCTTGGGTTGGGCCAAACAAGTCTGCTAGCCCTGTAGGAGATTTTTCATCTAATGACTTGTAGTTCTCAAAAGCATTTGCCAAGAGACTCTCAATTTGTGTTTCACAATCAAGCAATATGCTTTTCTGGAAGAGAGCAGGCAGGGGTTATACAGCGTGAGCCATCTCAGAAAAACATAGTTACATTAAAATTTCTGAAGCATACAAGTATCAAACACATTTCATTTGCAGAATGAATGGAAGCACATAATCCTACTGTATATCATTTGGAGATGCAGCAAATCCAACCACTCTCCAATAGTGATTTCACAAAATGGTGATACACTTTCCATGACAATAGAAGAAAACTAAAAATTAAGGACACATCTGAAGTTTTGACTTCCAAAAAATGACAGCGAAGCAAGATTCCAGGATAAATAAATTAACTTTTCCTAAATTGTGTTAAAAATTCAGGATATGGAAAACTGGCAGCCCACAATAGCTTCTTGCTTCAAGGACATAGAGAGCACAGTTAGATTTAGGTGTCAAATTAATTCAGTCAGTCACAATGATTCATGTCAAATATATGATCACTGTAACTATTTAATTAATCAACAAATTAGGACACATCTGAAAATTTTACTTTCAAAAAAAAAATCACAGTGATGCTAGATTCCCGGCCTAAAAATTTGACAAATGAAAGATCCTCTCAGATAACTTTTCCTAGATTACTGTTAAAACTTCAGGACATAAAAACTGGCAGCACACAAATGATTCTTGCTCCAAGGGCATAGAGAGCAAAGTTAGATTTAGCTGGCAAATTAATTCCGTTGGTCACAATGATTCATGTCAAATATATGATCACTGTAATTATTTAAAACCCAACATTGATATAAAACCGTAAGCACCATCTGATTATCTAATCGTTCAACAAATCAAGGATTCAAGGTTGATTGAATTGATGTCCCTTTTTAGATAAGGACCCACACAAGTGATTTTCTTCATATATGACAAAGTCATGGCTTGTGAAACCTCAATATAACTTATCATTATTAGTAGCATAGGTAATTGCTAAAGAGCATTGTATGTTACCCTTGGCAAATACATTCTTATGCCATGGGAATTGGGAAATGGACCAGTAGCTCAAGACAAGTGAAGCGATGCTCTAAAGGAACCTCTAATTATCATCATTCTTTAGCCACATCATGTCAGAGATAATTTGAACCACAATAATATCATCTATGAGTTCATTTTTAAAGTAATTGATGCAATCTGTAATCAGAGATGCCTACCTCCTGTCTTGTCAAGCTTTTCTCACTCCTTGCCTTTAAAATAGGTACAAGCAACTCATGCACGAGCTCTAAACAGTCTTTTGTTGGTGTGGCCACATTCATGACATGTAACAGATACCTACAAAGAAACCAAAAAGAGTTAATACATTACAAGGAAATTGCAAGGAGCATGATAGAAATAATGATGATTGCAAACAAAAGTTATACTTAGAACTACCTCAATTTTGTATATGAATCAGAAACGCCATAGTAGTCTGCAAACTCAGTCAATAGCCACTGCCAAGGTCCTTGTAACCTCAAGTTTTGGGAATGGAAATGCTGTGCACGCATTGAAGCCTCCAGGAGTAGATCGTAGGCTAGCGTCTCCACAACGGGTGCACTCTAAAAAAGGAAAACAAAATAGGTGAAGAAAACTCATGCATGCTCACCCATATGTTTACACACTTATAGACATACTTAAACAATGAAGTCCAGTTCCACAGAACTGCCCATGCAATACGAACAGAAATTCTTGCTGTAGATCTTGAAAACTGAGTAACTAACTACTATTTAAATAGTAGCCAAATTAAAATAAAAAAATCACTGTGCTAGTCAGCGTTCAAGAATTATCATTAAGCATCTGATGCTTAAACAAATTAAATCAATCAAATCTGTAATATCATTCAGCTTCTAAAACTCAGAGGAACCACATATCTAGCATTTAACGTACAGAAAAGTTGAACCACCCCAAAAATAACTCCAGAAATTTTAATAATCATAAAATTCTATAGATGAAAATTTTACACCTTAAATGCACACAACTGCTTTTATAAAATCAGACTTCAATACATTGGAGACTAAAAAGACTATTTTCAATCAAATTCCATGCAGCACATCTAGTTCTTTTATCACCAATTGTCACTTATAATTAAGTCAATTAAATTGTTATGATATTTGAAAACTGGAAGAATCAAAATCCTCTAAGTAGTTCTAATGAAATATGTTCACCAGAGTAGATGATGAAAAATACCTTTATCTGACTCGTCTCATCACAAGTAATTGTACTTCCAATAGATAGCTGGATCTTCCCAACACATTCTTCATCGTCATGGTATATGGGCCACCATCTGATTCTATCATTCTGTACAGGATAGTCAATCAAATCCAATTATACTGATTAGTCAATCACATTATGTTATAGGTGGATGGTGTTTATCCCTTAAAAAACCAGATTGTTGAAGATAGCAGACAACACATACGGGATTATCAGTCAAGGATGAAACTGGAATTGTTGTTCGGCCCTGGACTGATTTCTTTTTATCTTGGACTTCCACCAAAAGAGCATCAGCTTCAGTCTCTGGGAAACTAAAAGTACATGCAATTGTAAGATTTTTCTACCATTCAGAGCATAACTCATCTTAGAATATCAAGAATGAATTCAAGTATGATATGGGCACATAAAACTAACTTTATAGCTTATGAGTTATTATAAGTGATTAAACTTGCTGCCAGCCAAAGACTACCAGCCCAGGTCTAAAATATAAGATAGCAACTTACAAGACATGGTAGTCACCACACCCAGGGTGCAAGCAGATTGTGGAACTTGGTTCAACTTTGGTGTCTTCCGTAGTACTCTTTAGCTGGAATAAGCAAGATAATGGTTCTGCAAATATGAAGAGACAACAGATTAGTTGTGCAAGAACATTAAGGTAGGGAAGTTACAAAGAAGTATGTAGTTCATGTCTTTGTTAAGAGTAGGAGCAATGACTGAAAAATTTTTGTTTAGTCGGTGGGCAGATTTTATTGAGAAAGTCATAATAAAATTAAATTTTTAAAAGAGTTTAATCAGAACAATGATAACTTCAAAATTCAAAGCAGCAACAGTCAAGTCGTCACTTGTTATAGATGGAAGTTTCATCGTAAGCTCAAAATATAAGATTATTTTATCACTCATTAATTAACTAATATAGGTTCAATTCAATATATTCATAGCAAATACAAACCTTCAGATGTCACTGAAAATGAGGCTATTTTAAGAGAATTCATGCCAGTTTTCACAAGTGATGAGACGTGTCGGACATAGTCCGCTCCCACTTGCATGTACATTGCACTTCGCTGTGAATATGTGCTTTTAAGTTTCCGCCTTGGGATTATGCGAAGTTTCTTCACTGCAATTATCCAACATCTACAACTTAGGTTTTATATAAGAGAAGTTTTTCTGCAAAAAGAATCCTCAAATTGCAAGAGACTGAAAACATATGGAATGAAATATTTAAAAATAATGAATTTGTAAATGTATTGTAATGGACAGAAATTCCATAAGCCTGCCCATCCTTCCAAATATCAAATTTGTATATATAGTTGCCATATAACCTTTGGCCTTACCTTCCACTCTTATTTTTCCAGCAACCTTCTTTGCCTTCAATGAAAATTGTTCCACATTCTTAGTAGTGCTCACTTCTACTGGTTGTACACCTCGTGGTTGCAACAAAAATTTGTGTAGACTATAAATTACAAGAAAAAGAAAAACCTTGAGAGATCCTTGAAAGGCTAATGGGACAACTTTAATTTCAAAACAATAGACAGAACCTACCCAAAGGCACTTCGGAGTAGAAGGCACTCATCACGCAGAAACTCAGGCGCCTCGGGGCAACCTCTTGCCCATTCATATAGACACAACCGTATGCATGCATCATAAGCGATTAAAGTCTGCCAGGCATATTGACCACTGCAATAACATATTTACAGGATGAAGAATATAAGACTAAGTGGTTCATAACACTAACATTTTCAACAAACATCATCTTAGTATTAATAAAAACTCAATATAGATTGCACCTGGCATTATAATGATGTAAGTCATCAGATGTGTTACTTTGCCAATAAGGGATTTTTTCTTCTTTGTCTCCATTCACGGTCTCATTTACTCTGCACAAGACAATGGTAAAGAAATTTTAGAAATGATAGCATGATCTAAAACCAAAAAGAAAGAAGGAAAAGGTTTTTCATCACAGGCTTCCACGTGAATTGTGCATAATGAAATTGAAGACTACAGCACCTTTCTTCACCAAGCTCAGCGCAATTAAATGATCGAGATTTAGAATCTGCTAAGCCTTCTTTATTGCCATCAAAATGATCTGCTTGCACTGATTTGTATATTCCATCCTGAATTTGCTCAGTTTCTTCTTCAACCTCCATGTCACTCCCTTCTCTTCCAATATCCAATATAGGAGGTGCACTTGGTGTGCCCAAATCTTCAACCTCTTTAAATGTACTCTTAACATGACTAGGAATAGTTGTTCCCTACAGTCAGCATCAACCAAAAAAAATCCCAAGAAAAAGCTAAGTTTTAGTTAATCCACAGAAGCAACCAAAAATCTTCTTTTCAAAGCAAAACCAGTCATTCCAAATCCATATTAAGAAAAATTAAAGATTATGTAAAGTAAAAGCAGCAAAATCATATTTGGTTAAAAATGAGCAAATGTTTAAATTTTAACACCAATCAAGACATAAAAAACCATCCTTTTTTATTAACGCATGTCTTCGTTCCAAAGCAAAACCAATCATACCAAATTCATATTAAGAAAATAAAAGATTATGTAAAGTAAAAGCAGCAAAATCATATTGGGTTAAAAATAAGCAAATGTTTAAATTTTAACACCAATCAAGACATAAAAAACCATCCTTTTCTGTTAATGTATGTCTTGCTTTTCACTTCGAAAAGCACAAAAAAAAAATAGTAAAAGTAACAAGACAAAGAAGAAGGCAAAGCAACAAAAAAAAAAAAAAAAAGAAGTAAAAGTAACAAGCAAAGGAAGCCAAAAAAGATACCAAAACTTTCTCCTTACATGGGCATTATGTACTTGAACTCGTTCCCGGAGTCCAAAAATACCTCCAATACCAGCAGAAGTATAATTTTTCTCAGCAAAATCTCTAACACCCAAATCACCATCAGTAAATCTCCTATTAGTATCGGGCAATTCAACTTTCAAATTCTGCTTTGAAAACCCTCTACTCAAATTCGAGCTACACTTATTACTCCTAAACACATCCTCTTCGTCTGAAAAATTCCCATTCGCAGAATCTCCACCGCCAATATCGTCAGAAACTGAAGCTACGCTTTCGTCGTCGTCCTCGTCTATCAGACTATGAGGTCCAAGCAAGCCAGAGCGGAATTTGAGAGGAGGAGGCAAAATATGGGGGGAAAAAAGAGGGGCAGTGTTGTAAATAAGAGGGGATTTGGGGAATGAGTCGTGAGGTGATAGTTTTTCTGTTAATGGCGATCTAATTCTTGGTTCTTGATCTGTTTCTTTGCCCTGCAAAAGCAGTCAAATTTTATTGGAAAACCAAAGGCAACAGAAGTGAAAGAGAAGCAAAAGGGAAAAAAGAAAATACCTGGTTGATCCAGTTGATTGCTGATTCGTCTAAGCCTTCGGTGAACATTATCAGCCCTGTCTTCTTAGCTGACAGAGAAAGAGGGAGCTTTGAGTTAAGATCGGAGGCACTGAGGAAGAAGAGAAATAGGAGCTGAGAGTTGAAGCAAGGCAAAAAGGAAAGGAAAATGAAAGGAGCGGTCTTTCTGCTTTCTTTTTGGGATCTTTCGAAAATGGTAACGGCTAGTTTGACCTTTTTTTTTTTTTTTTCCGCTTTCCTTGTAAAGGACTCTTTTATGTCTAATTCTCTCTTTCCGACTTTGATAATACCCGTATAAATTGTTCCTCTACACCTTAATTTTCTTTTCTTTTTTCTTTTTAAAAAATTCTACTAAGGTTCATTTTTAAAAGTAAATCAATTGATATTGTATTTATTTTTAGATTTTATTATCAAGTAGTTTAAGGAAACTCTTTAATATTACAAAATTATATATTATATTTTATTTTAAGACATTGAAAAATCGTTACATTAATAGTTTATTTTTGTATTTAATACAAGAATAATACTATTAAATAGTACTTTAATTAACTTTAAAAAAAAATCTACTTTTCTTTTCATTTTATGCATGAAAGTTATAATATTATAATATATAATATTCCATAGTCAATCACTTACTTGAAAACAAAAAGAAAAACTTAATTATGATAAAACTAGTAGCTTACGAACTTGTTTACATTTTCCATATATTAGTTAGAGCTATTAAACTAATGTGATAGGTAGATATTTCATTTTGTTCAGATTTATTTTTGTAAATTTTGAAATTAAATTAGATTAAGGTCATTTTTTTATAATTAATTTAATTTTTAATTTTTAATTTTTTAGACTTATTTTTAGTTGAATTTTAATTGGATTAGTTATTGAATAAATGAACCTCGAGCTTAACTATCCAAATTTGCAATCAATCCAACATCATGGAAAATACAAAAATATAAAAGTAAAATACTCTCACTTCTTAACTTTTAACTGTAAATCTAGACGGGTTTATTAGTTTTTGAAATAGACGTTTTGTACAAAAAAAATATATTCTTTTAAACATATAAATTTAACCGTTAGCCAACTGTTAATATTTCTATTAATTTAATGATGTGATATTATTAAAATAATAATTTTACTCTTTATTAATTGTAAAAATTACTATTACATAAAATTTGTTTACCAAAAAACAAATTTATGGGAAGCATCGATCTAGTGCTCCCAACCATGTTCGTGATATTATTTGGGACATTCTTACTTGTGCATTTTTCTCCTTCTTCTTCCTTTCTTCGCCATATTGGTTTTGAATTGATTCCGTAGAAGAGTAAGTGGATGCACAGAAGCATCACGTCTTTAATGACTTAAACAGCTCAAACAACACAAAAGCAAAATGACAAATTGTTCACACAAAACATGATAAATTTGGGTCAACACCTGCCCAGGTACAATTAAATCATAATCTTGTCCTTCTCTTGCGATAAACAAGTTTAATTTCATTGAATTTTATTAGGGATGTCAACGGGTCTGGGTACTCTATAATTTTAAGGTACCCGAACCCTAATCCTATTAAAAATTAATTACCATAATCTTATTAACTACTCGAATAATTTAAAAATTACTACCTTAACCTTAATCTTAATACATTCCTACTATCCTATAATTACCTTAACCCGTTTAAATACCCTATTAAATAAAAAGATTATTAAAATCTTCTATATATCCAATTACACAATTAACTTTTCTAATTTCATAACTTCTTTTTAGATTTATATGTTATAAGTTTATATAAATAAAGGTTTATATACTGTAATTAATAATTTTATGAGTTATAATTTTTGCAATGTTAATACAAAATAAAAAGTAAATATATTTATATTTAAAANTTATTAATCAAAATGAAATTAATAAAAATTTTTAAACAATTTATAATTTAAAATAAATGATTTCAATCATAAATCATATATAAACTAAAAAATATATAAAAACAAAATTATATATATTAAAAGACATTACAGGTTAATTAATAATAATAGTTTCGTGAATTAATTTAATTAATTATAAAATTTTGTTCTTAATTTAATGAAATTAAAAAAAATATATTTAGGTTCTAAAACTATTCCAATCTCAAAAGCTTTCTTTAAGTATATATATTACAAGATTATATAAATAATGGTATACATATTATAATTAATAATTTTATAAGACATAATTTTTATAATGTTAATACAAATAAAAGTAAATATGTTTATGTTAAAAGTATATATATAATAGTACTTATATTCCTTTATAATATAATATAATATTCAAATTATTTAAATATAATTAACAATTTAATAATTTTTTAATTTAAATATATTAATGTCATCATATTAATAATTAGAATAACCATACTTTTCATATATTTATTAGTTTTTAACAAAAAAAAATTGCTTGTAAAGTTAATAGAAATTGTAAATTTTTAATTTAATTATTAAACTAATAATAAAAAATTAATAAATATTAATTGGGTTCAAGTAACTATTACCCAAGGGGTGATACCCGAACCCGATTCAAGTAGTGAAATCACTATCCGAACCCTTTTATGAAATACCCTAACCCTGTGTAACCGGATAGGGTACTCGCGGGTATCCTATAATAAAGTACCCATTCACATCCCTAAATTTTATCATCATATTTTCAATTTCATTGACTTTTGGACAAAACGTTACCGAATTAAAATATTTCTTGAAATATTCTATTTATTTAAGTGATAAATTTTAATCGATTCATACTTTTTCTCCATAAATCAACAAAATTAAAACTATAGTAACAAAATTTAATGAAATTAAAGTATAATGACAAAATTCAACATTAACTCATAATATGGTAACAAATATAATGTTAATCCCAAAGTTTTTATAAAATTGGTATTCTCTTTTTGGAATATAAATTGTGGATGCCAAATATAAAATAATATGTTCAATAATGAATACAGGTATCTCTATTTAAAAATATATATCGGATTTAAATTTCTCTTTTCCATAACATTATTAAAAAAAGAAAAAGTAGTTGGCATGTGGTATATATAGATATATGTAACGTTGAAAACAACAATCCACAGTCCACGTGCAGAACGCAAAATACATATGACATAAGAATAGAAAAGGAGAAGAACCTTGCCGTTGCTGCTATGCAGTACCAAATTTTACACCTCACTCTCTAATCAATCAATCACTGTTCATAGTCTCTGGTACAATGTACTTCCTTCACTTCATTGTCTCCACTTTTAAGCTCCTCCCAGGAAAGAAATTGACAATGAGAAAGATAGAAAGTGTGAGAGCAATAATTTAATCAATGTATTTCACAATATAAAGAAAATCTTTTTGGTAATAATGGCCTTTGCCTTGACGCTGACTTTTTAAAGGCCAAACAATTCCCATTTGAAGTTTGAGAACCGTACTTAAACCCAGAGAAAACCACACCCTGCGGACTGTGATTACAAACAAAAACCAAGCACTGAAGAGCTGCCTGCTTCCACGTTTCCTTTCATGCATCAGACTCAACTGAAACCAGAAGTCTCCCTGTAGGTGATTCACTGCAACACCACCGCTTCCATTCACTCCACGACACCTCCGCCCTCCGTACACCTCATGTACGCCCCCACGTGTGCATGTTCCATCACTTCTCAGGTAAGCATATCAATCTCCCTCCCCCACTCCCACCCCCACTCCCCCCTTCCCCCGCTCTCCTCGATTTCTTCTCCTTGCTTGTCCTGGTTCAAAAGTCTCACTTCCACTCTTTTTTACCAATATCAAGATAATTACAAAGCAGCCGTTGTGTCTGCCTTTGGATTGTTCTAACTTTTATTTATTACTATTATTTTTCTTTGTTTGTGTTATTAGTTCTGTGGCCCCCACAAAACTTTCCTGGTGGGGTCCTCAGTTTTGTTTGGTTTTTGTGGGGTATGCCATGCTTTATTTTTCTGTTCTATATCTGGGGTAGTCTTGGTTTCTGTTGCAAACCTGCAAGAGCGTAAGAGTACTGTTAGAAAGGAGCAGAGTAGAACCGTATAATTAGAAGAGAAATGGCTGAGATAGTGAGTGAAATGCAGAGTGTTTTAATGGAAAACAACGTTCCGAGTCAGAATTATGATGAGCTTAAGAGGGTAGTACTAGGAAAACAAATGGCTGGTCAACGTACTGATGCCAATGGGCATAGCCAAGATGACCAGCAACTTCAGGGTGGTGATAATAACACATTGCTTGCTTTGCAAGAAATTCAGGGACCCTCGACTCCTGTAAAGATTAATGGCAATCATGTTGTTGGTAATGAGGTGGTGGAAAAAGTGAAGGAGAAACCTAAGATTATGGTGACTAATGATCTTAAACCTCGTCTTCGGTGGACTCATGAACTTCATGCGTATTTTGTCGATGCTGTCAATCAGCTTGGTGGTCCTCATAGTCAGTGTTCATTTCCTCTTATCCTCTAGTAGTCTACTTCATTGTCTCAGAATAGTTTTTGTGTGATATCCAGTTTTCTTTTTTAAAACAAAATTGTTATGTCAAATGATAACTGTTGAATTGGTTTCTGAAATGGATGGAACATCTGATGCTTGAATGATTTCCTCATGTTCGTTTTTGTGGATATGTAGTAGGCACAAGAGATTGACTCAAAAAATAGCTTGAATTCTCTTTTCAATGGGAAAATTACCTGCATGCCTCATTAAGCGCTTAACAAGATGTCTAAAGGAGTGTTTCTTCTCTTCATCCATATCTAACATGCATCTAGCACTTAGGCTGGCTCAGTGACTTTTACTCCTATTACATTGAGTATTTGAATTCTCCTCTAGCTGCATTTTTCTTGCTCAAACTCTGAAATTTCTTTTCTATTATTTTCGTTGTATACTGATTCTTGTTTCTTTGGAAGGGAATTCTGCTTGGTTAATGGTCTGCTGTGAGCATATGTTACCACTTTCCAAGGCCATTCTAGCAATATGCATAACCTCCGGATCAAATTTTAGAGTATCAATTTATTTTTAGTGGAAGTCATTCATCCTTATTTATGGAAATGGACCTTTTCTAATTTTTTTCCCACTAAGTTTTAAGAAATTTATATGCTTTAATGCAGCAATATATATTTTTCATTTTTTTCATCATATAGTTTCTGTGTGTTTTAACTGCATGCTACTAGTTCGCTTTCTTTGTTTGAATATAGGTATATGCAATTAGTTTTTTGCATAAGTTGGTAATTTTGGTTGGATAAGATCAAATTAAATCATCTATGACAGATGCTATTCTCCCCTCTCCCCCACCTTGTGTAAATTCAGACCATATCCCACTGCTTACCTCATATGTATGTGCTTTTAAGAAATGATCTTCTTTTGACCATTTTCAAATAAGATTAGCTCCAAAATTGACACACTGTTTCTCCTAAATTTTTGCTTCCTTGCTATCTCTTTTTATATGTAAGATGTCCTTGTAGATTTGATTGAGGAGCATTCTTAAAATCATTGCCACTTTGCGTACGGCATGCTTCAATTTAGTTTTAGTAGTGTCTTTCTCCCTTTCTATGTATGACATTCAAATAGATTGAGTTAACTGTAATCTCGGCAGTCTGTGAAGCATCTTGGTGGCTGCTGACGAAATATTTGTCGATTAGTGACTGTATTACAGATGTTAAACTTTTCCTTTCTAGTTTATATTCTTATAGTTCTGTTACATTGCCTTCTAGGAATGTTGTTTATATTCTGACAGACGATTGTGGAAGTTTTGTCGACTTGTATTTTGTCGTGCTCTTTTCAAACATACCTCCATTTAATGCCTTATGTCGTGTTCTCATGGTTTTACGTAGCATTGATGATGCATTCTGAATTATGTGACTTCTTCAATAATATATTTGATGGTACCGAATTCAAGTTTGTTGGCTTGAATAGCATTGCACACATGCATTGGGGACTTTGGATATGTTTCCATTGTTCTAACTTGGTGACATCACGAGAAAATAGGGCATCTATATGATTCTGCAGATGGCACAAATGCAGTTTATGCACTCTTTTCATTTTGCAATCCCCCCTTCTTCAGTTTCATGCACGTGCAGTGCTAGAATTAGCATTTCTGCTTGTATTAGCCATTTTGAATCATTTCGTTTTAATTCAGTTTATGATGGAATCAGTCACGATTGTAACCAAAACTCCTAGTATTTCTCTTGCTTTTATATGTTAGATTTTTGTTAAGCATTCATAAATATATATATATATATATGTATATATAAGTTTAACCTTGCAACTGGATGTGAGCTGCAGTTGCAAGTAACTTTTGTTCTATGAATTAACCATTATCTTAGGCTGTAGTTTGAAGAGAATGATGAACCTAAATTCTTTAATCAAACCCCAAATATCTGAGATTAAAGAAAAAGAAGAATGTGAGTGCATAAAGCGTGATTGTACACGTGACGACCAACCAAAATAATAGTCTTTTACCTCTTTTTAATAATACCACTATTTCATAGCTTTTATGGTTGTTGTCTGTGTAATTATTTAGATATAATGACTATTTCCCTTAGTAATAGAATTTTTGTCCTTTTTAAGGCTCTTTTGCCAGTACTGCCAGCTGCTCCTAGTGCATGAACTGAATTTTGTATGTGTTTTTGGATCTCTCAACTCAAGTATGTGAATATTATTTCTTAGTAAATTACTGAATTCCATGCCAATATGAGTTTAGTGTAACCAACGACTCACTTAGCAGTTACCATTACTTCCCAATAATCTGACCATAAGTCTTATTTGCAGAAGCAACACCAAAGGCTGTTCTGGAGGTGATGGATATAGATGGGCTCAGTCTTTTCCATGTCAAAAGTCATCTGCAGGTAAGTATTAAGCATTTCCTTTTCAGCACTTGAATCCAATCTGTTAAAAGTTTCCATATCATTTAATGATCATCAATGTATTCCAGAAATATAGACTGGGCAAATTTTCTGTGAAGGAGTGGCAGGACACGGCCAAAAATGGTAGGTTTTGTTATATCCACCTGCCCTCATTCTTATTTCGTTTTAAGCATGAAAATTAACTAATTTCATTACATGCTTATTTAACAACTTGTTCAATATATGTACATACCAAAGAAAGATAGAAATACAGTAAGTTTTCCTATTAATTACACAAGAATGTATGACATTTTTCATTAGGGAAAACACAGGAGTATCTCATGGTTTTCAAGCCTCCAACTTTCAAAGATGGGAACATTTTCATTCACTAAAGGAAACAGAATCTGAAACGATACGATGCATGAAACAATTAGAAAAGAAAAGAAAGTAAAAACAACTCCTATACAGGGTTAGTAGGGAAAGAGAGTCAAAGAGTGAAACGAAGCTGTGTGAAGACATAAAAATTTCCTAACAATTAATACTAAAACATTTATTCACTCATTACAAAAGTAATTATAATTTTGATATTGAAAGACAAGTAATATTCTTATTGTAGTGCACATTTTTAGATTGAATGTTCCAAATTGTACAGACCTAGAAGCCAAACTGAAATCCCAGACCTAGAAGCCAAACTGAAATCTTCTATGGGATCTTCACCATGTATTATGCTGTTTTCTCTAATTGAAAACTTGAAAAAGATGTGATGGACGGGAAAATATTTTATGATATTTCTTGGCCTTATTCCCAATGCTATATTGTTCAATATGTGTATCAGCAGACATATAATGGAAAAGATTTCTGGTGCAATAATGATCAAATATCAGCCACCACGAAGTGTGATGATTTACTACTGCAATGCATATATTCTTAACTTTACTTTAATGGAGTCATAGTTAAGCAGGAAATTAAATAAGATAATTGAAAATTTAAAACTAACATCACATATCCATTACTGGTCATGTAACCTAAAAATTGAAGTGTTCTTCTGAGGAAACGCATTCAGCTGCAATATACAATCAAAGCAAGACATACCAAACTCAAGCACATCTGGTGTAAATATGTATTTTTCCTCTGTAATGGATGAAAAAACTTAATGTGGTTGTTTAACTGAAAGTTTAAGAAACTTACGAAAGAGTTGAATTTCTGAAGTAAGCAAATAGGGAGAATATGCATGATCATTCGGCCGTTGCGAGTGGGACATTCTCCTGGTATTAGTGAAGATAACATCCCCAAATCTCTGATAATAACTATAAATTTCAGAGAGCAAAATGACAGATAAAGTATATTGGGAGCAACTGGGGCTAAATTAAGGCCTATCTTCTTTTATTTCCACTGATGTTTAACTTAGATGAGCAACTTTTGAATGAAATGTTGGTACTCAAGCTGACCATATGTTTCCAAATGCTACTGAATGTGAGGAACCTCAGTTTCTCAAGTTGTTGGAGGTTCACGCGGTGTTACTTCATTGAACTTGGCACCATCCCGCACAAATGGGTATAACAGGTATGCTCTTCTTTACAGTGAGGTGCTTTTTTTTTTGCTTAACTGGTTTAAAGTTTTATTTTCTAAATGACAATGAGCTAATAAATGCTACTTTCTATTGTGGATTATTGACATACAATATGCAGAGGTCATAGAGCTAAACAAACTCCAAAACCCCAAGAGGAAATTCAAGGAAAACTCTATCTGCAAATTGAGGTAAGTTGATTACGAAATTATGAGGAGATATATGTATATTCTAGTTAGAAAGATCTGTTTCCTCATTAAGTCCACTTTAGTGCTGACTGCTGAGCATGCGCAGGAAGCAAATATTTCTTAGCAGAAATATCTCTTTTTGACTAGTTGGAAGTAATCAGAGTCTTAAAGTTGGGAGTTTTTAAGTTTTGCCTGTCGATAATAGGATTCTCAGTGGTGTGATCTCTCCTTGATGAATTGACCATCCTTTATATATTTCTGAAATTTGCAGTCATTCAGCCAACCATTGCCCATAAAAAGAGCTAAATACTATACTATTCCACAAATGTTGAACATGATAAAGCAATAATCTTGTAGAAAGTGGAATTTCAATAATTCAACTCAAATCTGCAAGGAAGTCTTATATAATTCTTGTTCAGTGTCCATAATATTAAAACCATAATTGCAGGCTGAGAAGCACATTCAGAGGTGTTTGGAGGCACAAAGGAGGTACCTAGACACTGCACTAGACCGCGCATGCAAGAAGCTTGCTGATCAGTATTTAGGCGATGCAGCCACAGAAAATGCATTTCTGTATGGGCAAGCCTCGGCTAGTTTAGGAGCTTTCACAACAACACCTGGCCCATCTGATTTGGGAAATACGGGCACAATGCCACAGTTTTATTTCAACCAGCATAATCCATATCCTACATGTGACACATTGACAGCCCAAGCTGATCTCGGCCTTCAAGAGGTACTTCTTGGTTGTCAGCCCCAAACCTCTCTTCATCCTGGACCTGAAGGCTCCTCGACTTCATTCGGATATTCTGTAAGTTCATATCCGGAGCCGTTCCCTCCACTTGCTAGCAGTGGGAAGAAAAGGGTCCGGCCTGCCGAAGAGGATCCCATAGAAGCCTTTTTGAATTGGGATGATACTGAACCAAAGAACCTCGATGCTGGCTTCAACTATGACAATCTTCAAGGTTTTCCTGGCGCTTTTTAGGTAAAACTGTGTAAATACCAAAGCCACTTTCACTCGTAAGTTTCAAGACTTTTCATCCTTGCAAAGACTAGTTACTGTACTCACCACAAAAAACACAAAAGGGATAGTAACTCCTTCTGTCTGCCCATAAATAAGAATGAAAACTAGTATGGAGTTACCCTTTCTGATGAATTTTATAATCTTGTTCATCCATGTAACTGTCTTGAATTGCTTAAGGTAAATCATGTACAATCAATTGGATAAGAGCATAATAAAATGCAAGATGGATGCAATGAAAAGCAATATTGGTCTCTTACGTGAATATTTGATTTAATAATAAATAAAATGCACGTATATATTTTTAATTTAAAAAAAATTAAGGGGAGATGCATTTCAATAATTATAGAATAATGAAGGGGCTGGGAAAAGGAACAAAACGAAATAGGAGAGAAATCACGTGAAAGTTTTCCATTCCTTTTCTAACTATTAAGGTTAATATAATATTTTAGGATTAATGTAATTAGTTACCTTAAATGCATTCATTTCTATTGCAATAAATGTAAAATATTCCTCAATCCTTAAATTAAATCTGTTTTTTTACAATTAATTAATCAATTACATCTGCTTTGATAGAAGTAGTGAAATTGTAAAACTACGTACTAAAGCTTAAAATTTAAGAGTGAGCAAAAATTAGTTAAAATTTACTTAATCAAATTAATTGTTGAAATTCAGTTAACTCAGCTCAATTAAATCGGATTGGTTCGATTAAGATAATTTGAAGTCAGTTAACCAACTTAGTTGACTTTGAATTTAATAGATTTTAAAAGAGTTGACTTTGAATTTAATAGATTTTAAAAGATCTCATTCATGTACGCTTTCACATATTTTTTTCTTATTTATATATGAATAAAGAGTGTAGATTTTATCATTAAGACATCAGACAACAAAAAATAAAATACAAATAATAAATACCATAATCTCATTAGTATTTTAATTTATTTTATTTCATTTTTTTGTATATAAATATATAATCCAAGTCTATATTCAAAATTTTAATGTACAAAAATCAATTTATATAATAAATTTTTATTTAAACATTAATATCATTGATATAATCATACAAAACTGTAATACCTTAGCCCAAATAATATTTGAATTAAGATGTTGACATATCTTTCAGTGAAACAAATAGGCCTTTAAAATAATTGAGTCTAAACCGTTCTTTAATGCTGAAGTTTATTGGAAAACAATTAGGGTTAATATAAATATATAATCTAAATATAGGTAGCGACCTTCATGAAGAAAATCTAAAGGCTCAGAAGAATTTCACAAAAGCAACTTGAAGAATAAACAAACAAAGGTTGTTGCTGGATTTATCACCACAATGTGAGTAAAAATACTTTTTTAAATTGAAGAAAAATATTTGATTGATTTAGAAGAATTTAGATTAATACTAAAAATGAAATCTGTTGAAAAAAATCAAGTTTTGTACACTATATCGTCACTTTAACTCTAGTTCTGCATTGATTTATGAAGTTTTGCTATTTGAGTTTTATATGGTTGGAAACTTACACGAGTCTATTTTCTAATGAATTGAATGGAAGAATATTCCAAGTTTCCTACGTAAAGATATAATTTTTTTTTTGTAAAGACAGTGCAAAACTATCTAGTAGTAACACTAGAGGCAATTTTGAAAATATTCTACACTTTTTCTACAGTGAACTAAATGTTAAAGTTTATATGGATAGAAGGCCTATTTAATCTAGTTTTCAATGCATTAAACGAATCTCGATTTCGAGTTTCATAGCTTAAGATATAGTTATTTCAGTGAATGATGTGCAAACTGTCTAGATTTTTGATTTGGGAAAGTTTGGATTATTTTGTGTAGTTTCAAGTGATAAATTGATTTTAAAAAGTTAGATTGTCTCTAATATGTTTAAATGATTGTTATTAGGCTTTTGATTATTTTGGGATAAGAGTTTGTTAGAACAAAGGAAGGTAAATATATTTTCATACACTTTACTTGTTTTGAAACTTTCCTATATGTATATTTTTTGAAAGAATTAAACGTTTTATTTCATTATTTTAGTATATGAAAATAAGGTCAGACATATGATTATTTTCTATTTTTCGCTTAATAATATGATGAATTAGATTTATGAATGATTTGATTTATACATATGATGAACATTGTTTTATCAATGTTTTAATTTATTCATATAATGGATATCGATTTATGAATGAAACGAAATCTTGATCATTTTTAAAGAATGTTTTAAGAACTATGAAATAATCTCTGGGAAGTGGGATAATAGACATCAGAATTAGTTCTACAACCCTGCTAATAGGACATAATAGTTAGCACATAGCCCTACTAACGGGATATAATAGTTAAGCAATAAAAATCGTAAGAATGATTAGTCGATACAACCCTTGTCACGGGATATAATAGTGACCATAACTAACATGATGAAATTTTACGAGTTTCAAAGATTGAAATTATGATTTGCTTGAATATAATTTCAAAAATGGTATTTGATAATCAATGATTTATGAATTTATGAAATTATTTGCTTTGAATATAATGAATTTGACTATTTTGAAAGCATGATTTAGTGAAATGCTCTTGGATGATGCATATGATATATTGAGAATGATGTTTGATTTGGTAAGGTGTGCGTGGCTATACTTGCTGAGCTCATCCCTTTATTTACAATTTTGCATATGACTAGAGATGATAACTTTAAAGCTATGGGAGCTAAGAGAACAATTTGAACATTTTACTTTGGTGTCAAGACATTGTTAGTTATCTTAAGATTTTACCACCTATAATTGATATATCAGTTTCTAGTTGTTTATTTACTTTTCATCTTAAAGACTTTAGTAGGATTGTAATAGTTACATAAACAATAATGTAAGCATGAAATAATCGGAATGACTCATTTGAGGACTTTTATAAGAATGAAAGATAGTAAGGCTTCAGGCTTAGTCCCAAGGTAATATGGCCATTTCCTGTCTCGATTTTGGGACGTGACAAAAACATTTATATAAATTAAAATAATGCAAAATATAAAGAAAATCAAATGAAAATTTTAAGTTATTAATATATTAATATAACTTATGATAATAAATATAACTTATTGCTATAGTAATTTAGTGAATTAATATAAGTTACTGTATTAATTTTGCTATAATATAGTAATATAATTTATATTAATATAGTAACTTATTAATTTACTATATATTATTAATAATAATATTACTATAGTATAATACATAACAATATACTAAATATAGTACACTTATTGATAAACTAATTAGTCAATAACATATATTAATTACTTATTAGTATACTAATATACTATATATTAACAATATATAGTGATGTATAGCATATTGCTATATATATATGTATATGATATCTTGTTATATATACTTATTAATATACCATATATAATATACCATATATTGATATGCCATATTAATATATAGTATAATGCTATATACCATACATATAGTATATTGCTATATATACCTATTAATATACTATAATTTATTCCATTTTGTTAATGCTTTTGATTTTTCATTTTAAAATTTAAATTTCTAATTGAAGATATATTAATAACCCAAGCATTTAATCTTCCACATAATTTTTAGATTTCATATTGAAAGCTTAAAAAAATTATGATTTTTGATAACAAAAAAAAATTCGTTTTCCAAAAATAAGGCTATATTAATCAGAAAACAAATATAATGCCAATAATTTTATAAAATAAATTTAAAAAGTTAAAAATTATTAATATTAATAAACCAATTAATTGACTAGAGTTGGTTAACGGTTAAGTCAGTTAAGAGAGAAAACTCAGTCAATTTGGTTACGAATTTATGAAAAATCGATTAATTAAATTTTCTGACCGAATTAACCTACTTAACCAATTACTCACCATGTACAAAATTTGAAGCAAATTCTTTCAGATCCTACATTTATATATAATTAAAGAAAAAAGAGTTCATGATTTTCTCAATTTCAGCAATTATAACCCACATTTAAGTCTATTGATATAATTGGTATTAGCAGATAATGTTTACAGCAATAAGGGTTCAAAGAAATAATTAAAGCACTTTCCATATTTGAATGTAGAATCCCTTGTCTATAATATGTAGCGACAGAAAACACAGGTCCAAAGCCGAACCCCAAGAAAGAGCAAGGCAAATTGAAAAACCTTCTTCTGCTAATATCAATGGCACCAATCACAGTTGCCTGCTCCTTAAACATCTACGAAGCTGAAGCAAAAGGTGCATCCTCCACCGCCGCTGGTGTCATCGAAATCCGCATTAGATTAAGGTATCAACTCCGCATCAAAGCCTACGGAGTGGAAGAGTTGATAGAAGATGTGATCACCCCAGAGCTTTCCAATCCCTTCTCGATGCCTTTGACCTTTCTTTTCCCAGAACTAAGCATAACCCACGTCTGGAACATGCTCCAGAGCCTGGATGTTGATGCTAACGCGTGCGACTACTTGAGTCCGAAGATCGCGGAGTTTGCCGTTGATGTAGCCAAACGTCGTGGTGCAATGGAAAATAGTTCGGAGAGAACTGTAATAACGGTGGCTGAGGTGGAGATTACGAAAGTTGATTTCATTTTCGATGAAGAGTTTGATAAACTCGGCGATAAATTATGTTGATTTGATTGGATCAAGACAGATTTAATTTTGAGGTTATGTTTCTGTCTTTTGCTGTTAATATTACTTTAGAAGCTTTACTGTTTCACATGACAAGGATTCATAAATTAAACAGATCCTTCTTGAAGCCTTCTTAATTAATTTCTCAATATATATATATATATATATATCTTTGCCTATTGTTTTGTATATATATTTTAATTACTTAGTCTCCAATATGATAATTGTTGTTTTTAGTCTTTGGTCCTTGCACATGAATTTTATGATGATTAATTTTGGCTATGCAAGATGCTGAAAAAATAAAACCCTTTTCATGTATGAATTTTTAGAGGATAAATGAATAGTTTGGAACATTTGATAATTTAATTCAATAATAAATACGTTTTAATTTTATGAGTTTAAAATTTTCAAAATAAAATTTAAAAGGTGCACTGAGATTGTCTTTATGCTTTTTTGATAAAGGGTTTTTTTTTTTTTATACTTTATCATAAACTGAAATTGGTCTATCAATTTATACATAGTCAATATATAATACGTTTATATTATCACTTAATCACTTAATCATAGAGTACTACTTCATAAATATGTAAAAGTAAAAGTTGATGAATTTTTTGAAGATGATATGGATACCCCAGTTCATCACTCCCTTGTCCATGCCATTAGCCTTTCGTTTGTCTGAAACATGCTGGGGAGCCTCAATCTTGAGGTTAAAGTGTGCAAAAGTTGGTGTTAATGTGGCCAAACACCACAGTTGTGTACTTTCAGGCCAGATTTCGATTAAGAAAATTGATTTTATTCGTGAGGAGTTTGATAGGATTTTCAAGGACTTGGAAGGAGGAAGATGTTGGCGATTCAAAAGGGATATTGCATGATAGGAAGGTGAAATCTGAAGAAAAAATATGATGAAATAATCATTTCTTGTTATTTAATAAGTTATAGTAACTAATTACGAAGTTTTTGGAGAGTTTTTTTCTTTTTATTTGTGTTGTCGTTATAAATATTAGGTAAAAGGTTCGCGCGATGGTACTGATTAGTTAATTGGTGAAAATTATTTAAATAGTAAAAAAAAAAGTGTACGATTTATTTGTAAATATATTATAATATTTAGAATAATATTGATAAATGGAAATAGCCAAATAAATGGAAAATAATTATATAATATATTATAATATTTAGAATAATATTGATAAATGGAAATAGCCAAATAAATGGAAAAATAATTATATAATGCTACTGTTTATTATTTTAGCTGTCCAGTGATAAATAAACAACAGGATAATAGATGGTGTTTGCATATATCATCATGAAAACCTCCATAAAATGATATTGTTTACACAATGAACATTACATACCAAGGACTTCGCTCACAAAAGTTTATACAATAAAGGACAATAGAATAACCAGAATATCTATGCAAAAATTGAACCGTGTAATAAGTAAAATAATTAAAAAGCTGTATCAGGAGCTTGGGAAGAGAACCGTAAATGAATCAACTGGCACATCATTAGCAACAGTCTAAAAAACAAACAGTAATATCTAAAATATCTTCAATACAGACCAACATTTGATCATTCACATATATAAACATTGTGTATATATTAGTGTTGTACAAAAGCATTCACCAATAGATGTGTTTAAAACAGAGCTCCAAACACATCTTCCACGTAGTCCTGCATATGTTGTCAATACAATTAACCTGTTTTATAGGACCATTGATTTACAGAATGAGATTACCATAAGCATACAAAAACAGCCTCCACATAGTCAGCCATACGTTCTCTATACAATCAAGTGTCAAAAAGACATTGTTTGAACGGTCAGAACAATATGGCAGTTAGTTGTCTCGTACAAAATGACATTCCTATTCCTTTGTGTTCTCATTTTTACCATAGATATTGTAAGAGTATGGAGTTACAAAAAACATTGCTCCAACTGTGGTAAAAATTTCTTGATCCGTTTTTCATAACCTTTCTTGGCATGCCTACCCTCCTTGCTAGTTTCTTGGGCTTCCTGTTGAAAAAATATCATGAAACGTGTTTAGTATATTGACTGTTATTCTATTCTAATTCTAGTAAGAAGTATATTGATTAACATAATTTACCTATTTGGTTTTGAGTTTTTTTTTCAGGAGACTCTTCTGGGAACAATTTCTTTATCACTTGTACCTTTGTTGAAGATGCTGGCACGTCCATTTGGGCCTGTTTAATAGTCAGTAACAAGGTTTTAGAGAGTTTGGGTTCTTGGCTTGCTCAATAGGTACCTTCTTCCAGTCTAGAACTTCTAGCCAAAGTCTTTTTGACAGTGTTACAGTCAAAAATCTTAAACACTGTCAATCCATGATCAATGGCTTGTCCTATCAGTCTTACCTTTAATGTTCCTTCAATGTTTGTCAATGCTTTAACAAGAGCTGGAAGAGTCAGTTTGTATATCATTCGAATTGCAGCTAGCTCAGCAATGGTGGCTCCAATTAATTTTTCTGCTTGTTGACCAAATGCTAGCAGTTAAATTCTACCAGTTGAATCCTCTACTATTAGTTCCAAAACCATTCCGTAGGAAGTTTATAAAGTTTCTGTTAGCGTTACCTTGTAAAATGGATTACTTCTTGTTAAGTTTGATGACAAATGAATTTTAGTATTCTTACATCAGAACTGGTGTTTTTTCATCATGTATTGGGCAGCAAAATTTTCCAACACAAAATTGTAAAGTTCTGCACATTGGTCGCAAACACTGTAATACCATCCATTTGGTGCCTTTACAGTCACAATAGTAACTATTACCTCAAACTCGGTGATCTATCATACATAAAAATAATGTTATATCCATATCATTAGCAGCTACATTCTTGGTTAATTAGAAATATGTAAATTGCAATTCATATTAATAATATAGAAGTACATAAGCAAAATCATACCATAAACGTTTTTGATTCCATTGCTAGCAAATATGCTACTATAACCTTTGAGATCTTTGTTAGTTGATTGAACTGTGACTGTGTTTCCCCTTCGCATGCTTGCAGTTGTATTGGTTGTTCTTGGTATCTAACAATTATAGCACGTTTGGTTTGCACGGAATAGACAGGAATTGAATAGAATAGTTATTATGTGGAAATAGAATGAGATGAGAATAGAATAGAATAAGTATTACGTACTTTGGTATGATAAATGGAATAGAGCATGAATGATTATTATGACGTATTACAGTGTTTGGTTGGTAAAAATAACTTTAGAATAAGAAAAGAATAAAAATAAAAAAGACAAAAATACCCTTTATTATATAATGATTATTTAATTTTTATTTTTAAATATTAATTATTTATTTATAATCTAATCATTAATATTACAAAATACTAATATTTTATTTATAATTTAAATTTTATAATGATTATTTATTTTTAAATTATTTTATTTTTAAACATTAATAATGTATAATTTATTTAAAATATTAAAAATTGATAGTTTAAATATTAATATTTTA
>NC_030850.1:14108158-14114132 GCF_000208745.1 Theobroma cacao
TTTAAATATTAATATTTTAATTAATTTTAAATTCAAAATATTTTATAATATATAATTAAAAACTTAAATTTTTTATTATAATAAGATTTATTTTTTCTCTATTTGCATTTTTCATTTTTTTTAATTTATATTTTCACTTAATAATTTAAAAATTAATATTTAAAATACTAATTTTTATTTATAATTTAATTATGTTATAATTAAAATATAAAAATATTAATATTTTTATATTTTAATTTAAAATATTAATTTTATAAATTTAAGTTTGTAATTTTTAAAAATAAATAATGATATTTTAATCCAAAATGTATAGATTTTATTTCCATGGTTGTGGAATAGCTAATACCATGGGGGATGATGGTATTAGCTATTCCAAGCTTTTGCCTAATTTTAAAGAATAGCCATTCCTTTGGAATGGCTATTCCTTCTCCAAGAGCAAACCAAACAAGGGGATAAAGTTTTGTAAGGAATAGAGGGGGAATGGCTTAGCCATTCCACCTACCAAACATGACATTAGGTTTGTGTTCTAGATTATGATATTCTTTTCAAGTTCCCATTAATTGTATAATTAAATAATTTGGCTTGTCTTAAGATTCTCTTGTTCACTAACCTCTAGAATTTTAGGGTCTATGTAAACTCCTGTTGCTAAACAAGATGTTGCATATAATGATCCTACAAAAATTATACAGTTAAATATTCATGTAACTTGTATGTGTAGTATTTATTACAGTTAGTAAAAAAGTTGTACAAATTTTATTTACGTATAGCAGTGTGCAAATGCATACCGAATCGAAATGAGTTGGATTTTTTTGATTCGGTTAATTCAGGTGTTCGGGTAATTCAGATATTAAGATTTAGTTATTATGGTTAAATCGGGTTCAATTTCGATTAAGAATTTTTCTAACGTAACAAACCGAACTTAAATATAAGGGTAATTTGGGATTTTCCTAAGGGCAATAAATACCTAAGCCTAATCTCCATTCCTCTCTCTGCTGTGTACTGCTCTCAATCTCCCCTTTTCAGTTTTCTAATTGGCTAATCCTCCTCTTTTCAATTTCTCCCGTGTTAGTTCATCACTGGCCTTCGCCCTTCCCGCATCAATTCATCAATCATCACTGTGCCAATGTGCCTTCGCCCTTCTTTCTAGCATCACCTTCTCTAACTAGTCTAGATTTGTATGTTTTTTGTTATTTCTAGATTGATTTTTTTTTTTGCTCAAATTTTTGTTTTTCTATTAAAGAGTTGTAAATTTTTTGTTTTTCTATTTGGACATTGAGCATGAACATTCGGCATGCATTAACAAAGGTTTCTTGGGTCCTTTGTTTTTTTTTTTAAATTAAAAATTAGTTGTCTGTTATATACCATGACATGTAAATTGTAATACCGAGGTTAGCATTGAGATAAGAATAGGGCAATTTACAGGGCATCAGGACACCTAAAACATCTGTGCTTTGGCCATATTTGTCGGAAGCAGTCGTGCTAAAAAATGATCATGTCCTTTGGTTATGTTCTTTATCAAGCCAAAACCAAGATAGTTTCACTGCCTAATTTTTAGAAGTCTTTCCCTGGTTATGTCCTTTGTTTTTTTTTTTTTATTACCTCTCATTTGGTGATTAATTATAAAATTATAACCTGCATGTCGATGAACCTATGTTCACTGAAAATTGGCGAACTATTGACTATGGGCTAACCTTTTGTCAAGTTTTTTTTTTGAGCGGCCAGTAGTTGTGTGGTTGTATAGGTAGCTTATTGGCTTTTCCCCTCATCCGCCCATCCCTTCCTTTTTTTTTTTTTTTGCTGTTCATATTTGTAATCTGCAACTAGTGTGATTTGTCTTTCAAGTTTGTTAATATTTCTTGTAATCAAGTCTTCTGTGGTTGTGTTATTCGTTAATAGTTACTTGCTTATAAATCTGGAACCATGTTTTTGTTTTTCTTTACATACTGATTTTAGATGTGGATGAGCTCCCTTGTTCTATAGATTTTGACATTGTCAGAGTCCAATAGCAAGTTTAATCATTTTGTGAATTGGTTTCAACCTGTCTTATTTTAGTATTAATTAAAACTTTAAATTAAGTTCTTCAATGAGTTAATAATTTTATAGTTGATATTGATTTTCAAAAAACTTGAACTGGTTGATAATTTTTTAATTAATTAATTGATGAATTTAACAAATATTATAGTCTTTGCATTCCCACAAGAAACCTTAGTTACTATTGGCCTCATTGATCATCAATATAGTTTCAAAAATGAATGTAACAATGTAAAATTTTGCCTAGTTACATGAATGACTATGGGGATTGGTGCATTTGCTCTGATTCCAAGTTTATTTTTATAGTAGTTTATACTTGTATTTGTGTGCTGTCATGTACTCTTACATAACTAAATAATCTTTACATTCAAGCTATATATGTAAAGTATTTCTTTCATTCATATATATGTCCTTGTGGGTGTGTGGATATCTATTAATAGTTGTAGTAAGCCAGCTTCAGAACGATATTATATTCCTTTCATTTAAAAAAATTATTGAAATTCTTATTGCTTCAAATGAGATCCTTTTCAAGTACTGTCGAGCATGTTAAAATTTAGCTATGCCTTGCCCGAACTCTTTTTACTAAATTACCATATTAAAATATCTTTAGCCTTTTGGCAGTAATATGTGTTGTTCATATATTTGCTAGTGATTGATTCTTGAATTACATATTTGCTAATCAATTGATTCTTTTTGAGTGGCAAATTGAAAATTTCAATGGCAAGTCAAAGCGAATATCTAACTCTTACTCCTAGTGATGCTACTACGCCTAGTGTTGCCATATCGTCATCGTCACCATAACTAACTACATAACAAACTGCAATCTCTACCAATGAAAGTGAAGCTGTTCATTCTAAGAAAAGGAAAGCACTTCCACCAATGTCTGAAGTTTGGAAACACTTCACCAGATTCATCAATAATCAAGGCGAAAGTAAAGCTAGATGTAATTATTGTGGTAGGGAACTTTCTGTTAATACTAAATATAATGGCACAAATGCATTAAAGAATCACATGAATTCTTGCAAAAAGTTTTCTAGTGCTCTTGATTATATTCAAATTGAATTAGCTTTTCAATCGGATGATGGGTCAGCAGGAACATGGAAATTTAGTCAAGAAGCCATTAAAAAGACTCTAGCTAAGATGATTGTTAAAGATGAATTGCCTTTTAGATTTGCAGAAGGGAAAGGATTTAAGGAATTCATGTCAACGTCATGCCTTAGATTTATTGTGCCATCACGATGAACTGTTGCTAAAGATTGCTATAACTTGTTTATTGATAGAAAGAACCATTTCAAGCATATATTAAGAACATATTCTTTTCTAGTTTTTTTGACTATAGACACATGGGCATCAATTCAAAAAGTGAATAATATGTGTCTTACGGCTAACTTCATAGACAATAATTAGAAATTGCACAAAAGATTTTAAACTTTGTCTTGTTTATAGTCACAAAGGTGAAGCTATAGGGAAAACGATTAATAAATGTTTGTGTGATTGGGGGATTTGTAAGATTTCACTATTACTGTTGATAATGCTAATTCTAATGACCCTGCAATAGCTCATATGAAGAAAAAATTGAACTTATCAGGAAATAGTTTATTAGAAAGCAAATTTCTACATATGAAATGCATTGCACATATCATTAATTTCATTGTCATTGATGGATTGAAGGAAATGAATGATTCAATTGCTTGTGTTAGAGAGGTAGTTAGATTCATGAGATAGTCACCTACTAGGTTAGCAAAGTTCAAAAGAATGTGTTAAGTCTGCAAATATTCAATCAAAGAATTTGTTGTGTTTGGATGTTAGTATTAGATGGAATTTCACTTACCTGTTAGAAACAACTCAAAAGTTTGAAACAACATTTAATTCATTTGAGGAAGCCAATCCTTGTTATAGAACTAATTTGTTGATGGGAAATGGGATACTTAAACATGAGGATTGGGAAAATGTTAAGAGGTTACATATTTTCTTGAAGCATGAGGATTGAGAAAATGTTAAGAGGTTAAATATTTTCTTGAAACATTTTTATACACATAGTAAAAGTTTTAGGTACTTCTTATGCCATTATTAATACTTTTCTTGATGATTTTTGTAGTGTTTATTGCATTTTGAGAAATAGGCAAAGAAATCTTGAAGTTGAGTTGCAAACAATGGCAAAGAGAATTAAAGAAAAATTTGATAAGTATTAAGGAAATATAGAAAAAATAAATAAGTTGCTCTGTGTTGCCTCTATTCTTAATCCAAGGAGTAAACTTGTGTTTATGGAGTTTTGTTTGCGAAAAATGCATTCGAATGAGTAGGCTTTATCGATTTGTACAAGTTTGAAAAAAACAATGAAAGAGTTGCTAGCTGAATACCAAAAAAAGGTACAACCGTCTCTTTTTGAGAAAATTGGTGACAATAGCTAATCCCAAGTGAGCCAAATTTCAAAAGTTACTCATATTTTGACTCTATTGCTAGTGTTGCTCTTCTGAATGAACTTAAGAGATCTAAGATTGCAATTAGTAGGGAAGAGGATAAATCAAAATTGGAGAAGTATTTGAGTTTAAATGAGCCTGATGTAACCGATAACGATGACTTCAATGTTCTCATTTTGTGGAAACTCAATAATCATAGGTATCCTACTCTTGCCTTACAAGTTCATGATGTATTGGTGATTCCTCCATCCATAATTGCTTCGGAATCAGTTTTTAGCACTGGTGGTTGGGTGCGTGCAGCATATAGGAGTTCTTTAAGTCCGAAGATGGTGCAAGCCCTTATTTGTGCTCAAGATTGACTACATTGATCTTTTTACTATCTTAGTGACACTGTGAATGATTTGGTAGAGCTTGAAAAAATTGATGAAAATAAGTATTTTATTTATATCGTCATTTCATTTTTGTTGTTTCAATTGTTAATATGTTATTGCTTTATTTCTTTTTTTTTTGTTTAAAGCTTATTTTTTGTTTTTATGTATTTTAAAGTTGTCAAAGATTGCAGTGGACCATGTACTTGATAATCTTTGAGGTAATGTACTAATGTTATCTAATGTTTAACTTACTTTTTTTTTAATCTATGGAAAAATTTATGAACATTGGGTTTATAAATTCTTGGTTTACTTTTTTAGCAAAAGAATTAATAATCATTTGGCACTGTTATTTAAAACTAATGATGTTTTTTTTTTTTTTATAACTTTTTCAGGGTACAACCTGTGTTTATGTTAAGTTGCTAATGGCATCAGCCATCAAAACTATCTGTGAGACCCTGTCAAGCTCGATTGAAAAATGAGTTTTTTGTCTCATTTGGTTAATATTGATCAATGTTAGTGTTATTTGAGGTTGAAAAGTAGAAATAATTTGATTCTGGTACATTTCGGAGTATAGGGATAAAATCGTAATTTTTCCACTCCGAGGGCAAATCGATAAATTTTTTGCCCCAGCACTTGTCAAGGCCAAGGGATTTTATTCATCCTGTAAATGGATAAACATGAGAAATGTGTGGTGGAGAGAGTTGCTTAATGACTAAGTATGACACATGGACCAATGGAATGGTGACATATGTCAAAATCTCATCTATTTATTATTTTTTTTATAAAAGGCATAAAAATCAGCCCATTTCTCCCATAGTGGTCAGCCAAACCAAAAGAGAAGAGAAACCAATGAAGAACAAACCCTAGGTGAAGAAATTCAAGAGAAAGTGTTGGAATTCAATGAAACAAGATAGGTAAGTTCAAATTTTTTTATTTCTCCTTGATACCTAGCTTACCCATGCTTTTCTTCTTGATTTCCATGGTTGAATATTGAGTTATCATGATGAATTCAATTCTGAAAAATGGGTATGGAAGAGGAATTGTTGTTAGAATAATTTGATTTTAGACTATGTTAGTGTTTAGGGATAGTTAAGCATGGTTATGAACAAAAACACAAAAGAAATATTCAATTTCTCTAGGGTTCCTTGTTGG
>NC_030850.1:14115445-14154350 GCF_000208745.1 Theobroma cacao
AAAAATTCATGTTTTCATATCAGGTGACTGTTGGACCCTAGAACGAGGAGTCCCCGTAGTGCATCTCCTGGGTATGTGTCTGGCATTCGATAGTAATCCCTTTTATTGTAAATGTCTCCGCTGGAAATCATGGGTCCTTTTGTAGTGTGAATACAATCTAACAATGTGAATATGTGTATGCAATGTAAATTGCTAAATACATGACTGGTATAGTGCATGCATAATATTATCGATAATGCCATTGTGTTTTGGCTATGTTCCACTCGAAAAAAGGTGTGTGTGTGTGTATGCATGATATGATAAATTTGTTAAGTAAAGGTAAATGGATAGGCTTGCTTGGGCTTAGTGAGCTATGCTTATTGAGCTCATGCGCCGGTCATGGCTCGAGAAATTGGGTCGTGACACTATGTGTTTATGTTACTCCACTAATGGCACCAAGACTATGTGTTGATGCTAAGTTGAAGACTGTTAATGATTTGTTGTCGTTTGGTCAAGACTACATGTTTATGTTAGAAGTTGCTTGATGAATTTGGATGGTCAGTGACCAGTTTGTAAGTTATAATTTGAGTTTTATGAATCTGTGTTGAATGTTTTAGAATACTTTAGTTTGGTAATTGCTTGTTAACTCATAAATTCACTATTGTATTAGGTATTTTTGCTAGAAAAACTAAAATTATTTGAAAATAACTTCCTCTGGTTCGGTTTTCGAAAACAAAATCGAACTAAACAAATTACTTCGATTTCAATTAGTTTAGAAAATGAGTTCAGTTAGTTTGATTGTTGTATATTCAAAATTGTACTAATCAAACTAACCATTTGCTTTAGACTATTTATGCATGTAAGTCTTGATCATCAGTCTGGCAAATGCCACAACAATATTTATGGTTTTGTATAAAACTTGTTCTTTTATGCTTAATACTAAGTCCTTGTACAACACAACTTTGAAACTTTGATCATTGTCCAAACTCATTGTAAAATGAAATAATTTATGTACCGTAATAGATATTGTATTAAATAAATTGAAAGTTTGTTTATTTATTTCATTTACCTTGAATCTTGAATGCACATGTCTTGTTTTTGAACAGGTACATCTTTGTTATTCAACTGGACCTTTGTTATAGGAGTCATTGTTGTAAGGACTCCCATAACATCTATAATATTCTCATACAAAGACAAAAGTACATAAGTTTGAAATCTAATTATAAAATATAGTATTATCATCGAGTTTATTACTTATCATACCAGTCAAGACTTTTTTCTAGTAAATTCTATCATGAAGAGTATTGTAATTTGCAAAGTCGAAGTGATATGATGGCTATGCAGTAATATCTTCATGAACATCCTTGAGTTTCGTTATTCTTGACAAAACAATCATTAAATCTCTAGGAAGAACATTGAAGTTGTTCTTATATTTCATGATCCAAAGCTTTTCAATCAAGTAAACAACACCTTCCTTCAATACAGGTGTAAACTGTAGTGCATCTAAACCTCTAATCATTGCTTACATGACATTTTTCTATCATAAAAAAAAAAACCAATAAAGCACTATTTTAATACGACTTGAAATAATATCAAAATTTACAATACACTAAACCTAAAGCTATTGAATAACAAACCTTCACATTAGCAACTAAAAAATTAAAGCTAAGCAGATTATGAGGATTATCAGGTGTTGAGGATTGCCAAACCCTTAGCACCTTTACCTTTGTTGTGTTAGGTGGTTTGACCAATTGTAGTTCACTCAAATATTACTAACTCATTTAAAAATATTAACTTTACCACATTTTAAATATGACAAAAAAATTAGACATGTTACTCTTATTGGTCTTTACATTTATGCAAATAAGAATACTAAACTGTAAAACATCTTATACTAGGTACAATCAAATAATATAAACAGAAATAGCATTTAGATTGAAAAAAGTTATTCTAAACAAAAGCAAACAGAAAGTAATAAACAATACAACATAATTTAAAGCAACCAAACAATCAATCTGTAATAACTAAAGTACTGTTAAGCAAACAAATAATTATTAAATATGTACAATTTTCTTAAGTAGTGAAAGAAAATAAGATAACATGTCTGTAGGTTCTCAAAAAGTTCTCCGTAAACTATATTTTTTCTTTCATTTGACTGTTCTTTGTCCTCATTCAATTTGTTAACATTAATAGCTTGAAAATAATTAGAGTTTTGACATGATAAAAATTATCAAAATTTCTTGTTCAAGTAATCCTTGAATGGCTTGAGTGATCCTAGAATGCTTTTAATATGCTTAGTGTTTCCTTACTTGATTGACATTTGAACTTGTGATTGAAGTTGTTTTCTGTAAGGAAAAATTTTGTATATACTTTGAATCTCAAGTTCAAGCAAGAAAAATCAACTACTGGAAAAGGAAATATCGATTCTTAAAGAAACAAAAGCCACAGGAAGAGCAAGAATTGACTTCTCAAGTATTAAATGATCGATTCCTTTGAAGTTTCAAGACAAAAATCGAAAGCTTGGAGATGAAGAAAAGATGGGATAATTAGATAACGATGGAGTGGGCAAAAGCAATCTTGAATTTTGAATTTGGCACCCAAAGTGCAAAAAGAATCAACTTTTGAGGAAGCAAAAGATCAATTTTCAAAAATCTAGGAAAAGAAAGAATTGACTTCTCAAGAATGCAAAATTCGATTCCTAGCAAACAAAATGCTCTAGAGGCAAGAATAATCAACTTCTTAGGAATGCACTGATTGATTCTTAAGCTTCAGAAAGTAGTCGTCAGACACGAAAAAGACAAGAAAAATGGCTAGTTCTCCCACTAAGTCATCCCCAACGACTATAAAGTTTTTCCAAGTATAAAAGGGGCTTCTCAAACACATTCTGGGAGAAAGAAGAGTTGAGGAAAATATCATTTGATCAAAAATAAAATGAAATGAAGAAGAAGAGGAAAAAGAGAGACAAACTAAGCTAGAGCAAGTCATTCTTATTCTTTCAAAAAGCATGTAAGATAACTTTGTGCTTCAAATTCTTTGTGCTTTCACTCATTTCTTTTGTAATCATTTCTTAACTCGACCAAAGTCTTCCTCCATGTACTCACATAGCAAAATCAACCTTCTAAAGATATATTTGCCTTAAGCTTGTAAGAGAGAAAAGGTTATGCCTTAACCTTTAAAAGTCAATGTTGTAAAGAGGTTATGTTTGATCCTTGGAAAAACAAAAAGGCTGTACTTGATTCTTGAAAAAGTTGAGGTTATGCTTGATCCTTGAAAAAGTTGAGGTTATGTTTGATCCTTGAAAAGCAATGGTTATGCTTGATCCTTGAAAAACAGTGGTTATGCTTGATCCATGAAAAGTAGTGATTTGTAAAGGTTATACTTGATCCTTTAAAAAGTAGTTTTATTTAATAGATTGCAAACTCCTTAATGAGCTAAGGGAAAAGATGTAAACACCTATGGAGAAGGCCAAACCTCTATAAATTCTTTGTGCTTTTTTTTTTCTTCTCTTTTCTCCTTGAACTTGTGCTTTTATCTCGAAAACGTTTTAGAAACTCATAACTCACTCATTCTTCAATTACATACTTGTGCATTGTATTCTATTGTGAAGAGATTTGAATATCTTTTTAAACTTGTTCTTTATATCACCTTTTAAATCACTTTTGATTTACTTTGATATATTTGTACACTTTACATTGAAAAGTTTCAAAAATTTGTTTTCAACTTGTTTGTTCTTTTCTTTTGGTTTATTTCAAAGTGAAAACAAAATTGTGAACTTGTTTTCAAGTTTGCTTTTATCAAAAGTTCAATGTGTTAAAAAGAATTTTTGAAATCCAATTCACCCCCCCCCCCTTCTTGAATATTTTGTCATCATTATTAAGCTAACATTCCTAACTATGTGTAAAAATAGATTTTGGCAAATACAAACTAACAATATCAAGAGTTTTCCCCTGACTTTTATTTATTGTTATATGATAGCATAAACTAATTGGGAATTGTTTCCTTGGAAACAAAAAAAAGCATTTTTTTTGTTTTACTGTAGTAATAATTCTTGGAATAAATATTATACTATTTGCAAAAGCACCTGATATAATTTTCCTTTTATGACATTAGCTGCTAGTTGAGTAATCAAAATCCTAGTTTTATTGCATAATCTAGAATTTTGGTTTATGTTTCTTAATAGCATAACAATTGTATTTACCTTCAAATCAGGTTGATGATTAGAAATGCTAGGAAAGTTAAATGAGTTTAAAAATTCTACCGGATATAACAGTTCATGTTTTGCAGAATGATCTAAAGTCTTTGATATTTGGTCTATGCTATAATAGGATTTTAATGTACCTGGAATCAAATCAAGCACATATGAATTTATCAAATCAACAATATCATTATATGGAGTAATGATTGACCTTTGTTCCAAATAACCTAAGTTTGTAAAGTTGTTTGAAAGATTATCATACACAGCTAAAACAATGGTTTCTATCGAATTTTGACTAAGTTGTAGCAATAAATCTTGGGGCATCTAAATCCAAGATGGTTTGTCTTACCGTCATAGCTAGAAGCCATAATTTTTCATCTCCTATACCTAATAATCATTGAGCAAAAGTTGAAATTTCAAACATGATCTATTCATCAAGATAAGGTTGTAAAAGTCTCATATTCATTTTCAACTAATATATACAACAATGCCTCCATAACAGTGACCGACTTATTGATGCATTAATAATTTTCGATCTCGTTCCACTTTCCACAACAGGTAAAATTTGTTTGAAATCTATTTCTAACAATATTGTTTTCCACCAAAGGCCTTTCAACAATTTGAGAATTACTATTTGCAAGGACATCCCTTAAGCTTTTATCCAAACCTTCAAAACAATGTTTGTGCACCATAAGAGTTTCATTTCCAACAATAAGACTAATGATACCTTAGACATGCCTAGGAATTACTTTGTAAATATTTCTTGAAAATTTGAGTATTTGATGCATATGTTGAACATCTATTCAAATGTTCATATTCTTTTAGTTCCATGAATACTTGAGTAGTAGGGAAATAAATTAATATCCATTTGAATGCTCGTTTATTCTAGGCTCATAATTTCTCTCTTAATATTTGATCTATTAAGGATCTCTAACAATTTGTGTTGAACTTATGATTTTTTAAGGGGGAATCAATCATTGTCATTGATATCATCAGGAATTAAGATCTTCAACAACAAGGTTTGGTGAAAATTCAACATTTGGTGTTCTTCGCTACCAGTAATATCTTTCTAAACACCAAAATTGATATTATGCTTTATATTGCTTCTCACTTAAACTTGAATGTTGAAATTCGTATTTGGTATCAAGCCTTAAGTTTCTCCATTAGCATCTTGCTTTAAAATTTGCATCAAGTTTTATAATTGTCCCTTTTCACTTGAGCTTTAAATTGATCATATCTTTCTTAAATGTTTTAAGCCTTGAAGTTGATACGCTTGGAATGCTTAATGATAAAGGAAGTCTTTACTAATGTTTTACCAATTGATATAATGAGCTTTAAAATGATTCCATCTCTCATAATTGATTTTGTGCTTTTACAAAAGGGGAGATTTTACTTATATCTATCAATTGGTATATTGAGCTTTAACATTTGGTATTGGAGTTGAAATATGGCTCATGTGCTTATTGAACATCTTTATGATTATTGTTCTTGAACTTCATAATTGTTGTGTCGACATTTCACTTATAGATATATATACATGTGGCATTCTTATTGATGATTCTCTTGATGAATTAATACTTGAATGTGTTTAATGGCTACATATCTTAATAACTTGGTAAAGGATATTAAATGCATATATAGGATGACTTGGTGGCTTTATGGTTACATATTCATGATCTTAATGCTTATATTCTTGATGATTTTCACTAACCATTATTTCTTGAGCAAATTAAGTATTTAATGCTCATACTTTTTAACCTTTTTGATATAACAAAAAGAGGAGAAAGTTTATAAGAAAATTTAATTTTATGCATATGTTGAAAGGGAGAACTTAAAATCATTTCAAATGTAAATTATGCTCATAGTTTTGTCATATCAAAAAGGGGAAAATTGTTAGCTTTAAAATTATTATAGTTTCGATTATGATAAAATGATCAAATTTGCTTGAACATTATTTGAGTGATCCTTGACAAGTTCTTAAAATGATTTAACTCTCATACATTTGTTCTTACATAGTTACAAGCTTGATTCTTGAAGTTATTGAACTATATCTATAAGCTTGTATGACTTAGGTGTATGAGTGCTTATGATTCCCATTTATTAAAGTCTGATTTAAAGATTAAAGGAAAATCTAGATGCTCTCATTAAGAGGGAGTTTTGAATTTTTTTTAATGATGACAAAAAAAGAAAATAAAGAAGACTAAGTTAAATAGAGTTTTATAAGTCTTCATGTTTAATTTATGTGTGTGATGCTTAGTTATGGTTTTGTTGAATATTATGTGCTAGTTATTATGGATATTCAATATATCTTGCTTAGCTGCTGTGGATATTGTATATCTTGTTTAGCTACTGTGGATATTAAAAATAATTTATTATAAATCTTTAAAGAAAACTAGATGCATTAACTAAAAGGGAGCAACTCATTATGCATAAAGATTTGAAGCATTCATATTGAACATAAACATTGCGCTCTTAATCTAAGAGTGGTTTGTCATCATAAAAAATACGAGAGAGAGAATGTTGACTCTATGTGTTTTTTATGATAACAAAACATTCTCATTCATTGGTGTCTAATTATATTATTTAAGTGTGTAGGAGAAAGATTAAATTCATTAATATATTTGATATTTGAAAGTAAGTCAAGATGATTGGTCAGTTGCAAGATAGGTTAATTAGTTAAACAAGCAAAAAAGAAAAAGATTTAATGAAAACAGAATAGTCTTAACTGAATAACACAAATCCTTAATTAATTAAAGCAATTCTAAGCGCTATACTAAGGACAGATAGAAATGTCTTAACTGGTTAACACAAGGTTTAATCACTTAAGTGAATGTTGGATACAAAACAGAAGCCCTTTAATCGGTTAAAGAAAAGGAGTTAACTAGCTAAAGGTCAAAGTTAAAGTGTCAAGAAGCGCCAAAATTCAAATTCAAAATATTGATGACTGTCCAAGGCACCAAAACAAAAGATTTAAAGTTGAAGAATTCTTAATTGGTTGGAGCCCATTTTAACTAGTTAAGGATGAATGGAGAGAAGTTTCAATCAATTAAAATGAGTATTAATCTATTGAAAGGAGGTTAGCCAAAAACAGTGCTTAAATGTGCTTTAAAACAAAAAGTTATTAATCAGTTAAAACTGTTGTTTATTGGTTAACACAAAGAAGTAGTGTGCAAGTCAAAAAAGACTTAATTGGTTAAAGCCTACCTTTAATCAATTAATGAAGTACTTTTTGCACATTTGAATTTAAGCACAAAATGACAAAAAAAAGAGGCCAGAAACGGCTAGTTTCTATCTCCAATGTCTAGAAGTGATTTTGCAAGTATTTAAAGCCTCTCCAGCAGTCAAAAATCATATAGAGAAGCCATCCAAAGTGATTTGAGCTTAGAAGACCAAAAACTTTCTCTTTACACTTGTATTTCACTCCTATCCTTTGAAAAAGTGTTTAGGCTTAACTTTATACATCTTATATCAAGTAAATGATCAATTGTACTTCATCTTTTCTCTATTTCTTATTTACTTAGAGTGTGAAAGACACTCTAAGGGGTAGATCAAGTTTGGGTCAGCTTGGTTGTTATTGTAAGTTCTAACTTAGCCTTAGAAAAGTTAATTTTAGGTTTTGGTTGATTTCGAGAAAAGCCATTGTTAAAAGTTGTGGCTGAGCTTGTGAAAAGCCATTGTAAAAGCTTTGTAGAAGCTTGGGAATTCCACTAATTTTAGTGAATTGGTTTGAAAATCCTTGATTGGGAGATCAAGGTAGTGTATATAGGTCAAGGAGATCGACCACTACAAATCATTGTGTTTTGTCTACTTTCTTTTATTTTCTTCTTACTTTTAACCCTTAAATCATTCATTCAGTAAGCTTTAAACTTCCATTTTCAAATTCCTTTAATTAGCTCTTTACTTGGAAAGAATTTTTGTGCTATTTAGAAAGTGTTATTCACCCCCTTCTAGCACGCTTTATGGGACCAACAAAGTTCCCATTCATAAGTAATCCTGGATGAACATAAGTAATCCTGCTTATTGATTTACCTTTTTGTCACTTCTTCCATCTAGTTTCAGATTTTGACCAAACCCATTTCATTGAAAAGTCAGCATAAATAGTTCTTTTGCCTCTTCATATAACTGACTTGTTTGCGTCCATTCTATGAACATTGTTTTTCTTACATTAGGTCTCTAAATCACTCTCGACAAATCATCAGTTTCGTAAGAATACATTTTGTTTTTCTAGTAAATAAATCATCAACCTTTCAATTTTTAGTTCATGATGGTGTATGTCAAATGCAAACACCCTTCAACATGACTCATAGGCCAATTAGTATCGACAATCCAAGTATATTTTAATTTTGTCAAAATTGCTCCTTTTATCCTACTCATATCCATTACTATCCAAACTGCCATTGATAATTACAACTCTAGCTCTATCTAGTCCTTTGTTAATATACTTGAATAAGTACTTAATAGCTCTTACTTAACTGCAATGTTCTACATTAACATGAGCCTAATATTTAACAACTAAATCAACATTATAAACCACAACAAACTTGTTGTCCAATTCAACACCATTTATCATAGTAACACATGACTCGTCAATTACCTCTCTTCTCCTATAAACTACAAAGCCATTTCCATTAAGTACAATTTCAAATGGACACTGCTTGGGGATGAATTTGGAACATTTTCCTTTAACCATGCATGGAGAAGAGGCATTGGCAGTATCACATGGTTCATGCATCATAAAGTTTATCACAGCTTCATTCTTGATCAGATCATCCCCTTTATTTGTTATCTTAACTAATATTATCCCGTTGACATCATTCACAATTGAACATTTTGCAGTAGAATTTAACCAAAGTAGTATATAAACATGTGAAAGGCCACGTTTCTAGAACTCAATAATATATATAACTATTGCAGAGCCAAAACAAAAAGAACAGTCAAATAGTTAGTAACATATAGTAATAAATAAAAATGAATATTAACAATTAAATACTTATTAAATAACTTAAACAAAACGAAAAACTCTACCTGCAATACTGGTCCAAAATGGTTCTTTTTAATCAAGTCTTCCATAAAATAATGAAGCTTTAATTTAAATACTCTTCAAACTATATCAAGTCTATCTTGCGATCGTTGACCAAGTATTATAGATAAAGCCTCGTCAATTTCTGACCATCTTACATTACAGGTGAATGTGATGAACAAATCCACACAACCATAGTATCAACAAATAGCCATTGCATCTTGATAATTCTGGAATAAATATTGAGCACTTTCAGTAAATGTTGAAGGTAGAATTATCGGTTTCTTGACTGCATTCCCTTGCACCACCTCTGGACATAACATTTCTCAACCCTTATAAACCTCATACCTTAAACTCTTTTGATTATCCCTTATAAACTATAATCTCATCTTTTCAATTGTAGAAAATGCATCAACAATAAATTGTTGAAACAATCTACCACCTTTTAGCAATGTATTCTATCTAGGATTATGCTTTTGAATCACATTATCATAATATTTTCTCATTGGGATTTGCTTTATTTTTAATTTTTATTTGATAGGAGAATCAACATAACTGATGTCTAACTTATATATATCTTCTCCATAAAGAAATAACAAGGAATACTGCATTGCCATGAAAAAGGGATGAAGCTCACTAATCTGCTTAAGGCCATCAGTCCTATGCTTAACAATAATGCCATGATGACTATTAGATTCCCTTATATCCCCAACAATTAATGCAGTAAGTTTTAATGCAATAAAAGCTGCATAAACTCTTTCTAGACTATTCCATGCTCCAACTAATTGAGGTAAACTGAAAAATTAGCTAAGTCTCTAAATTTGTCCTTTGCTGTCCAAAATACTATAACTATTTCATTAGTTTCATCAAACATTATAATTAAACCTTCTACTATAGTTCTATCTATCAAATTACTTGTATTTTCATGTGTAAAATTAGACATCTTATTTGAAACCTCATTATTAGTATCATACATGTACAGTTGCATAAATTTAGGTTTGTGTCCTACTACAAGAAGTAAATAACCAATTTGATGATGATTTTGACCATTTATTTTAAAGATATATGGACCTCAACTACTGTTTACTCTATTATCTATTCTTCCTCCAATAGATGTAAATTGAAACATAGAATTATAGATGATAATGTTGTCTTCAAGATTATTGCTCTTGTAATCTCCTTTATAATATAACAATGAATCTAAAAAGTAAAGTGTATACCTAAACGAAGGTAATTGAACCATACCTTGTTGACAGTATAATGTAAATATATAAAAACTTGTAGTCTGAGCAATATCAACTCTCTCTTCATACCACATTATAGTTGCACAAAAAGGATAAACATAATTTGGTCCTCTAAAGCTAAATATTGAGTTGCATCTTCTTATTATGTAAGTAGAAAACAATAAACTATTGATCGCTTGAAAACCATAGAATTGATTGTTCTAACAAAAATACAATTCAATCTAAACTTGACTTGTATGTCCGTTATACCTTAATTCATTTAATCTTTCAATGTTTCATTCATGTCGTTTAATGGCATAATGAATAATTCTATAATTACCTTTAAGTTTTGCAAAGAAAGAAAAAATGTCATTATAATTGGAAATTAGTTAGAGAATTATTAGACAATAGTATATTTTAAGCTAAGGTTATGCAAAATTGTACATCTATCTTGAACACCATTTCTTCTTCCCCTACCACTGGTTGAAGCAAAGCTTTTTGTAAACTGATGATCTATAATGGGCACATCATACAAATTTTCAAAATTAAAATTCCATGTTCCTGAAGTTTTTGCTAACAGATCATCGATGATGGGGACATCATATAGGTTTTCAAAATCAAAATCACATGTTCCACCAATGTAGTTAAAACAGATCGAACTTTGACTATTCAAATCATAATGAGCAATTTCACAGTTAACAGTGTCCATGACATTCCAATTTCTCACTACTGCACATTGTCCCATACTAAATGACATAGCTGAATTGTCAACAAAAGGAATATTATAAAGTTCATCAATAGTAACAGAAGTATGTTTTGAACAGTTAGCAGTTTGTATATATTTTGTTCTTTTTTCTCACACCTTCGTTTAACATTGTATTTATATAATATACCATATATGAAAACTAGAATAAAAAGAAGTGTGTACTGATCCCATCAAAAAGTTTTTATTTATGAAAAAAATAAAAAATTAATTAATTTTTAATAAATATAACTCATTCATCTGACATCACATAAAGATTACTTTTATTATACATAACTAACTATAGGTTTATTTCATATGCCCATCTCATAACCGCTTTCCTACTTTCACAAAAATATACAAACATGTTTATTAATACAGCAAACAATCCACTAAAACTCTACCAAAAGTATTTGTATATAGCTAACAAAACAATAACCAAAATAAAAGAGATAAGCTTAATCACTCAAAGAAAACAACAGATGTAAAGAACAAAAGAACATCTAATAATTACTTTAAACTCACATGTTAGCTAGTAAACCCAACTACAAATACTTCAAAAACTAATGAACACAACTTAATAACTATCAAGAATAAGCCCAACCAACTACAAGAATAAAAGAGAACATTAGAATCAAGTAACACAGATTTGAACACCTTCACAACAAATGAAAGAATAAAACAAAACATTCAAATAAGAAAAACTGACCCATGCTTAACATTCAAATTTGGACGCATAGAATGCAAACAAGCCAAATGTGATATGATAGAAATTTATGAATAAGACAATAAAATAACACATGTGAAGCAACAGATCATCCATAAATTTAACATTTAGAAGAAAACCACATTTATCATTCAAACTAAAGAAGCAAAACATTATAGCAATTTTTCAATAATTGTAAAAACAAAAAAAACACTAAAATAAATAAAAAAAATTACAACTATTGAAAAAAAAAGAGAAAAAAATAAAACCTATACAGCTCAGAACCACACCAGCAGAACAATAAAAAAATACCAACTAACAACGAACCACCAAATAGTCATGTATAGAATAAACTAATGTAGACTTTGAAACCTTTACAACAAATGCAAAAATAAAACAAGACATTCAAATAAGAAGAACTTACCTACACTTAACATCCCATCTTCATGTATAAAACACAATTAACTCATATATGAATAAAAGAGTAAAATAACGCACACACTACAGCAAAAAATCTAAAAATTTAACATTTAGAATCGACCAACGTTTATTTATAAATAATAAAATCAAATAACACATCCACTACAACAGAATATCCAAAAATCTAACATTCAAAATAAGCTTACGTTTATCATTGAAATTAAAAAAAATATAAAACAAAACATTAAAATTAAAAAAAAAACATTGCAATTGTTCAAAAAAAGAAAAAAATAATAAACTATACGTCTTAAAACCCAAAAAAAGAAAACAAGTAGTGGGATCGAACCATCAAACAACAAAATCAACAGAATAAAGAAGAACAAGCAACAATGATAAGCAACAAAATAGAACCTGGTAAATTAATCAACAAAGAAAACCAACAACAAAAAATAAAAAGGAGAAATGACTAAAAAGTATTGTAAAAGTCAAAAGAACCAACATTTTGTACTGTTAGCAGAAGAACAATCTAAATAACTGAACACATGCCCAGAGAGGCAAACAATTGGATAATATGGTTGGCTACGCCATAATACCCATCAAAAATAAAGAAACAACCTCGTCAATGTAAACAAAGTCAAATGACTAGACAAACCATCGAGATGTTCCTCTTTTTCTTCCTTTTATATTTCTATTTTTCAAAACGATTTAATTTTGAATCGTAAAACCAAACCCTAAAAGCATCAATTCTACAACCCTCTTCTCCCACAAACCCTGTCAAGTGATCCATTCTCAGCAAACATCCGTCCTCCATCCATTAATCCCACCTTTTCTGTTCTACTCCCTCCCTAAAAAAAATGGGTCATCCCACTATCTATCCGAAGAGCGAGACCTCTCATACCAATCTTTCTACAACAATGAAGGACTGATTTCCCCTTCCCTACGAATCATCAGTTCAATTGCTAGAACTCCAAAAAGAAAATAAGGATGCACAAACACAAACCCAAGAAGCGGGAGAAAACCTAAACCGCAACAAACCCTAAAAGTCCAAAAAAGGACAGAGCGAAGGGAGCCAAATGACAAAGAAAAAACGACCCTGTTTCCCCCACCAGACGCACACGCCGACGTCAAAACGACACTGTTTCAGAACTGAGGCTCCAAAAAAGGGAACAAAAAGTCGTCCAAAAACAAGGCCATTTTGATTCACCTAAGGGGAAAAAAAAACACCCAAACCCTCCAATTGAATGACAGCCCGTTGAGGCCAATTGAAACGGTAGCAAATGGATGCTACTTTTCCGTATAGTACATATATAATGCTCAATTCAGTTTTCAATGTAATCCAGTCAGTTTGTTGCTATGAAGCTTAAACTAGGTATCCTGCTTTCCCAGGTAAACCATGAAATCTGCTGATGAGCAGCTGCATGGCGCCACGCTTTAGGCACTCTGTTTAATCCAACAGTTAAATGGTAAAAGTAAAGAGAGACGAAAGTGTTGGGTTAAATACAGTACGAGAGGGGAAAGGGGGAGAAGAAAACCCTATTCATAGTTGATTAATTAGTTACTCATGCATGATGCAACAATCAAAAAACGCAATGTTCCAGTTCCAGATCCTCCTTTATACAAAATCAGTAAACATCTCTTATCAAAATAGTCATAATCTTCTCACATACGGTTCCAGCGCAGAAGCATGATATTATAACATTATTATAATCGCCTGACAAGGATTCCAGCGAATTCAACCAGACAGTAGCACAAGGGAAATGAAATCGGTTTTCAGACAGAGACAATGATAAATAAACTATAAAACAGAAAAAATAACTACCATAGAGCATGTACAAAGAGAAGGGTTTAGTAGAGAGCGAAACAGAAATGTTCTCCTACACAATTGAACAGGGATCATGTGGCATGGAGTACTAGAAATCAAGAAGTTAAAAAGTACCAAAGATTTGGGATATAAATATTTAAACTAAATGATAAGATACCAAGAAAAAAAAAAACTCAATTCAACAAGACAACGACCAAAGGCAGTAATCAAAGAAAATAAACCTTTCTATTTGATTAAAATATGAGAGAAAATACAGGATTACAACTTTCTAGAACATCAAAATCATTGAGATGACAATAATCCAACAAAAACTCATAACTAGGTAACTGGGACAAAATAAAAAAGAAAAAAGATATTGGGGGCAGGGTGGAAGGATGTGACTGCAAATCACAAGCTCTTCAATCTATCAAAGTCCTAACCTCAACAACCACCAAAATAACAGATAATTTTTGAGTAATTTTGAGAGCCTCTTTGATACAGTGTAAAATGATTAGTTACCAAAGGCAACTTTAGCTAAACCAAAATGATGAATCAGGATATCATCCTCTTCCATGCCAAAGTCTTTCCAGCTGTTGATGAAGATCACCAAATGAAACTTTTAATCAATCTTAACAGATGAGAACAGATAATGGACAAAATAGAAAGAAGTGATGAAACCGATGGTGCCTGTAGACAACATGATTGCAATTGCCATGATCATCGAGTAGCCAAGATAAAGAATAGCTGAAACAGGACCACTCAAACTCTGTAGGTCAAAGACCAAGTAATTGATGGAGTACAGGAACACATAGAGTGCAACTGAACCCGAAGCACAGAAAGCCTTCCACCACCATCGCCAGTCCTCAACACAGAGATGCATGTAGGTAAGGACCACGGACACTTCAGCACAAACAATGATCAGTAGTAGAAGAACTATAAGCAAGAAGCCAAACACATAATAAAACCTGCCAAGCCAGATGCTAGAAAGGATGAAGAAGAGTTCAATGAAAAGGGTTCCAAATGGAAGGGTCCCAGCACCAAGAACAAGAAGCCATGATGGATATTTGCGTGCAGGTATCTCCCTAGGAATCTGGTTGGTTCGCACAGGATATTGAATAGCTTCAGCTCTTGTCCCTAAGAATCCTCCCACGAGAGTGAGAGGCACAGAAATGCAGAACCAGAGAGACAAGAGTATAAAATACAGGGAAATGGGAATTGCACCAGTGCTTTTGCTTCCCCACAGAATAAAATTCAATACTGTAAGGATAACAAAGACAATTCCAGGAAAGAAGCATGCAACCGACCAGGAAACAGACCTCCATCCTTCTGAAGTTCCCTTGAGAGTTCTCCAGAGACGTACAGCGACATACCCAGCAGCAATACCCAAGAAAAGATAAAGAATAATCATCCCTGTCAGGAGCATTCCTCGTGAAGCTGGTGACATAAAACCAAGGGCAGCAAAAACTATAGTGACAGCTGCCATTCCGGTAATCTGAACCCCATCTCCAATCATCACACAGAGAAGCTTTGGACAATCTGGTTCTCTAAAAACATCACCTACCACAAGCTTCCATCCAGAAAGCTCCTCATTCATTTGTGCTTGAGCTTCTTTGTCCAGTTCCTCATATCTTGTCAAATCCCTCCTTACAGTCCTCAAGAAAATGACAAACACAATACCAGCTAGAAAAGTGATCACCATCAGTGAATTTAGAATTGAGAACCAGTGCACACGTGCACCTTCCATCTTCAAATAAGCATCCCACCGAGACGGCCATCTAATATCACTTTTCACAAATTCAACCTCATAAGTAAAAGAGATCCTCTCGTGTTCCCTTATTATCTGTGACTTTTCTAGCTCCAAGGGGCAGTTGACAGAGGAGATATTGTCATACATGTGAAGTTTGGTCATAACTTCAGGATCATATTTAACACTGCATGGAACCACCTCAAAACCAACAATCTCGAAACCAGAGGCCTTCTTCTTATCAGCTTCAGAAATCACACCCATCCCTTCTTCCCCAGTTCCAATTATCTCCACTCCACTCCCCTCATACTCATGAACCAAGACCTTGAACTTGAGGTGATTGATAATGTAATCATCATTACTATTTGGTGGAGTATACCCAACCGGGAATCCAGTCCACTGAATGTTAATCCCATTTTGTTTTGCAATCCTCATCACCGGCAAATTGTCTAGAATCATATTCACTTGATACAAATCACGAGTCCTTTGTTTTAAAAGCTTAACCTCATGCTCATTCAAGGCGTTGGTAGTGCAAAGGTAGAGAGACTCGTTCACATTCATTCGAAACCGATAAGGGGTGTTATCAATCTGATCTCCCATGAGAAGTTCCCCAAGATTCTCGGCACTTTTCTTTATTCCACCGAGAGGTTTGCAGTAAGGGAGACTGTAGTAACTAAAAGGAAGCTCAGTTTCAATGGAAGTCAAGGAATTAACTTTGGCAACTATAGTATCTGAGGTTGAATACGTGTGCATGTAACTCCCAGGTAGGTAAAACCCATGACAAGAATGGACAAACAGAATCACTAACACAAAAAACGAGCAGATTCCGGGCATCTTGCTCTCCGAGACTGTCATGATAACAGCAGATCTTGCAATATACGGCTCGAATCTAAGCTACTCTAAACTGAAGCATTCAATATAAAATATTCTGCACAAAAACAGATTTTCAGCATTCAGTTTCTATTCAAACTTATCCTTAATAGTAAACATTAATCAAAATAACAAAAACCCAAAACGAAGAAAACCCAGAGGCCTAATTAAAATATAATTTCATTGCATCAACTTAAAAAGCAGTAGATCCATTTACCCAAATGCCAAAAAGCATAAAAAAAATTAAAAAGAAATAGCATTTTCAACAAAAACAACTCAAAATTCATAGTAACAAAAAATAATAAAAACAGATCAGAATAGTATAAAATTTAAGAATTGGCAGATTAGATCTAACACCAAAAACCCATACAAGTAAAAGGCTGAGAAACATGAAAAGAAGATTGGAGGAAGAACCTGAGACAGAGCTACGGGATTTGAAGTTGGGGTCGAATTGAAACTGATCGGATCCTGGATCCTGGATCCTGCGACGCCCCCAAAGTCGCGTGAGAACGAAGTAGAGCCCCCTGGCTTTTGCTTCTCTCTCCCTCTCTCTCTCTCTCTCTCTCTTCTTTACTAGTTTAAGCTAGGAGGAATTTTGAGAATATTTACAAGAGAGTAAAGCGTAGATTGGGTCCTTAATATATAGGGTGAGAAATGGAAGATCATGGAAATTTTATGAAATGAATTGGGCTAGAGTGACAGAGCTGTCGGCTCATTATAATACCACCACTACCACCATCACTCCGGTTAGATCTGCGTGGTTGAGTTTACCTCTTACTTGAATGTTAAGATTACAAAATATATGTACATTGATATTTTATTATTTATTAAAAATAAATACAAAGTATCAGCTAATAGAATTTAAATAACTCGAATCTGAGATAGTATTAAATTTTTATTTTTAAAGTTGTAATTAGTATTTATATATAATGTTATCATTTTTTTCCTTCTTAAAAAATAAATATCTTATATATCAATAATGGAGTTTTTAAATTGTACAAACAGGTTAAAATATTCATTTATATTTAGTTATTTATATTTTTAAAAAAATATAATTTAATAAAATACAGGACAACTTGCTTTTAAAAAAAAAATACATGACAACTCTAAAATTTTATTTATGAAGTTTAAAACCTTATTCATATAATGAATAAAATAATAATCTTAAATTAAATAGGAATTATAGATTAAATTCGTAATCCAAATACGAAATTAATGATTATTACACAAGTAGAAAAATTTTGAATGTAGAGGCCAAATTACACTATTAAAAGAAAAGGCCTTGTAAGCTGTAATTTATTAAATTAGTAAATTAAAAGGTTATGAAAATATTCAACTTTTGCACATGTTATAAAAATGATTAAAAAGTATATTAGTTTGGTTTGAACACGATTTTTATATGTAGTGGTATTATTATGTAATAAGATAATATGCACTAAAAAAACGTAGCCAAAAGTAAAAAAAAATAAAGTTGCATGCTAATAAAATGGACTTTTTTTATATTTTAATTAATAAGTAATTTAAATTTGAGATTCCAATTTATCTACCATAATTTTACTTAACCTAATAATATTGAATATCGTGCTTGGAAATCAAGAAAAGGTCGCAAAACATTTGGGGTGGAGGCCCCAAGTGCCCCTTTCTCTTCACTGTATAAATAGTGAGAAAATAATATATATATATATATATATATATATATATATATATATTATCAAGAAATGGGCAAAAATATGTTTAGTTACATTGCAATTTAAGTAGTGGTTAGCGTGGGCCCACCATTTGAATAACCACTGGCGAACTGTCACATAATCTCTTTTTCTCATGCATTCTTTGTTTGTCTTAATTATTTGTCTCATAATGCAAAAGTTTAAAGTAATAAACAAATTCATAATAAATTAATGATGGAAAACAATATAATCCCTTCATATACTCTCCAACTCAACTATATTACAACTACTTTTCATTCTTATTTCTTTCATCTCCTTTCACCTACCATAGCATGAACATTAAAACTTATTTTTTTTTATATAAGGGAAAAATAGTTGCTAAATATCGATTGCATCATTCTAGGTCAACTTATTTCTAGTTTATCTGCAAAAATAAAACTTAAGATTTCCCATGGAGGAAGATCAAAGATGTGAAGGCCTATAGATAAGTTTTTGTGATGCGTAGTCATCTAGTCGGCACATTAATTAGTTTCACGATGAACGTGAGTGATTGAACATTCCCAATTCCGATGAATCAATTCTATGATATCCCTTAGCAAGTGGGAATTCAAGTCTAAATTTGACAAAGGCTTCCTAGTTTTCTGCATCACAAGCATGGAGTCTATCTCTACCATAATTTTTCTAAATCCTTTGTTCTAGCATAGCAATAATCCATAAAAAAAGGCCCAAAGTTTAGTAGTAAAAGAATGTGAAATGTCAAATTTATATGTAAAACCTGTAATCCAGTCTCCATTAGCATCTCAAATTATCCCTCCTACTGTAGTTAGGACTGGTTGTCCCTTTGCACTACCGTCAACATCTAACTTAACACAAGCTTAAGGTGATGTCTTCCAAGATATCAGTTTTTCCCTGCTTACAGTGCATTTCATCTCTTCTTAAGATATCCCAGGCTTCTTTAGCGTTAGTTCTTTTTTTGTTGGTAGGCATTTGTAGGCCATAAAAAGTTATCCTCAAATTTGTTTAGATTACGCCAGTACCATATCAATCACAGCACATCGGCAAATACTACACCCCATGGAATACCATCACATAACAACCCACTGGACAGATTTTCCAACACCTAGAAATAGATATTCAAAAATTGTACTTTTGGGATGTCTTGAAATTCAAAGATACATATAGAAAAATGAGATAGAAGAAATGTTTTAATTTTTATTATAATGTTTTGTATTATTATTACTAGAAGTGTTTATAGCAAAAAATATACACAGACAAGTTATAGTTTTTAGTACAACGTGGAAGAATATATAAATGGTGTTTATAATTGTATATATTCATTTCCACCTATTAAAAAAACTAAATGCCCGTAAACAAAATTAAAATCATGATTTGTTATAAACAAAATATATAAGGCAATATTTATAGTCTTATACATTCATTCTTACCCACTTGACAAAAAGTGAGTGTCCATGAACAAAATTAAGATCACGATCTGCTGCTGTGTTTTTGCAGATATTGTGTGTACACAAAAGTTAACATTATAGTGTTCAATTTATCATGTTGTCTGTCAACAAAAAAATATAAGACAGTGTTTATAATCCTATACATTTACAAAAGTTCACATCATAGTATTCAATTTATTATGTTGCCTGTGAACAAAAACATATAAGGTACTGTGAGGCACAATTGTGATTGAAATTCCAAAATTTCTTGGTTTTAAGGGGCGGGCAAAGACCCTACAGTGAATTTGTTCCTTAATGATTGGGTTGTTTTAGAGGATCCTCTACATGGGGAAAAAAGAAACAAAAGTTAGGTTCAGTAAAGAATTTAAGTGCAAAGAAATGAAGCAGGCCATATTGTATAGGGTTAATAAAGAGAAATTAGATATTTAAGTCAATAGTTGAGAATTTAGACATATTATTAAATATCTTAAATTTATTTAATCTACTTCCCTTTCCCAACAACCAAACATCTTTTCCTCCTAAAACCAAAACTAACAAATCAAACAGTGCAAACACTTTGAATTAGCAAAACAAACAATATCAAACCAAGCCCACCTTTCAAAATCTTAACTTTCTTCACTCTTCCAACAAAAAGCATGAAACCAAGAAACCAAACAATGCACAATCCACTTTCCATTAGCAAAAAAACCATGAGAAAACACCAAAACCCCACTTCTCAAAAATCCCAACCTTTTTCACTTATTTAATACAAAACCCACACAGGAACAATAGATCATAAATCCACCAAACCCTCAAAAATCACAAAACGGTATATGAATTGTACTTGGTTTTGTATTTCTTGGTGGGTGATTCTTTTCCTTTGCTAGTGGTGGATTGTTTTTGCGATGTGCAGTTGGGGAAAAGTTCTCTAACTACTTGGCTTTTCATTGGTGATGGTAAAGTTTCTTCTTCTAGTTATTCTATTCTTGTTAGAGGTGTTGGATATTTTTGCATGTCTAGTGAAATATCTAGAGAACCAATCAACAGTAAGACATTAAGTGACATTACACTTAATATATGAAGATACTATTTAGCTAAGAAAATGGAATTAATGTAGACATAAAGAGCAATATTTAGCTAAAAGTCATAGAATGGGAAATCTAATGCTTATTATAGTCAAACTAACTAAGAAATTATTGTTCATGTACATTTTAAGTGCTATAGTTTTGTTAATGTAGTGCATAACATTCAAATAATATTATGTCATTAAACCTTCGATGACTCGACAATATTATGTCACTTAGCAAATAATATAATATTATCGATAACTATTTTTTGTTATTATTTTAAAGAACAAACGTTCTCGTGTTCACCAAAAGAAGTACCACAGGTGTGTCATATCAACATGAATGATAAAACATACGATAAATAAGTAAAAATAGTTAAATTAAATAACAAAAATAACAAATAAAAACAACATACCGTAAAAGTTGTGTTGCGTGATAAGTACAAAATTTATGCACTTAGATTATATATTTTTCTTGAAATGTATTGTCTTAACAATGATTGTTCTGTTTAGGATGATCCAAATTTCTTATTGACAAAATATCATTTTTGCTGCTAAAGGAAGAAGAGGTCATATTGTAGCTTGCCGATGTTGTTTGTCAATCAACCTTTCCCTTAATAGTGAGAAAAAATTTTTTCATACAGAAACTAAACCAACAAAACGTTGATAAAGTTGAGAAATAGTCTAACTCTTATGTTTGAGTGGCCGTCCTAGCAATACATATAAAGCAAAATATTAAAAAATATGGAGGAAAAAAAAGCACTAAAAATTAAAGTACTATACCTCACATATCGTATTTTATCTTTAAGACAAAAAATAAAGAAAATGCAAGGAAGTCAAAAAGAATAAGATGTGCACATACAAAAGACCTAAGAAAATGAAGAAAAATGCACAAAAAGAAATGAAATAAAAAAAACAAAATAACATCAGAAAATAACATTTCTCTAGTTGCCTTTTCTTGTATTTTGTTTTGTTCACTGTTACAAACTGGTGTATATCAAATCAAACTTTTTGTAATTATTTATAATGTTGAAGGTATATGTATATGACTTTTTACACTTCACCTAGCAGTTTTACTTTAAAATTTCTGTTTCTAAGCATTTATTTATTAATTAATTTCACAAATGGATATTCAACAAAGCCAAGCAATCTTCTTATATTAAGCACATACATTCTTGAATATGCTACATTTATTTTTTTGACTTTTTTGCACTAATTTAATAACTTTTGCATAATAAGTTTACGTAACCATTTCATATTAATTAAGGTAAAATACACTTATCCCCCTAAGTTTTGATAAAAATTACATAGAGGTCCATTAATTTTCAAAATGGACATTCTGCCAAAAAAAAATTTTGTTGGACACTTAAGTCTAACCATTAGTCAACCGTTAGTGTTTTCGTCAATTTGATGACGTGGTAAAGGTAAAAAGATAATTTTACTTTTGATAAAATTTTAAAATTATTATTATATAATTTTATTAATTAAAAAAAAGTCCCTAGATGGGGAGCACCAGAGATCTCCTGGGAAGCCTGATCGAGCACCAGTGCTCCCCTTTCTTGGGGAGTTGGGGAGCACCGATCAGTGCTCCTTTTTTTTAATTTTTTTAAAAGTATAATAATAATTTTTAAAATTAATAAAGAAAGAAAGAGCATTTTAGTCTTTTCTTAATTTCTGTTAACGATGTTTGCATTTTTGGGGTGAAGTGTCCATTTTGAAAACTAATGGATCCGCTTGAAATTTCAACTAAAACTTAGAGAGATGGGGGCATTTTACCCTATTAATTAATCTGACAAATGGATATTCATTAAAGCCAAAAGTTTACCATTTTATATAGCAGTTTACATAACCATGCGTAGTCAAATTGTTTTGAACTTTGTAGAGATAATTATTAACAGCTTGAATCTTCTGAAACAATGCATTAAGGACAATTCTTAGTAAAGATAATTATTAACATGTTGGATTTTGTGAAAAATTGCATCCAGGACAATTCTTAGCTCAAAATGTATTTGAAACCTTAGTTTTTTATTATTTTTACAAAACATATTTGGAATTTTAGTTAATAACAAAGGATACAAAAAGAAAATGAATAAAGTTTTTATGGGTTTAATTATTTACTTTTTAGATGACTATGGGTGGAAAAAATTGGAGGATATATGTAAATGTATGAGACCTTAGGTTTGAACTCAAGCCCTATATAATGATCAAAAGATTTTAAATGTAAAGCAAATTGAATATACATTAAAATAGTAAAGGTGTCAATAGTTTTTCACATAAAGTTCTAAGCCTTTCAAATAAAGCAAGCCAAAAATGTGACAAAAAAGAAAAGTTTTAACCTGATGTTAAAGATACACAAAGGTCCAAATCACAGCCACACCCATATTTGAACAAATATAAAGTACTAAATAACAGCCAACACCACATGATAATCAATTTTGGCCACCTAGATTCTGCAATTTGTCCTAATTTGCAAACTTTAAGCAACTTATAAATAACATGGATCATTTACAAAATGAGCATAGATCACAAACCTATTAAAGCAAATGTTTCACCTAATACTGTACAAAGTCGAGTGATGAAATGGAGAATGGTTCAATGCTCTTCTTTCATTGTCACAGTGATTAGTGACGGATCATACAAAAAGTAAACAGCTGAATGGAGGGGTAAAATATTTAGTAACTGTAAAGGGTGTTCTTGTGATTGGGAGAGGAAATGTTGTAAATAAGTAAAAAGATACACTAAAGGAGGCGAAAAGGAAGATTAAAGCAATTCTTGCAGTATTGAGTGTCATGGCAAATGGAAGAGAATAAAAAGAGAATTGGGGAGTAAAAAAGAATTAGAGAGAGAAACTCTAGGGAAGAATTTCTTAGCTCCTTCTGGAAGAAAAGACTTGAATAAATTGTGAAAGCTTTATATATAGTGTCAAAAATGATAGTTCCAAGAAAAGGCTATAGTGCATGTAATGAATGACATTATTAAAAAGAGCTTTAATGTTGCAAGATAGCAAGCGAGCGTACCTTTGTTCGCTATTTCTCCACCAAGCATGAAAGTTTAAGGATAACTATAAGTCAGTGGCAACCGTTATTGAAAGTTAATGTCAAGTAACAATTAGAAACTCATTATGTGATCATTGAAGTAATTAGTTGTAAGAAGACTTGTTCTCGGGTAAAAGGTAACAGAGAAGAGATATACGTGAAAAGGCACAAAAGAAGAAGTTGTACATGAACATGTACAATAAAAGAAGTTATACGTAAATAGGTACAAAAGAAGAAAACGTATATAAATAGATACACAAAAATAAGGTAAGAAAGGGAAACACTTATACTTCAAGAAAAGGTTAAGATGAAAACCTCTTAACTACATCCATATTTGAGCCATCAAGCCAAACTCTTTAGAACATCTCAAGATGAAAGTAACTCATGAACTTGTCACTTATTCTAAGTTGTTGTCACTTTCGTCCATGTGAAATGGTTATTCTGTGTGAAGTAGTTATTTTACTTATATTAGTTGTTTCGCATGGAGTAATGCTCCATTTATTTTGGTTATTCTACATGAAGTAGTGTTTCACTTATTGTAGTTCTTCTGTGTGAAGTAATGTTTCACTTATTCTAATTGTTCTCATTATATTATGTATAGCATTACGTTGTAAAGCAACTCTTAAAGAGAATAAATAGTAACCAAATTCAACTATCTATATTTTACCCCATGTATAAGAATTCTTATTTAAGAAGGTCTTATGCATCGTTTTTAGGAAAAGTTGTGTTTTGTATTGTAATGTATTGTGCTATGGCACTTTATGTAGTAACACCTTATATTGTGATGTTTTATGTTGTAACACTTTGGATTGTAATGCTTTAGCTTGTAACATTGCAGACAATAATGCTTTAGGCAGTAACATGTTACTATCTTGTATAATAATTGATTGATTGCGTAATTTTAAATTGTCTTCTTTTTATCCAAAATCATTTGCTTTTTTTTTGCATATATATATATATATCTCTCTCTCTCTCTCTCTCTCATTTATTGCCCCTTGTATGAATATTTTTTATTGAAAAAAAAATTCATGTATAAAAATAAAATTTTCNAAAATTTACTTTATTGAAAAGAAAAATAAATTTTTTTTTAGTGCATGAGATGAAGTTTTTCGATTGAAAGAAAAATTATATATATATATATATATATATGCTCAAATAAATAAACAAAATTTATGATTTTAGAGGAAGGATAAAGCAAGATTAATTATTTTTTAAAAAGAAAATATTTTGATAAGGAAAAGAAGAATTCTTCTTGGAATAGTAAAGAAAGCTATTTCGATAGGCTATTTTAAGAAGCAAAAGAAGAATTCTTTTGATAAGTAAAAGATAATAAAGTAAATTCCTTCATGCACGTAGCATTTATGCTATATGCTTTGCTTTTGCTGCGAGCTTTTTGATTTGAAGCTTGCGGCAATATGCCGTGAGCTTTTCTAAGCTTTTTAACTGGAGCTTGTAGCATGTTCCACGAGCTTCCTTTTTTTTTTTAATTAAAGCAATTGTAGATTTTTTTTAATTCTTATTTGTAATTTTTTTGTTTGTATATTTTTTTAATTCTTATTTGTGATTTTGTTTTGTTTGTATAGTTTTTATGCTGTATTTTTCTTTTAATAAATAAATCAATAATACAAAAATATTGAAATGATGATAAAAAATGATACAAAATTATAATAAAGTTTGATATTTCTTTAGATAACATATTTTTATATATGATAAAATCTCAAAAAATGCAATTATTTAATCTTTTAATAGTATTCTCATAATAATATAAAAATGTAGTCTTTGTTATTGTATGCCTTCTTTATAATGTTAATGCATAAAAATGCTATAAAAAAGTGATTAATAATTTTTTAGTACATTTTAAAAAATATGTAGTTTTACGTCAAATTTATAATAATGTGCAAAAAGAAATAAAGATAATAATATTGCATATGAAGATTTATCTCATTTTTGCCATGATGTTTGTAAAATTGGTGAAGTTCCTCATATTTCATATAAAGTAGTGCATCAATTCAAGTATGATCACCACGTGAGCCTTTTTCTCCTTACTACTTTTCTTGTGTTTTATTGTTTCTTCTAGAGAGGCTTTACGTACTCTTGGCTAAACTTAAGAGTTATACTTATGTGAGTTTTGGTATTTAAACTTCTATTTGCTAGTAGTGCTTCTAGCCCTTGTGTAACACATATGTAACAGAAGAATTCGAAAGCTGACTTGTGATTGCCAATATTCCATGAGCAAGTTTTTCTCCAAAAATAGGAATTGTTGTTATAATTCATATATGATGTTAGTAAAGTTGAGATAGAAGTTGATAAGGATTGCAACAAAAATTGTTGTATTGAAGAATCATGGAAAGGAGTCGCAAAGATGATTAAATATTTCTTCCAATAACAATTCTTCTCAAGAATAATTAGATATGTCGAGAAAGATTGCTATAAAGATTGTTCTACTGAAGAGGAGTTGCGAAAATGATTAGATGCTTCTTCCCATAATGTCTATTCTCAAGAATAATTATATACTTTCTCTTATCATAAAAAATAATGACTCTTCTTTATCAAACTCAAGTGTTGGTTACTCCTTTATTAACTTTGTAGACTCATCAAAGTAATGTTATTTATATGAATGTTATATGCTTACTCCTCATATTACTGTATGCGGCTAGAGGGAAATCTCAACTTTACATATAGGAGGTTAACTCTTAACCTAATGTGAAGGAGATTATTTCAACCCTTTAAATAGGTAAGCATAAAAGTTACGACCAATTTGTGAGTAATAATCTAGATCCAAGAAATGAGTAATAAAGCTTGTGGCCAATAACATAACATCATTGCAGTCAAATCATGAGCGATAAAACTAGCGATTGAAAGATGAATGATGAATTATGGTCAAAAAATGAGCGATAAATCTTGCAACCAATAGAAAAAAAATATTATTGCAATCAAAATATGAGCAGTAAAGTTTGCGACTGAAGTAAAAGTGATGAGTTATGGTTAAAGAATGGGCAATAAAGTTTACAACCAATAGCATAATGTCATTGTAGCAAAAGTATGAGCGGTAAAGTTTACAGCTGAAATAAGGGTGATGAACTATGACCAAAGAATGAGCGATAAAGTTTGCAACCAATAGTATAATATAATTATAGCCAAAGTACAAGCGATAAAGCTAACGACTAAGGTATGAATTTCTTTTCTTTTCAAATATCAAATTTCAATACATCAAGTAATGAAGAGTCAAAGTCAAAGTATCATACATGAGTGTGAAGTGGGTTGTTCTGGACCCTGTTGTTCGCAATCGGTAATTCTCTTGCTTACGTCTTTTTGTGAAATATTCTACTCAAGTCTCTAGATTCAAGAAGTGAATGACTAACTATTCTATGATAGTCACAATATCTTGGGCTGAATTTCTCTTCTGCTATTGATGGCCATGCAACATGGGGTAAGTTCACCTGTCCATCCTTAATCCATTTTTGAAGAAGCACTTTCACTCCATTTAGTGGAATTGAGAATGATGGAGAAGAATTGTTCTCTTCGTATGGCCTTCTCTTTAAATCATCCTATCTAGGATGTAAATTTGATTGTAATGGACCTTCTCTTTCCCTATTTCTTCCTTAAATGGCATTCACTATTAAGGTATTCTTTCTATTGAAGTGAGTAGCTCTCTTTTGTCTAAGAACCATATTATTGGTTTTTCGTGCGGCTTCCACCAAGGTAGCAAAGGTTGAAAGAGGTAAATTCTCCAAGCATATTATTCTCGAAGTGAGTAGCTCTCTTTTGTCTACGAACCATATTATTGGTCTTTTATGCACCTTCCACTGAGGTAACAAAGGTTGAAAGAGGTAAATTCTCCAAGCATAGCCTATACTCATTGAACATCCCTTGAATGTAAACCTTCACTAATTCTTTTTCATCATGAGACTCTTGTATGTACTTCATGAAGTCTTCTCTAGACTTTTGATATTCTTTTCCTAAATCAACGAGAGTAACCTTCTCTTGAGCAGAGAAGAACTTCTCCCCAAACATCCTACACATTTGACTCAAAGATTCAACAGAATCGGGGGTGAGATTAACATACCATGTATAAGCCTTTCAGTAAGAGATTTAAAGAATTCTTTCAACTTCAAGTCATCATCCAATCCCATTACTTCGAGTGTTTCCATAAACTTCATAACATGCTCCCATGCATCACCAGTCTCACGATTGAATTGCTTGAATTTAGGACTAGTGTAGTCCTTAGGATATGGCTTAACCACTATACTAGCTTGGTAAGGAAAGTTGAGATCAAATTCAAAGCTAAATCTATTATTATTCTAATCTAGTAAATTTTGGAGCTCTTCCATTGTCACAAAGCCTTGGGTAGGAACAAGTGAGATTACTATAGTAAAGGTAGTTACTAGTGTAACTACAATAACGGAGTTGATTAGGTTGGGGTTTGTAGCGATTATTGCATCAACTGCACTTTCTCCATTTCCTCTATTCCCATCAATGTTGCAATTAAAGGAGTGGCTTCGTCAAGTGCACTCTTATTAAGGTGCACAAGTTGGGCTTGAGAAGTGGTGGCTGTAAAGGACACAAGTTGGGATATAGTCTCCGTCATCCGTTTATTATTGTTTTCCAACGTTTGCATTCTTTCTTGAGAAGCTTGAATCATTCTCATTAAATCCTAAATGTAAGATGGAATAAGTGCATCTTGGTTGCCATTGGAACTTTCCATCTCTTCCAGTAACGTAAAGTTATGGTAGTATGAGTTTTACTTAATGCAATCATTCTTCCTCAGTAGACTTGTCAAAATGTAAATGATGTTCTTGTGATAGGGAGAAGAAGTGCTACAAACAAGTAAAAAGATGTGTCGAAGGTGACAGAGAAGGTGACCAGAGTAATTCTTGAAGTACTAAGTATCGTGGCAAGTGGAAGAAAATAAAAAGAGAATTAGATAGTAGAAAAGAATTAAGATGAGAAGCTTTTGAAGAGAATGCCTTAGCTCCCACTGGAAGAGAAAACTTGAATGAATTATGAAAGCTCTATATAGAGGGTCAAAAGTATCGATTACAATAAAATGCTTTAATGCATGTAATGAATGATATTATTAAAAAGAGCTTTAATGTTGGGTAACCATAATTAAAAGTTAATGTCAAGTAACGGTTAGAAACTCATTATGTGATCGTTGAAGTAATTAGGTGTAATAAGACTTGTTCTTGAGTAGAAGATAATAGAGAAGAGATATACGTGAAAAGGCACAAGAGAAAAAGTTGTATATGAACAGGTACAAGAGAAGAAATTGTATGTGAATGGGTACAAGAGAAAAAAGTGTATGCAAATAAATACATGAAAATAAGGTAAGAGGTGGAAACACTTGTACTTCAAGAAAATGTTAAGAGGAAGACATTTTAACTACATCCATATTTGAGCCATTAAGCCAAACTCTTCGGAACATTCCAAGATGAAAGTAACCTATGAATCCTGCCATTAATTTTAGGTTGTTTTCACTTCCATCTGTGTGAAATGTTTGTTTTGTGTGAAGTAGTTATCTACTTATATTAGTTGTTTTGCATGGAATACTGCTCAACTTGTTCTGGTTGTTTTGCGTGAAGTGATGTTTCACTTATTGTAGTTCTTCTGCGTGAAGTAATGTGTCACTTATTGTAGTTCTTCTGCGAGAAGTAATGCTTCACTTATTCTAGTTGTTTTCGTTATTTTATATATGACACTACATTGTAAAACAACTCTTAAGAGAATAAATTATAATCAAAATCAACTATCTACAGTAATCATAAAACAAAAGAAGAGAGATGTGCTTAAAAAGTCACTTCCAACCAACATGACCATGTCTTGTTAAACTCATGCATAGGGGAAAAATATTCTGAGATGGAGAATTGATTTGTTAGCAAAACTTCCTTTGAGATATATCTGTACTCAGTAGGGACAATCTGCAATACAATAAAAAGAACACTTGGATGAGAGATTTCAAGATTAAAACAACTACTTTTTAAAGGAATAAAAGAAAAGAAAGATAAAGGGGCAAACTAATGTTCCATCTTTACCATAGAAGTAGTATAAGTGAATGTGTTAAAATGCAACATGAAATAACCTGTTACTATTTAACGAAACTCCAATAAAAGTTTCCACTTGTGTTGGAAACTCTCAGATTCAAACAAATTTCTAATTTACACATTTTTCCAATACCCAAACGTTCCATGCATCAAAACCCATAATCAAATCTACTAAATATAGTTAAAATACCCAAAAAAATAAAAACTTCAAAAAAAAGTTCAGGTTTTGATTTGCATAATCAAATCTATTATATATAGATAAAATATCCATTAAACAAAAACTTTAAAGAAAAGTTTAGGTTTTGATTTTCATAATCACATCTACTAAAGATAGCTAAAATGCTTAAAAAAATAAAAACTTCAAAGAAAGTTTGGCTTTTCATCTATTTTGTAAATTTCTAACAGGATTCTTCACCGACTGTCTCCTGAACTATTCTTCATCTCTTTTTGAATCCATTACAACTTTCAAAAAGTAGACTTTCATCTCTTTTTTTTCTTTTCCGTTTTTTTCCCTTCTCTAAACAAAACAAGCTCACAAAAAAAAGGTTAATTAACAGTTATAGTATATGCATGCAAATAGAGCGACCAGAAGACATGGAAGAGTAGACGACTTGTTGAGAAGGCTGGACGATTTGATTAAGAAAGAAATTTTTGAATGTCCCATACAGGGAAAAAGATAAGAAAAAAAGAACCTATACAAGAAGAAAAAGAAATGAGTCTGAGCATAAGAAAGAAAAACACAACACCTAAAGCAAAGAAAATTACAGTGTTAAAGACTTGAGCATGCTGTCTCATAAAGGAAAAAAGATAAAAAGAAAAGACTTTATACAAGGAAAAAGGGAAAATGAGTGAGCAGAAGAAAGAAAAACACGATGCCTATTTCAACCACACACGTGTCCCTTTATACACCATTGATTGGTTGGGTCCAACTCTCGATGAAGGAAAACAGAGGACAGACACTGAAAAAAAACCCATTACCAAACCTGACCCTAAGCTAAAACTCATTACCAAACTATTAGAAAACCCGGCATAAAAAACCCTTTAGAGAACAACACATGTTGAATAAATAGACACCTACTTGTTAATCTTTGAGAATCCCGTTGGAGTTTCCTTTTATATAGAGTCATAGATTAGTATTATATTCTTTTTTTTTCTTATTTATTTTTGTATTTTAACCAAAATATATTGGATAAGCCCGCATCATATGGGTTCACATGGACCGAATCAGTTGGGTCTTAGCCCATTCGGTCGAGTGCTTCCCAGTTCCACCCATCTCAAGCCACGCTACGCTCAGACACTAGTCAGCACACAATTAGCAGTATAGCATAAACTGAGGTGAAGGTTTATACCTTTTAGTGTTCCATCAAAGTTTTCATTGTTAAATTTCCGCATCTTTGCAAATCCACACTCGTTTCATTCTAAGGTCAGCCTCCTTTTTCCCCCTTTTTTTTCATGTGAAGTAAAATAACAAATTGAAACTTTTTATTCATCATGTATTACTTTTAATTCTCTCTAAAACCCTTAAACCCTGATTTTAACAGGAACTTGTGGTTTTTCTACCCACTTTTGATTGGTGGCTTTTGAAATATCATTATTTACAGCAATAAATCAGTTATAGAAAATGGCTTACTTGAGAAATGCAAAGCGTCCACTTGAGATCTTATTGCACAATACAAGGCTGAGTAGTTGTGGTGGGCATGGATTCTCTACTTGGGCAACCAAACGAACCTCCTTTGCTCATTCTTCAGATACCAAAGTCTCCAAAACTGCTTACTTCTGTTGGGTTTCAAGAAGATTAAGCTCTCAGGCATCTTCTTCTGCTGAGCAAATTAGCCTTATCAAACAACTTAGGGAAAGAACAAGTGCACCCATAAAAGATGTCAAGGCTTCTCTTGTTGATTGCAATTGGGATATTGGTATAAAATAGAAAACACCCAGTTCTTGTTTTTATCAGAATATGATTTTTTTTTTACCTTTTTGGGTTGGTTTATATTAATTTCTTGGATTATAATTTGGATTGAATGCAGAGGCTGCACAGAAGGATTTAAGGAAAAGAGGAAAGGTTTTGGCCATGAAAAAGTCATCGAGGACCGCCTCTGAGGGTCTGCTTGCTCTTGCCCAGAATGAGGGCAAGGCTGCTATAGTTGAACTAAATTGCGAGACAGATTTTGTTGCAAGGAATGAAATTTTTGAGTACTTGGTTAGTGGGGGTTAATGATTCTCTTGTTACTGCAATATCTCATTTGAAGTCAGTTGTGGGAAGTTTTTTCTTTTATATTATATGAATATTTCTGATCTCTGTTACCGTTTGTTGTATGACTGTTCTTATTTTGCTAGGCTTTATTGCTTGTAATTTATCAGTGTTGTCTTTTACACAGGCTTTGGCTTTAGCAAAGCAAGCTTTGTTGGTTGAGAATTCTTCCCAACAGGTTCCTGGGGTTTTTTCGTTTGGCCCGGAGTGTTTAGAGGTCAGAAGTTCCTTTAAAAGCTTATTATTTTTTCTTATTGAATCAGGATGAAATATGATGTTCATTTTTACCCTTTGGGATACCAGATCTTAGTCCATAGTTATTGTTGGGAAAAAGACATGTAATCAAAATTTAAACTTTGTTGGGGAAAAATAATTTTTCGTAGGACCTCAACTAATGAACTTATCTGGCATTCTTTCAGGGGTATGCAAAAGTGGACTGTATGTAGTCATGAACGCATTGTATCTCTTCAAAATATTGTTGCTGACTTTGGTTGCTAAGTAGATTCTCTTGTTATGGTTGTCAAAAGTAATCATAGATATTTTCTTAAATTTTATTCTAAACTCTTTCTTGTTTACATATGTCATGAAATACTTACTCATGTCCCTATGAAACCAGAGAAAATAAAAGATTTGGTAGGTTAGCCTATATTATTTATGTTGGTGATTTTAATTAGAGTATATATCAAATATCTGTTTCAACCGTCCACTCTTTTGCAACTATAATTGGAATTGCACTGTCTGAAGTTGCATAATCATTCAATTTCTACCAGGACCTCAAATTTAATCTTGAACATCCAAAAATCAGTGGGGAGACAACTGTTCAAAATGCAGTTACAGAAGTGGCTGCAATGATGGGAGAGAATGTAAAACTCAGGAGGGGTTTTGTGATGTCATCATTTCCTAATGGTGTTGTTTCTGCTTACCTCCATAGAAGTCCTCAACCAGGTTTGGTTTTATGCTTCTATCCTTCCGTTGCTTGGTAGACAACATGCATTAATGCTTGCCCACACAGATATAGAATGCATTTCTCTCCATCTTTTGACCTGTTATCTTAATTATTTTATATAAATGTAGGTTTGGGTCGAATTGCTGGAATTTTATCTCTTGAAGTAGAGAATGGGATTTCTCAATTGAATGCCCTTCAGAAGGTTGGCTCAGAGCTAGCAATGCATATTGTGGCAACAAAGCCATTATTCTTGGCAAAGGAATTTGTAACCTCTGATGCACTTAATAATGAACGTGAGATTTTAAGGTCTCAGGTACCTGTAATTCCAGTCTTAGTTGCAGTTATTGTTAGTATTTTTTTGAATCCCATTATATCATGGATGCCAGACTTATAGTTTTTCTTTTACATGATTTCCTTCTTTCCTTGTTGAAGCATCTGGCATGGATAATTTCTTTTCTTTTAATTTCGTGAGGATAATTCATTGTTTAACATGTTGCATAATTGATGGATATATACTAGATTTGGACATGGGGAATATTGGGGAATAGTAGTTGCTTGGTATCAAACCCAAGCTAAAATGGCTTGCATGGTCCTGGTTACCACCAGGCCAAGCAGTGGAAGGTGGATAAATTCATGCCTTTACGTGTTGCATAATTGATGGAAATCTACTAGATTGGAGGAAGCGAGGAAAGACTATGTCACCTTGCAGTCTCTTGATCTAGTGCTAAGCAGTCAGAGAAAACATACTCATTCAGTTGGTATAGTTCGGAATTGGATAAAGACATCACAATCTTTCATGCAGTCTTTGAATGCTAACAAGGAGAGGACCAGAAAGTCATTGTTAGTGTGGTTATTAAACTTGGACTAGCAATTACGGCTGGTACCACTGCTCTGAAGTCCATGTCTGGAACTGGTCTGTGCTCTACTTTAGGACAGAACTGTGAAAGACCTGGTCGAAGTTGGTCATACTTGTAAACCTGACCTGAAAAAGATCCAGATGGGAAAACCAGTTTGACTCTTCTGCAATTGTGTAGCTTAAAGTCACATGAGTGACTTGGGCAGGAATTGAACCCTGGTCATGTGTGGTACTGGATAAAACCTTTTCACTAGGTCTTGTTCCAGTGTAGGTTGCAACTTACAAGTTAAAGAGTGGATTTTTGTATATTATTAAGTATTTTAATTAGTAGGCAATGCATTAGTGCATAATATTTGTTTATTTATCAGTTTCACCCATTGACCATCAGGCTGAACTGGTGACTCAACCCCACCAAAATCCTTTACAGGGTTAATAATGAGAATGAGTTTTAATAGCTATGATTTCTGTGCTTTTATGTCTTTGACGAAGGTCAGTAATCCCTCCTCCAAAATGAGAAAGAGGGTTTTATTGCAGGTCTAGAGAAGATTTTTGTTCAATAGAATGTGTTGGTTGTAAATGAGCCACAACGAAAGAAATAGATTTATGTTGTTGATCCCATCTAGTAGTTTGGTTTACTTGTGGAATCATTTAACATATAATATATTATTCTTCCTTTTTTGTCATTTGATGGTTGAGTTTACGTATGTATGGGATATCTTTCTCCTATTTCCTAGTGTGATAAATGTCATTTGGAATCAATAGCAATGTACATATATAAAGCCTCAGAAGGTACAAAACCTTCTATCAGCCTAGGCCCTGGTTGTTGTTGGATGGCATGGTTTTTACCAATGGAAAAATAATTCTTTGGAAGTAGTTTTAACTTTTATATTGATGAAACATGTACAATGTAATGTAACTATACAATCTTAATTTATTTTCTAGGTTTACCAATTGATTTTTTTATGTCAGGCCGAAAGTACTGGTAAGTCTCAGATGGCCATAGAGAAAATGGTTGAAGGTCGTCTGCGTAAATACTTCGAGGAGGTTGTTCTTATGGAGCAAAAGTATTTCTTAAATGACTCTCTAAGTATAAAGGTACGTCTGGTTCCCTCTGTTTTATTTTAAACTTAAACTTCCCTACTGATTTGAACATAGCTGTGCCTCATTTCTTCATGGGATTGGGAGCTCCAGAGGGCTAAAGAGGTATTAGTTTAGAAAGTTGAGGCTGTCGGAATTAGCATTCCTTAGGACTTAGTACCTATTAGTTGTTGGTGCACTTATTTCAGTATGGTGCCACTTCTGCCAACCTATGGAGAATAGACTGTAGTTACTTGCTGCAATGTTCTGCCTGTATCCCCACATAGATACTTTTGTGAGTGTGAAGATTTGTTTGCTTTAAAATGCTTGTTGACTAGGCATATCTATGCATGTGCATGTGATTTAGAAAAGTATAATAGTTGATTAAAACTTTATACCCTGCTCCAGACAATTTTGGATAATCTATCAAAGGAAGTCGGCTCAACTGTGAAGATTGGGAACTTTTTCAGAATGGAAGTTGGAGAAGGAATTCAAAGGTATAGCCATAGCATTTATGCTATTTTCATGTGATAATGTTCTTTTAATAGTAATGTTATTTTTGTTTATTTGTGTGGGTGAGTGAGTGCGAGTGTGTTTGTGTGATTTTTTGGGAAGGTTTGGAGAAAAGGGGGGGCAATGAGGGGGCTATATCAGCTGCTCACTATATTATTCCTGCAATAATTTTGCTAATTCAGGGGATTATACTATGTACATGACTATTTTCAATTTTCAGGCTAGAAGCGTCAAGTACGGAAGAACCTGTTGCTCAGGCTGTTTAGTTAAAGAGGTAGGTCCATAATTTCATCTCTGAACTGGGGGCAGAGGGTTTAACCCTGAAGCAGTTATCATATTTTACTTTTCTCCTGATTTTGAAGATCTCATTGTGCCTTCCTCTGCACAGACCTGTTCATTCCTGTAATGACTATGGGGGCATTTTCCTGTAATTATATATGCTTAAGAAGCGTTATTATTTTCTTGATGACATCAAATGCTCTTTATTTTTGTTTTAGTTCCTTCTGAACATTCTTGATTTGACTGAATAATTGCCTCTTTTACTCCAAAACAATAGCAGAATAATTAGGACTATCCTATTTCCAGTATGTAGATAGGAAATGTTAATGTTCTCTCCCACATCGTTATGTGAATTTTCTTTGGTCAAAGGTGATGGAGGAAAATGAACCTTAATAGGGTATGAGAATTGCTCCGCAGCTTGCTGTTTATATCAGAAGAAAGTGCTATCCGTTGAATTGAACAGAAACGCTGGAAGCAGTTCTCTATTGTTCAAATTCTCTTTTAATATTTTGCACAGCTGATCTCCGGAACGATAAATGCATAATATGATGAAAGATGTTCTTTTTCCCTGTTTTGCAAGATGAAAGAAAAATATATAACTGTACTTTTTTTGCTATATACCTGAATAATGATGTTTTGCAATCGGGGGTTTTTCCTCTTTCCAGGATGCAAGCAGTAATCATTAAAAAAATCGGCTGCCTAATGTCTATGCTTTCTTTCTTTGTAATGAAAACTTGAAGAAAGGATTTTCATTTCATCCCATAGTTTAGATAAATGAAAAGATATAGATATATCATTCAGTAACAGAGATGAAAAGGATACTGATGATACAGAGGCTTTAACAACTCTATTTCAGCTGTTTCTCACAGATGACAAAATAAATTTTCACATGTTACAAAGAGATCAAGAAAGGACAAGAACGAGAGAGGAGGTGGAGCTTGGATAGTTCCATGCAACAACAAAACATGCACTTTATCTAATGGAACTTAAGGTTGGTCAAGATATTGTTGTTGAAAGGGTCAGCCAAGTGATCCAGGAGGTTCTGGTATGGCCCTACTCCCGTCACAAGCCCTTGGATAAAGTAACCCACGATTGCCATCATAGCCAATCTCCCATTCTTCACCTCTTTCAGCTTCAAATCCTTCAATGACTTCTCATCTTTTCCGAGTCCAAGTGGGTTAAAGAGTGGTCCTCCTGGGTATGCAGGCTCTCCAGACCCTCCAAGATATTTCTCGAATCCCAAGAAATACTGTCTTCCCATGGAACCTGGGTTGGCCCAGTCTTGGAATCTTCTGTGCTCCGCAAATCCCATGAGTGCCATCTCGAACACAAACAAAGTGTAAGGGTCTGCCCAGTAGTTGTATGTTCCTGCTGGTGGGATCACACCAGTACTGAACCAAGGGAGGGCTGTTTCTGGAGGAATCAGTCCAAGCTTCCCAAGTATTTCAGGGGCAATGGCTCCAATTGCACCCAACATGGCATAACGGCCGTTGATGACCTCACCATAGGCTAGCCATCTGGGCTCAATAAACCCTCCTGGACCTTCAGGGTCTGAAAGTCCCAATGGGTCGAATCCATAGTCACCTGGAAGGCTGTAGAATTGACAGGAGAAAATTTGAAAAATTAGAACACCTGATCTAGATGTCAATACTAGAGAAAAAGAGTAACCTATCAGTATAGCAAAATGCCAACAAAAATCTCAGGTGAAAACAGCATCAGGGTTCTGCCGTAAATTGCTTGCATCTGTTTATTTTTACCTGCCATCCAAGTATGAAAGGCTTTGTTTAGATGCAAACCACAAGGGTCTGTCGGCTCCTTGCTGAAAATGCCACATTAACGGAGTAATCAGAACCTAATTAAGTAAAAACAACCAAGAAAAAGACCAACATGACTGTATATGGCGAGATTATGGGAAGAATGAGACCTTGACAGGAGGAGTAGAAGCTGCCCGAACGACAAATGATCCCTTCCTTGAAGAACCAATTGGGGATTGGAGTGGTCTAGCTCCTAGAATCTGCCTGGCAGTCTCCACCGAGGGGGTAAGAGATGATGATAGGAGTGCTTGTGTTGCCATGTTTCTTTACAACAAACTTTGCCTTAGGCCTTTTTGGTGTGATGGGAAACTCTGCCAAAGGGTAGTCTGACGCTCGCCTTCAATGAAACAAGGCAGGAAATAAGGGCCAACCTAAGCCACTACTTGCGAGCTTGAAATCCTGGTGGACGAAATGAGAGCCCAAGCTACTCTCGAGATTAGGTTAGGATCTGTTTGTCCAACAAGGAGTCAGCACGTAGATTGATTAACTGGATAAAGAGATATTGCCCGATGACAGTCACTGACAGCAGAAACTCCAATGCCACATGGCTGGCTCTTAACCATTACTGTTTCCCTGGTTGATTCTCAGGTCTCAAAAAAATCTGGATATTATTAGATTAACAGTATGCCCCCTAAGCCTAGGGGAAGGTTACTTGAATCAAGTTCTGTTAACACATAGATTTTGCTCCAAGTGCTATTATGCTAATGAAGCTTTTATAGCATGTTTGATTGGAGAAATGGTTAAATTTTTTTTTTTTTTTTTTAAATTTTGATTCTTTGATTTGGTTAAAAAATATCTAAGGAATAGTCATTCTTATGAAATGACTATTCTCTAAAATCTTTTAAAATCAAATAATAGCTAATACCACCTTCCTCATGGTATTAGCTATTCATGATTGAAGAATAAATTTAAAAATTGATAAAGATAAAAATACCCTTTACAAGTTTAAAAAATTAAAACTTTATTCATATAAATATTATTTTTCTCTCTCTCCTCTTTCTCTTACTTGATTCTAAATTTTAATAAAATATTAATATTTAAATAATATTTAAATTATTCCTATTTAAAAAAAACAAACTAAATTAAAATAAATAAACATAATATCATTCAAATTATATAAACAATATTAATAATTAAATCATCAATTATTAATATTTTTAATAAATTACCAATTATTAATATTTAAAAAAATAAAAAAATAAATAAAAAATTAAATAA
>NC_030850.1:14154508-14221346 GCF_000208745.1 Theobroma cacao
AAAATAAAATAAAAATTAATCATAATAATATTTTAAATTAAATAAAATATTAATATTTAAATTATTAATTATTAATATTTTAATTAAATTCTAGATTATTAATATTTAAAAAATTTAATAAAAATAATATGTCATATAAATAATAAAGGGTGTTTTTATCTTTTTATTTTCTATTCTTTTCTTATTCCAAAATTATTGTTACCAATCAAATATTACAATAAGTCATAACAATTATTCATGTCCTATTCCCTTTGTCATGCCAAACTAAGTAATAACTATTCTATTTTATTCCCACATCATTCTATTGTCACATAATAACTATTCTATTTCATTCCTGTCTATTCCGCTAACCAAACGTACCATTAGTAACTCAGTCCAGGGCCCAGCACATAGTTTGGCATCACACATATTTTGACTTTGTATAAGTTTTTACTAGTTATGAGGACAATAATTGTATTTTTTTTTTTGAAAGGCAGAGGACAAGAATTGTATTACTATCCAAAGTCGTATCTCTGTTAGAGATATAGTATTTTCTTTTTGTACATAATTCAAGATCAGTACCCACATTTTTAACTTAAAAAATCTTACTTGTGAATTCAAAATTTATTTTTGTTCTTGCTTATGTATAATCGTGACGTTTTACTCTATTTAATTGTGTAATTTTTTTTTATAATAACTCTTTTATTCATAAAGAAGAGAAATTCACCCTAATTTAAATTTACTTCAACTTTGATACTTCTTACTATACTTCTTAGTTACGTGAAATGTCAAAAAAGACAGAGAGTATTGTCACTTCTAGCATCTTTCTATTTGTCACTATGCATTTCTCCTACTCATTGCTAGATTCAATTTATGATACTTGAGAGAAAGAATAAAACTAAACTAGCATTATTCCATTATTCAATAGAGAAATTATTTACTACCATTTTATAATTTATTCTAAAGTACTACTATATCTTCTAATAATTTAATGTAAAATTAAAATTCAAATTAAAATGAATTTCATTTAAAGTCACTATTTCATGAATCTTACGTCAGCCCAAATTTGGATTAAAAAATAATTTTACCATCGAAAAATTAGATGCATCAATATAAATGTCCCATTAAAATTTAAATAAAATACCATAAAGAAAAAAAAACCAATTAGTAATAGTTAATCGTCTTCTCTTAGATCCAACTAAACCGAAGTCCATAACCGACCCAATTTCGCACTGGGTCAACCCATCAGCTCATTTCCCAAGTTTACAATGGCGGATCCGCCATTGCCATCGCGCTCACAAAGTGAAGATGCACTTAACGCGATTCTTATGGAGGCATCATCTAAGGAATAAAACGGCAGTTGCAGTTCCAATTAAAGGCTTATTGGCTCAGATTACTGCTAATAAACCAAGATGGATGAGTACGGTGATGAGCTTTGGTGACGGAGCCCAGGGGGCGTTGGGTCTACCCAAATTGGAGACGGGTCCCGGAGGAGACGCTTACGAGCCCACCCGGATCCCCGGTCTCCCTTCCGATATCACCAGCATCAGCGCAGGTCATTATCACTCGCTCGCTATTGATTCTCGCGGTGGACTCTGGGCTTGGGGACGTAACCAGGAGGCTCAGCTGGGTCGTGATCCACTTGCTCCGAGGTCAGTTGAATAAAATGTTGATTTTCTCATTTACTCGGTTTTTAATTTGTTGGGAAAATTTGTTTTTGATTCCTACTTGAGTATTTATAATGTCAAAGCTAGGTTAACATTGTTCGAGCAATGAACTAAAACTTCTATGCTAAATTTGTAAATGTGTTTTTGCATGTTGGAATTAAATTCAACCTAGTTCTCAAATCAATATTCCTTAAGGGTGATCAATGTTTTTAATTATTGTGAAACTTCAGCCTAGAAAATTTTTTGTTCCTGGATAGAAAGTTTTATTAGGGATGCACATGGGGTTGAATGAATTATCCTAATGTAAAATGGTTAATTGTTGTTTGCTTTTGATTGTGAGCAGAGATTCATGGAATGATCCAAAGAGAGTGGAAGGTTTGGGTCTTGTGAATGTTTGTGCTGCTTTTGCATCTGGTGTCGTTTCTGCCGCTGTTGGCGATGATGGTTCTGTGTGGGTATGGGGAAAGTCTAAGCGGGGACAGCTTGGTCTTGGAAAGGGTATCACTGAGGCTGTGGTACCTCGCAGAGTTGAAGCACTTGCAGGAGAAAAGATAGTCAAGGTGGGCTCCTAAAATTTTAAGGTAGATTAATCTAGTGCCATAATTTCCATACTTTTGCTAGTTTGCTTGAGCTTGAGCTTCAAACATACGTTATCAAATAAGAAGGAAATTCCATGGTTGCATTTTCTTTGACAGGTTTCATTTGGTTGGGGGCATGCTCTTGCACAGACAGAGGATGGAAAGTTGTTGGGGTGGGGTTATTCAGCTGATGGAAGGATAGGAAAGGTTGGGGAAGCTTTGGAGGTGTCTCTGCTGGACTCAAATGCAAATACATCTATGAATAACAAACAGTTTTCAGGTTCGGGACTGAATGTTGCTGAGAAAATGGTTTTAGAAGGAATGGAGAAGGAGAAAGACATGCCGGTCATTTGGGAACCTCGATTGGTTGAAGAACTGCAAGGGGCAGAAGTCAAAGACATTGTATGTGGGCTTGACCATTCCTTGGTTCTTTGCCGTAAGTAACAGTTAGTGCAGATTCATGAGCGATTGTGCATGATGTGGAGATGTTGACTTGCATCTTTGTTAATTTTGAGTGTTTATTTTCAGGTAATGGCACTTTGTTGAGCTCTGGAAGCAACGTATATGGTCAACTGGGCAGAGTCAGACAGGATTTGGGAATGTTACCGGTTGATCTAAGCTTCCATGTTTTGGGTGTAGCATCTGGTCTTGGTCATTCCTTGGCAATTTGTGAGGTTGCATCATTGGATGTTGAAGGTGGTGGAAAGAGCATTGTCTCATGGGGCTGGAACCGAAGTTCACAATTAGGTAGGGCAGGACCAGAGAATCTACCATCAGTTATTGAGGAATTGGAAGGGGAAACACCTGTGGCAGTGTCAGGAGGACGGGTGCATTCTATTGCTCTGACATCTAAGGGGCAGGTGTGGGTTTGGGGCTGTGGTAAGAATGGCAGGCTTGGGTTAGGAAGCTCCAGCGATGAAGCTGAGCCAATCCTGCTTGATTATTTAGAAGATTTTGAAGTTGTACAAGCCGTGTCAGGTTTTGATCATAACCTGATCCTGATAGCTGATTGATGTAACTAAAACATGGTGGCCGAGAGTTTCACAGTCTATTCAACTCCCAAGTTCATCTAGTTGAGTGGGATGCTTGATGATTCTAAGTAGTTTCAGTTTCTAACTGAATAAAGTGTGCTTAATATACTGAACTTTGAATTGTGAGCATTAAACTAAACTATATGTTGAACAAGCTCATCGATAAAGAAAAGGATAAGGAGGGAAAGATTATCTTGAACATCCAAACCCATGCCCTATCTATGCAAAGAAAGTATTTTGTATTCGGATGTTGAATATTTTTTTTGATTGACAAAAATAGATGTTCATACTCATTATATTTTAAATTATCTTTCGTTATGTTAAATAATTTTTAATTAATTATTATGTAAATGATATTTACAATTGTATATAGTAATATCATATAATGATGGATATTGGTAAAATTTTTTGTTTACAAAAATATACATATTTGTTCATTATATTTTTAAATTGTCATTTCAAATAATAATAATAATTATTATTATTATTATTATTAAGTTGACTCTAATTTGTGAATATATAAAAATTTTAATTGCACCGATGATTTTCATTAACAAGTATTCTTCTTAATTCTAATAATATTGAATATTTTATATATTAATATTAAAAAATTTCAATTTATATATAATTGAAACATTAGTTGTGTTTATTTGTTTAAAATTAACTTTATATTTTTAAAATATAATTATTATTTAAAAATAAATAAATAAATAAAATAATTATTCACTTTAAATACACGTGATAATAAAAATTAGTTTAATTAAATTGAAACTAAACAACGCAGAGAGAAAAGAAGGGGTGGAGGAGTTGGAAACGGGGCGTTTTGGTGAGGAGTTGATTGAATAAATTAAACACGCTATTGGACCAAAATTAAGACCGGCGAATCAAACTCCGGACTCCGCGGTCCGCAGCCTGCAGTCTGCACGCAGCGGTATAATAGGAAGAGAAATAAAGAGAGCGTGTTCTTGATATCTTTGAAGCAGAGGAAGGTAAGGAGAGGAGGATGTTGGAAAACCCTGCACCAACCGCACCCGATTCCGCCCCTGCAATCAAGCGCTACGTTCCTGCTAATCAACGGTAATCTCTCCTCCCTAAAGATCTCCCCACTCCTCTCTTTCTATAATTTCTACCAACTTGATTCTTTCTTTTATGTTTTGCCTCAAAATTGCAGAAATCGTTCTCTTGGCCGCCGTAAATCTGGAGGTCAGTTTCTTCATCAATTCACTCCTTTTGATCATTCCTTTTTATTTCCACTTATTTTTCGATAATCGAATTAACAAATGCTGGTCATTTATAAATAATTAAATAAATATATGGTAGACTGAGTTTTAATTAAATCTTGCAGATTGGTTTGATTCCACTAACAATGTTTATGGGAATGATTCAGAGAAGAGTCAAGCTGTCACATCGAGAAATTATCCAGTCGGGGATGCTGGGAGCAGTTCTTTCCTGAATGAAGACCACCCTCGTCCTGGTTTAATAGCTTTAGAAGGCTGTTCTGGAAGTGAAGCTTCTCGGCTTTTAAGCAATCGTATGTTATCTACACAGCCGGTTACTCAAAATGATAATTGTATACTTTCTTAAGAATTTATGGGGACTGCCTTGTTTCTGTTTTCCACCAACATGCTTATCTTATTGGGTGCTTGTCTCGGTAGAGTTATTGTTTTTATCGTGTATTGGTCTGTTCAAATGCATCATTTGAGTTATCCTATATACAACTGAAAGGAGGGGCGAGGGCCTCTTTTCTTGGGTGGGTTGTGGGTTGGGGTTGCTGGAAGCAGAAGAGGAGGTTGGCGATATGATTGATTCAGAATACAGGATTCTTGTGCTTAAGCCTAATAAATTGTATACGAGACTGACCTCAGTTGATGTGCCTTTTTGGGTGTATTAGGTTAAGTGGTGAAGGGCAAGGAGCATTTGGGGTGGGGCTTAGCTTCAATTGTCACTCCCTTCCTCCCTTCGCCACTGGTTCTTACTTGTTTGATAAATATGACCCTTGTTTGGTACTAGTAAGTGTTTCTAAGGATCAATTGATGCAATCATATGACTGATCTACATTCATTATTTATCTCTGGAAATGCAGGTTGGGCAGCTGCCATGCATCGTTGCCATGATACATCAATTGACTTGTCTGGTGAGTAGAAGAACAGGAACTTATAGAATTTCCCGTTTTGTATTTGATTTGATTGGCTTGTTCTCCCTTACTGTGGGCAAGAATTTGCATATCTCATAAGCATGATAAAAGGTGCATATTTCTTAGTGATCTGATGTGGTATGCTAGAATTGGGTTGGATAGACTGCTATGGTTAGTAACAAAGGTCTCCTTATCAACCAAAGAAGAATGCTTTGAGAAAATTAATAAAGGGCATTTGTTGCTAGAGACCTTCTACTGTAGGTCTGTACATGTCAGTAACACTCCTGGCCCCAAAAGAAAAGCGGGGGGCGGGGGGTTGTGGAGCAAGTTAAGTTGGGGTGTGTCTCGTTCTATATGAAATTAAGTGATCATGATCTATTCTATCTTGTTGCATTCTACATGTATTTTGGCAGATTTTGGAATCTAATTTCCATCTCTGGAGATTATCTGGAGTGATGAGCAAAAGTAGACGGCTTGTTACAAAATCGGAAAGTCTGCATTCTTTTTATTAACTTTGCACTGATCTGCAATTGTTGCAGCAAAATTTCTGCAATAGTTGGGATCAGGAAAAATATGCTGGTTGTTAGATATTTATTTCCAAAATTAAGCAGAAAAGAAATTTAGGCAAAAAGAAGTATAATTATGGTTGTTCATGGCTTGTGGCAGTCGAATTTTCAAAAATTAAGGCATCCTTATCGTAGTAGTGATTATCAGTTTCTTTTTACTGGGTGGTTGAAGTTGATTTCTCTGGCTGAGTTTACAACAGTGGCCTGTAATTGCTAACTCTGAGATAATTTCATCGTTGGGGAATGAGCCAACCATCCCCATGAAGATTGGGTGCTGTAGGCTGACAACTAGTGAATATATAAGTCAAGTTGAAAGGATTGGAAGGAGGGAATGAATAGGTTATGGACCAACATTTTGACATCATCATTGAAGATGCCCAATGAATGTGAGATATTTGGTGGATCGATTTGGGCTCTAAGTTAATTTATGCTCTAGGACAACCAGTGGGAATTGAGCTATCCTAATGGATAAATCATCATTTTTCTATGAACTCTGCTGTTATATCTTTAAAGGTTCCTCATCCTGAGCATGGGTTATGAATCTTCTTTAAACAATTCCACCACCATTCTGTTTCACTGCATGTTACCAGTAAGATATTAAACAAAGTTACTGATGAGCTAAAAGTTGCTATTTTCTTTTAGATTTTATGGTAGTGAGCAGTTCTGAGGTTGTTGTGAGTTGTTTATGGTATTGGTACTGTCATTCTTTTGTGTTGGTGTATATTTTCTTCTGCATTCATTACTTGTGAGCTAAAAGATCAGACTAGATAGTTATCTGCTGTGGTTTTCCTTGTTTCAGAAAGACCAGTTCTGTACTCTGGAAGTAGTGATTCAGCCTGGAGGAATTTCAGACTTCCACATCAGGTATTCATCCCTCCCCTCTTCCCCATCTCTTCTTATCACGACTCTGTTTCTCTTATGCATTTGGCTTGATTTTCCTTAGATGATGTCTTCAACAAACAGTATCGGACCTTCACCTGGCTCACAGATGGATTTCTTGGGTGAACTTCGTCGTGCAATTCGCAATGCTAATGCCAATTCTGACAACTAGCGACTGACAAAGAGCAGACATTGGTTGATATGGACTTATGAAGTACTGTTTTTATGGGCTTTGTGCTTGAAGTACCTGTTGTATGTGTTCATTAATTACTCAAAAAATGCTACTTGTTCGGGCCATCATGTCATTTACTGTAAAGCATGGTCCAGGCATTTGCGTATGGCCTGGTCCTTGGGCATGTAATTTAGATGAAAACCTTATGAGCTCTGTTAGTAATACAATGTTCTATAGTTTTTACTTCGGAACCTTAGAGGGACTTCTTTTATCTCTTTTCTTTTTCTAGAAAGAAGGGAGGGGGGCCGGGGGGGGGGGTGGAGTGTTGCCGGCTTATCCTTGATTGGACTTGCACGGTTTTTGATGGATGCAAATCTCTCTTAGTAAAGGTGGGCTAATAAACTGAGGATCCGTATCTGTGTTTTATGGGGGAGTGAGCGTTACTATGAACCGCAGTCCTGCTGTTTAACCAGAAATTAAAGCTGCAGTGCTATTCTTACCCCTCCTTAATTCCAGGTCTTGAGGTTGGACAAGCTGATGGGCGTTGTCATTTGTCTAACATTCCCTTCAATTAACATATCCTGTATTCTAATTGTAGGACAAAAATGATACATTTGGTAATATCTTTTGTTTAAAATGAATTGGAAAATTTTATATGTTAGCATTACTTTCGGACATGAATAATTACATGGCATGTTTGTATGCTATAAAATCATTCTTTCCAGACAGGAATAATTCCTTGGGCTGCCAAACGCTTTTCAACCCAGAAGACTACATGCTTTGCTGTGATTTTCTTCTCATCAATGAGGAAGGGCTCGACAGTGCTTGCTCCCGAGCCATATGAAGACAATGAAAGCCCTTTTGGACCTGTGCAAACGGAGAAAAATGTCCATCATTTATGGGCAAGGGACCTGATAGTTGTTTGGAATTGCTGGAGTTAAAATACCTGTGAGGACTCCATTAGGGAAGAAGGCCCAGAATGAGTAGGGGCAGCCCTCCTTCAGGAATGAACCTTCCAACTGTCAAGTTGGAACGGGCAGATTCACAAAACCATTAGCAAGCACAAATTCAAATGCCATTTTTTGGAAAATAGATCAGTGAGAAAATAGAGCAGACACCTTGTTGTCTTGGAAAGAAAGCTCAATTTCAGATAGATCAACTTGAGCTTCAAGTGTTGTTTTCAATGAAGGGATAACATCCTCCGCCATCAACTCTGGCAGTGGTTTGGCAGGAGCCTTTGCTGCAGGTTTGGGCCTTGCTGGAGCTGCCTTCGGTGCTGCCTTCACTTCCTCCTTCTCACCAGCACCTGTGGCCTTTGTTTCAGAAGTGGGTGATGGTTTTGCTTCAGCAGGAGTGGTTGCCTTTGTTTCAGCTGTGGCTAATAGCAAAAGAAACATATTTCTAAGCAACCCAGAATTCAGAAGATCAGCTTTGCTTCTAGAAACAAGGGCTTTAACATACCACTCCAAATGGAAAAACCTACCAGTAGGACTAGACGATTCCTGCACAGCAGAACAGGCGACACATTTACGCGAAATCATTGATTTACTGACCATTTGCTGCAAGGGTTGAGACCAAGGATTCAGCATCTATTAGTAGTAATGAGGTTATCTCATGACCGTTCAGGCCAAGAGAAAAACTTGGCAGACCTCCTCAGGTGTTTTCAACTGTGAAGTGAACTTTTATGTTTTAGAACAATTACATTTTGACAGCAAACAGTAATTCTACCGAAGATTCAGATTAGAATTTCCCTTGCTTTCAGTCCAGAACCGCCGCCTCTTCGATTTGAAGAGAGGTAAATGAAGAGGATAGAGCGGCGTTCAGACTAGTTCAGACAGTTGCTTAAATTAAATCATACAAAATTGTGGCATATACTAATAAAGTTACCATTGATAGTGTGAAGGAGAATGAAGAGGAGGTGGCTCTGGAATTCCAACGGAGATACGAAGAAGACGATGGAAAGCTTGAGAATCCTATTGCTCTTCCTCCCAGTGTAGCCATTTTGATACTACCGGAACTGGGTGGATCTCTAGCTACTTCAATTTTATTCGTTTGCTACTCTTGGTTCAGTCATCAAACATTTCTTTTTGGTATTTTCCCTTGACGAATATCTTTAAACTTTTCTTTTTTTGGAGGCAGAGGCAGAAAAGATTGCTGTCATACAATAGAAGAAGAGAAGTGAATAGACGAGAGTTTTCTGATCCACAAGAAGCTTAGGAGAATATATGCCACTGGTTTCTTAAAGTTTATTTTTCTGTCTGCAAAATAGATATTTATTTTCATATTGTGATAAAGGGAAAATAAAAAATAGGAACAAGCTAGTGGTCCAACCACGGTCCAAACCCAAAAAGAAAATGGGAGCAAAATCCTTTTTGTTTGTTTCTGAAAGCATCTATATCCAACTTCTACACTGGTATCCTCTTCACCTCTCTTTTCTCTGGTTGCCATTTGCATGGCAGCAGCTGACTGAAATCCAGAAAATATGAGCAGCCCTCTCTCATTCTCCCCACATAGTTGAGGCACCCTATAGATTTCTGTATTCATTTTCATAAACTAGAGAATACCGGGCGGGGTGGAAAGCTCTTGCATCCCCTTCCCTGCCAACAAATCAACACAAGATGGGGCCAAAAACCACATAGAATAAAAGCTTCCAAACAAAAACAAAATGTTGCTTTGATATTGCAAAGTGAGCATTGAGCTGCCCCAACACGAAGTGTAGCAAACACAGAAAGGACTTTTTTCATGACAACTAAATGTTGTTAATAATTTCCTTCTCCTAGGTAAAATCTGGAGGCATCCCCACGTCTTGAATGTAAACTTGATGGCTGACACATCTGAGTTGAACACAAAATTGAATCATTTATTAGAGAAAAAAAGAAAAGAAAAGATATGCCACACAGTTGCATTTTTGGAAGAATCAAATGCAGAACAAACCTATCTTGAAGACATCGGCAGTTGCTGATAACATGCATGTTGTACAACTGATTAACAAAGTTGTCAACAGACAGCACAACCTGCAATCTCCAGAATGTTTCTTGTTGAATCAATGCAATGTCAGACTGCTGCACCACTTAATTCATGAACACTTCACTCTTTTTCTTGATGGGATTGAACTGTTGGATAATCCATTCTGTTTAAAATTTTGAACCATGGAGTATACCTGCATTGAGAAGACAATAATGGGCATTGAATCACATTAATGACAACAAAGTGGAAACTATACCAGATGAATATATTCACAGTGACAGAAAAACAGAAAGCCATTAAGCTTTCCATTGTACAGGAAAATATAATTATGAAAATGTTCTGAAGAAAAAAGTTTGTTTCCTGGCAACCACAGAGCAATTACAGAAATGCCAAAATTTAGAAGCTACTTGAAATCAGCCATGAATCCGTTCATCACTATAATACCTTCTGTACTGATGATGTCAATCCCATTCTAGAAACAGCATCGCTGTCCAAAAGTTTCCAATCCATGGTTTCGCTGTCCTTCTCTTTGTACAAGTCATGCATCCCACCTACATGCAGGCAGATTAAAAGAAAGGATAGTCACAATTAACAATTATAAAAAGAAAAAATAATCATCGTATCCAAATATATATTTACATGAGATGTGTTGTATGTTTGAGAGAGAGAGCCTCAAACCTTTAAGATGTAACACCAACAACTCCACGTAAATCTTACGGCGAATGTGACTGAAAACATGGACAAATTCCCCAACAAGTACCCTAGAAATTATGCTACAATTTTTTGGGGGGTTAAGTTTAAATGACTTCTTCAGTAATTGATCAATTAGTTTCCTCCTCATGGCTAGGTCAGCTTCTTCATCCAATGTAACAGAAGGGAACTCCCAAAGACCAGCAAGTAAACCCTCATCTGGCCTCTTTACGAGAAGGAATCTGCTGTCAGGTTGGCTTTGGTGCAATGTACCTTGGCTTCCAGAAATCTCTACAACACAAACAGTAGAAAAATCTTGTCTTTGTTTTGCCTTTACTACCTTTGTAGGATAACGTGTCACCACAACTGACTCATCATTTTTGGAATTATATAATGCACAGCATTGGCTTGATACAGGACATGAAGAGCAGCTTGGGTTCAATGGAGTGCATAAGGTTGCACCTAGCTCCATGAGAGATTGGTTAAAATCCCCAGGTCGAGAAGGATCTACAAGTTGAGCTGCTAGTTTCCTGTTCCAAAGAAACTTTTAAATGCAATAAATAGTAACAGGAGCAGCAGTAATGATCATTATAGTCATTTCACCACCAGTATTCCTATTCCAAACTAGAAATAATTTGTATAGGAATTGAAACAAGAGATGTAGGAGATACTAATAAAGCTCACCAGAAGTTCTTGACAGTAGTTTTGTCTTTTGGATTGGCAGAAATAGCCTTTAATCTAGCAAGCACCCTTACCACATTTCCGTCAACCACAGGCACCACCTGAAAAACGAAATATAGAAGCTATAGAAGCAATGCTCTAGATTCCCCATGTCTCATTTGAAAAAAAAAAAATACTTGGAACCAGATTACCTCTTTGAATGCTATAGAAGCAATTGCTCCTGCTGTATAATCTCCTATTCCGGGAACCTTCCTCAAGGTGGAAACTGTATTTGGAAACTCACTTCCCCTAGCCACAATCATCTTAGCTCCCTAACAGCAAGAGAAGGAAAGACAAAAAATTAGGTCATGCTTCAATAAAGATAGGAAAATTATATCTAAGCAATAACTTTTCTAGTTTTTCCTTCAAAGAAGTTATGTTCTTTACAAGGCAACAGATGGTAATATTGCGTTTACAGTGCTTACCAAACCTGATAAGTTAGCAAATAAACTCCATGGTATGACAAAAGGAAAAGAAAAGAAGTGATACAGGATAGACTGGATGGTGAACATGGGAAGCAGTGAGCATTTGCATGACTGAAAAGGGGAATTTATGCATCAAACAATTTGGCCAGAATGATCCTCAAATTGAAATCATATGCACTGCTACAATCATCCTGGACAGAGCCATACATAAAGTAGTAAATTGGGAATCATAATCACCACCACAATGAACAATTAGTTTTAAGATTGCATGACAGCATGAAGACTTGATTCCTCTGCACCATCTGTAACTATGATTCAAATTTCAATTGCAGCCTCAAACAACTATGATAGTACTCTTTTTTTTTAACATCAGAAGACTGAACATTGTGTGAGAATACAATAACAAGAGGTTAATAACACCACCAAACAATAAAGAATTTTTGCATATAAAATTACCTTAGAAGTTAAAAAGTAGTAGTATAAAAGTTTGAATCTTTACTGTCCACTTAAGCTTTTTAAATAATTGGTCACACAGTCTCTTTTAACGCATTATTAGAAGAGAAAAAAGACAATCGGAGCAAAACACAAAATGCAAGTAGAGCTAACCTCCAAAAGGAAACGAGCCCTTCTGTAATATCCCAACCCTGCCCACATCTCGTTCACCTCCTGGAAAAAACATTGAAAAGAAAAGAAGAAAACTTCCATTTAAAACCCAATTACCACAAAGTAAACAAACAAACAATACTAGTTAATAGTAATATATACTATATAATAAAATGAAATGAATTCAAAGCAATGCAGACCTCAAGAGAAGCCTGAGCGAGGTGTTGAAGAGTGGGCCATTTTTGCATCCAACGCTTGTAGTAGTCAATAACAGTCTGAACCCTTGTTTGTTGCAGCATCACCTCTGAAACCCATACCCCGTATGCCCTCTTTTCGTCGTCTTCTTCTTCTTCTTCTTTTTTAACATTTTTGCCATTTCCTGATTTTGTTGTTCTTCTTCTCCAAGGGAGGTCTCTTTGGTTCTTGTCGTACCACTCCAACAATGATGACCTTATCCTATTGGTGTCCTCTTCGCTGAACAAATCTTCGATGTCTCCCATGACATGTTCTTGTTCTTCTTTGATCAACTGATTCAACTGGTGCCTCTTTTTGTTGGTGTTGTTTGCTTTGTTCTTCATTGGTCAACGAGAGACGCGATTGGGTTAAGTTTGTTGGGTTGTGTTAGTTTTGTGGAAGTAAGCCCGGCTGCTGGTGCTGGGTGCGACAGTTTGAAATTCGAATCCGCGGGTGGGCAAGTAGAGTAACACAACCATCCCCAACCAAGGGTCAAGTCAAGTGGCAATCTGGGGCTTCACTTTGACCGTGTCTCTATGCATCTGTCCGCTGTAATTTTGCTTTTATAAATACTTTGGCAAGTAGAGTTTTACAGCTTTACCATTGGCTCCCCTCACCCTTTATAACGTGTTCAAAGATGATTGGTTTCCGACTCAGGTTATCTCGAGCATGGGACACAGAGTAACATGTTCTCCGAGGATTTCGAGAATAGCGGAGCACGATCACCTGCCGTCAGAGGCTTACGTGGAACGCATCTGTCCATCCATTAACGACAAACTAGAAAATCACAATTACAATAATTACTACCAAAAATGAAATGTTTAATTTAGTACAGTACCAAAATTTTTATACTTTTAATATTAATTAAATTTAATATTAGTAAGGTGACATTGGTGAGAGTGATTTTTATCATATTTTTATCAACATTAACGTTTAAAAAAACTCCATGCTTTTGTTTTGTTTTTGTGTATGTACATAAAGATGGAGTCTGGTAAGAAATACTGCATGAACTCGCAACAAAGAAAAGTTCCTAAGTGAAAGAGAGAGTAAACAAAGACGAAGAAGAAGAAGAAGAAGAAGAAGAAAATGGAGGTTGGGTTTTTGGGACTGGGAATAATGGGGAAAGCCATGTCAATGAATTTGCTGAGGCATGGATTCAAAGTCACTGTTTGGAACAGAACTCTTTCTAAGGTGCCATTCATTGCTTTTTATGACCCTTCACCAAAAAAGTTTCCTTTTTTTTTCCTGGTGTTTACTTTTCTTTGAAATATTTTAATCATCAGTTGCAGATAGCGTTCATCTTAAGATCTGACTGGTGGGTTGGTGTTTGTTTTTAGTTTTATGTATTGAAATTATAATTTTTTTATGATTTTTTCCTCTTAAAGGAAGAATGGGAAACTAAATAACGAAAACAAGAGATTGATTGAATTTGATTAAAAGAAATCAAAATTTCCCACTAAAATGATGAATAAATTTAATTGTATTCATTTTCTTGTGACTGTCAAAAGAAAAGGCTTTATCTTTTTGGTGAAAACATTATGATACGGCTGAGTTCAGTCCGTTGTTGTATGTGAAATATGGATTCTTTGTAGCTTGATACCAGATCGATTTTTATTACAAAAAATTGTGGCATGGAAATTTTTGTTGTAATTGCAGTGTAATGAACTGGTGGCTCATGGTGCCTTAGTTGGAGAAACCCCTGCAGAAGTCGTTAAGAAGTGCAAGATCACCATTGCCATGTTGTCTGATCCCGCTGCAGCCCTTTCGGTAATTACTAATTTTGGTATACATACATTTTAAGCCCCTGCCATCCTCAATTAAAAGTCACTACCACAAAAAATGTATTTGGTGATTGCCTAGGTTGTTTTCGACAAAGATGGTGTGCTCGAGCAAATTTGCAGCAGTAAAGGTTACATTGACATGTCAACTGTTGATCCCGAGACTTCTTGCAAAATCAGTGAGGTTAGCTGATAATCTTTTGTGCTTGATTGAAGGTGCTTCTTTATGTTTGAAAGTTAGAAAGTAAGAGGGTCTTCTGTTGAGATGTTGTAATTTGTGGAACCCCAAGATAATGGGCAAATAATGGCATGTCTTTTATGAGTATGGGAGTGTCATATAGCAATTTTTATCATACTGTTGAGAGAGTCAGGAGATTTTTTTTATTAAGCAGAAAATAATTTGTTTTTCATCTCGAAGTTAGATAGTGGGTTAAGAAATTTTTAAAAGTCTTTTGAGAATTACATATTCTCTGAGGTGTAAGTTTAAACTGTATTTGTTCTAAAAATAAAAAGAAAATTATTTCGTTAAATGACACATGCAAAGGTATTGTTGATTGTTGAAATGGTGTCAATGTTATGCTTCCCTTTTGTACTCTGATAAAGACCAAGGATACTTTTTGGAAGATGATGTTGAAGATCCATGCAAGAAGATTCTAACGACATAAATTTGATATACTCTATGATATTCTGTTATTTAGTGATTTACCAATCAATGAATGAATTTATGCATTTCTTACTTACATTGGATATCTACAGGCAATTACATCAAAGGGTGGTCACTTCCTTGAGGCCCCTGTTTCAGGTAGCAAGCAGCCCGCAGAAACAGGTCAACTAGTGATTCTCGCTGCTGGGGAGAAGGTAAATTGGTGGATAGATTTACTGGATTTGTAGTACTTGTTCGTGTTAATGAATGGTGCACCTTTGTTCATACTTCCTCTATTTTGATAGAAATTTATTTCAAGATAGTAGGAATATGGCAAGGCCGACTAAAACAAACTAGATGTGCTGCGTGTTGCGACTACATAGATGTGCTGGTTTTTCTTAGAATTATAATAATGCAAACTAGGTAATAATGGAATAAATGTTTTGTTGCTGGTTTTGACTGCTCTGCTATATAGGACTAATTGCCCATTATGTTTTAAAACATTGTGACAGTCAGGGAATGAAGTAAAACAACCTTTTTCAGTTGATTATTTTCATTTTCTATTGACTGAGTGAACCTTCCAGAAGTTCATACTACGCAGTTTGGGCATGTTTTAATGAAAAGAAAACAGAAAATAGTATCGATTGATAAGTTTTACATTTAATGAATCCAAAGAAACCTTACAACTCTGCCACTGGAGGTTTCATTTACAAATATTGTTCTACATTCGACTTGATCTAGGGCCATTCCTTAAGGATAATGTAACATACACTTTCTTTTTCACATTTTGCCATCTCATTCCATGTTTTAAAATCAAACAATCAGTGGACTTCATTTTCTGGAAACAAACTCCCATTGAAATTTTGTGATTGAAAGTGGATGAGTGAGAAGTGGGATTGAGATAAAGGAGTGATAAAATGAAATGCGTTATTACATTAATTTCATATTGTGATAAAATTTAACCTTTTCCTTTAAGACATCCCATGGGAGCTTCTATCAAGTGGCATTTTAAATGATCAACTATTAACCGGCCTTTCACTTCCATGGTGAAAAAGTTAAAGAAAATAACAGAGTGGAAGACAATGGAATCCATTCATCTTTTTCTTGATCACTACTGCTAATATATCTGTAGCCTGCAAATTTATCTTCACTTTGGTGTTAACTGCAACCTGTCACTGTTTGTAAATTTAGGCATTGTATGAGGAAGCAATTCCAGCTTTCGATGTCTTGGGAAAGAAGTCTTTCTTCTTGGGACAGGTTGGAAATGGAGCAAAAATGAAACTTGTTGTTAACATGATAATGGGCAGGTAACGATTGCTCTTTCTTTCATTCATTTTCTGAACCCAAAAAAGAAAAATAAACAAAACTGACTGAAATTGAGCTAATATATTACAATCATTGTTATATTTTTATTTTTGGAATAAGCAAATATTTTTTTCATAGTGAAAATCCAAGGAAAAAGTTTGCAAGCTTAAAATAAGAGAAATCAATATGGCTCTTTGGTCTATGAATAAGTTGGGTTGATCTTTTTGCTTGGTTGATATACCTAAGGTTTTGGTGAAAACTTTTACTACTAGAAATATACAACTTATGTCACTAAATTCTTTGGTAATATAAATGGGGCAATATTGACTCCTAAGTTTGATATGTCAGTGCTAGGTTAAAGCTTTCATATTCTGTTCCAATTTTATGTCTCCACTAACTGGGGCTACTTTGGCTTCGAAAATAGTTATTCATTTTAGAATACTACTATGCTATAAATAAATTAAAATGCTTCTTCTTATGATTTGACGAATCCATCTGGATGTTTATCATGGTTCTTTGTCTTCTGCAGTATGATGAATGCATTTTCAGAGGGACTTGTACTGGCTGAGAGAAGTGGACTGAATCCACATAGCCTTCTTGATGTACTGGTAAGTTTGCAGCCAATGAATATTCTGTCAAGTTGTGGAGAGACAGAAACTTACAGTGAGTGAGCTACTTTCTGGCAGGACTTGGGTGGAATTGCTAATCCAATGTTCAAAGGAAAGGGACCTGCAATGCTCCAGGACAATTATTCCCCTGCATTTCCTTTGAAGCATCAGCAGAAAGATATGAGGTTGGCTCTTGCCCTTGGGGATGAAAATGCAGTATCAATGCCAGTAGCAGCCGCAGCCAACGAGGTTGTGCTTTTCTTTCAATCTGCTTGCCCTTCTCCATATGTTGGGAATTGTTATCTGATGTTTATACATAGTTTAGGTGCTAAGACTCAAGGAATTTGATATCCTTCATAAGCTTAAATTTCCTGATACATAAAGAGTGATATAAAGGTGCTGGAGAAGTAAACTTAAGTATTTGAACCATACCTTTTGGAACTTGGAATCCCCCATTTCAGCCAAAGTGGTTCACTGAATTTTGTTGGATTCCTATATGAACAAAGATGCCACTGCACTCTCAATAAAAAAAAAAAACCCCAAGCATCTAAAGAGACACATAAATGCTGGAGGCAATCACTAACTTAGAAATAGACTAGTGTGGTGAATTAGGAAATGTTTCTAACTTTTGGCTAAGATTTGTCATCATCAAGATGCAATTTAATGGATACCTTTAAATTTTGTATGCAACTTATCGTAACATATCAAATTCTTGACACTTAATTATAGGAAGCTTTAAGATGATTGAACTGAAACTTGTTATTCGTTTTTGGTCGTAGGCTTTCAAGAAGGCGAGAAGCATGGGGTTGGGAGACCTCGACTTTTCAGCTGTTTTTGAGACCGTGAAGGTTCTTAAACATTCATCTTGATATCGTGGATGCTAATGTCTTGAAACACAAAGGAGGGACCTCACTTGGTTAATGATTTAGGGGGTCACAGCTTCATTAGTTGGGTTCAGTGTTGGTTCATACTCATAGTGCCGATAGAGTTCCTACACAGGGAAGCATCCCCCTTGTGTGATGTTGTTCTAAGTACACCTCTATTATTACCCAAAACAGCTGGTTTGGAAGTTGGTAATATCATGTTATAAAAATGGTCTGTGGTTCTGCTTCTTTATCCTCTTTTGCTTAGCCAGCCTGCAGCGATATTTAATTATCAATATGAGAACTTCAAATTATAGATCTACCAGTACTAAGCTCAGCCATTGGAAATTGTTTGACGATTACAAGATAAAAATAAAGTAAAACAAGCAGGCATAATGCTTAGCGAAGGAAGACTACAGCATACGCTGGTAAAATTTTATTCCGCCATTGCCATATTAAAATGACAAGTTAGCTGTGTACATCAATGAAATGAGATTACTGTTTGACAAGGAGCTACAACATTCCTTTTCTACAATGAAGGAATAATGGTAGTAATCATTTAACTGACTGAGGAGCACGGTACACAGTTTTGTACCAAAAACTTGATTTTCCTGCATATGTATGTATCTAGCACTGTACAATGTCTAAATAGCTCAGATTCCCTGAGTACAATAACATTCAAAAATGAATATTTAGTCATAACTCTGCTCTGTACAATCTCATACGATGTTCCTGCCTTCATCCTTCAAAATCAAACTTCGAATGCATCAAAATAAATGCTCCAATGATGAATATTGAATAGTCAAAATGACAAGCCATAGCCGGAAGAGTGATTTGGTGTTAGGCATTAGGATGACAATGGAGACAGCACCCGAAAGTCAAATGCCTTGAATAGAAGCAAATGAGCTTCCCACCTGTAGAAGCTCCAACCAGAGGCTGGCTTTATTCTTTCGGAGCTCTTCTCTCTGAAGCATAAAAAGCCCACATTGATTACTTTATCTAAAGCAACAGATCATCCAAGTCACAACAATGTAAGACAAATGCTAATCTGCACAAGGATCTGAAATGAGAAGACATGTCCAAGCGATTGAAATCACAAAAATTCTGTATTACCACCCTATAAACATGTTTCTTTTCTATTTCCATATTGTATCTTGGGGATATCCAAGGATAACTTCAGAAAAGCACAATTGCTCTTTTCCACTCACTTAAAAAAATTGACGCAAAGCTGAGAGAGTGAATAATATCCCGTTCTTGTGATCTAAAATATATTTCTCTAAAATCAGCCCGACTCCAATGAATAATTGCCATAACAATCAACTTTTCAAAGTTGTTTAGGTCAGAAATTAACATGACATAGGATCTACCTAATCATCCACATTGGTTGCCTCTCCAAACATTGCCAAAAAGATGAGCAAATAAGACAATTTAGAAACATAGTCCAAACTAACCAGCCTCAATTCCACTCCAAACCATGCAGTCCTGAATAGTTCTCTTTAGATATAATTTGAAAAAAATATGGTAGCTGTCATCCCTTGTGAATGAGAATGGGAAAGGCACAAATAAAGACTCACTACAAAATAACATTTGAGAACAGACAATTCTTACAAAATTTCATATCTTTTTCAATACATCATCAAGCAAAATAAATTCAAACTGCGTTTTAAGTATGCTAATTTAATTTGCACTAGTTTCCTGTTAAGATAAAGCAAAAAAAAAGGAATGTCATATCCTGCTGGAAGAAATTCCAGGAGAACTGATAACTAGCAACTAGAACTAACCCAGAAGGTTAATTTTTAAAAACATCATCAGAGCTAAAACCTAAACTATTAGAAAATATTTTCGGCTTATTTAAGTTTCATTGATTGATGTTTTAGCCTTTTACCTTTTGCTTTGTACCTTTTTTTTTTTCAAAGCATGAATAGGAAGAAACAAGCATAAAATAGAAAACGACTAGAAAACCAAAGACAAATAGCAAAAAGCAAAAGGCAAAAGCATCAAGAAATTAAAATGCATAAAGATCAGATTCTACCCATCATAAATAAATCTTCATCCATAACATAATAGTTTCATGACAACAATAAACAATCTGAGCCATAATTGCCAGCAATGATCCTTTACTATAACCAAAACCTGATCAAGTAATATCTGGTAGCCAAAATAAATCCGTATAGCAAACAGAAAGAAACAGATGTCCAACTTTGATGTCTGGAACACCAAGTGTTTAGACAATTTGTAGATAAAGAAGGAATATACCTGAACATCTGGTCCCATTTTCCAGTTCCTTTTTGGAATGAACTTTCCTCAAATATGGAGCAATAAACTCATCCAACTTCACCAACCAGAGTGCAACTGCAGATGATGTTTGGGGAATGGTTGGAAAGAATGCTATGATTTCTTCAATAACAGCACAACCCCCTTGATCAGTATTGCATTGATTCAACCAATTCTCATTAATTGCTGCAACAAAATCAGCAACAACCTGCAAACATGATTTGAGATGTGCAATCCCAAAATCAAATGATGTACAACTAGCCTCAGGTATAATTATTAAAAATTATCATATTATTCAAGAACTATTAAGCATGGAATTACATTAAAAAAAAATACATCAAACCTGCAAAAGCTCAGACAAAGATGAGGTCCGTCGTAGCCGTTTGACCCACAACCTGTGAGCAGACTTTGTCCAAGCACCTACTAAAGCACCTTCAGGCATAACTGACTGCAAAAAGAGTATGAAAAGAAATTGACACAATGATTAATAAAATAATTGATAAAAGTTTGTTCTTTCTGAACTATTTATTATATCAACGACTTATACGCATGATACTGAAGCTTCGCATGATGTTGCTATAAAAAGAGAAAAATATAACTTCTCATAAAGCCAGACATTTCACTTCTCATGAAGTATGATGTAATAGACAAAGTTTAGCCATAAGCTTTCTATGCAAATCTCATTGTTGATGTTAAAACTAATTATATTATATTAAATCATGACAAATAAAATATATTTAAATATAATTTTATGAAAGAGTTATTAATAATCAGTGTTGTCAAAGGTGCAAGACCCATTTTAGGAGCTAGACCTTTGTATTGCTGGAGGCATAATACATGAAAGAAGCACTTCCCCAAGTTCAGTAAGGACTAGGGTGGAAATTTTAGACACATAGTATCATACACAGAGACCAAAGAAATTTCTGCTTATTATATCTAATACACTTAAACATTAATTTGTTAACAAACATTTAAAAATCTGCTCCATTCAACAGCTTAATGTGTTCCAAAGATCAAGTATCAAAATAATTCACAATAAGTCATAGTCATACACTACTCTCTTTCCTTCGCTTCAATCTTTAACAAAAAGTTACGCATGGACTATATGACCTATTTTCATTCTTGTAAAGAGAGTTGGTATTGTCCATTTTTTACTATTTAAAGAACAACTAATGAAAGAAACTAAAGAAAACAAAGAGAGAATTAGGTATTTGTTTTATGTGCCTTTCACCTTAAAATAAAGGCACACCCAGGCACAAAAGGTGTGTGCCTGACCAATGGGTCCTCAGCTGAGGGGTGCGAGGTGTTCATTTGATTTGCTCTACACCTTAGTGCTTAGGTGTGCACCTTGACAACACACAGGGAAAAGAAACGGTGATAAAAGCAAAATGACATGCATATGCATACCATGTCATCTAGTAAGGCAGTATCAAATCTAGGCATGTCCCTATGTGCTATATACATATGAAAATGTAATATACTAGTTTTATGCAGAAAAAGCCAGGTAGCAAAACAAAAACCAATGAGAAAATGACAGCAAACCTCAATTGCATGGACTGCAGCTTTCAGTGATTGCAGCTGTGATGATAAGACTTTGAACTTTGGAAACATACTATTGTCTCCTTTCTCTCTGCACATAGCCACATGAATGGCATACCTTTCTTCTAGATCAAAATCAAGCTCAAATGTGGTATGGCAGATCTTACAATGCTTCTCATCTCTCCAGTACAAATCATGACAACTCTCACATCTGTTAAGTGAATCAAGATAAGAACGTTTGCTGTATTTTACAGCATTAAGTTTCAAGTAAAAACATTTCCATATCCACATATCAAATTCTTGAAGACGTCTCCACTTTCGGTTTTGTTCTTCTCCCTTCTTTCCAGCTTCAAGAACTATAGCACCAAATGGGGTCAAAGATTCATTCATGGCTATTGTCAAGCTTAGGTTGTTGTCAACGTCAGAAACAGGAGAAGAACTGTCTTCTCTGACTAAATCCAGCTCAGGTGATTCGGATGGCATGCGCCTGATCCCTGCATCATATAAATGTCTAGTTGACATTTCTTGACAGAGGGAAGCTTCCCGCTTCTCTAAGGATTCAATAAGAAGAGCTTCACGTTTACCCCTGTCATCCAAAACTGCCAACAGGGCACGCAATGCCTGTACCAGGATTAAGGGACCAACAAATAATAACAGTTAAAAGTCGGTAACACAGAACAATCACTTTGTCATATAAGACATGGCAAGAAATCCAAATTTCAGCTTAAGAATATCCTTTTAGAAGAGAAGTAAAATCTTCATATAATGATGAGAAGACAAATATTATCCAACACTATAACAAATTAAGAAAGGCCCTGCATTATGAAGAAAGCTGAGAGGTACCTCTTCGGTGTCAATAACTTCCCAATGACCATCTTCAGAGGATTCATAATAAATCCTCCTATGGCCAGGGTCATATGCATTACAAGGGCCCAAGAAGAGCCAATATCTGTTGTACCTTCGATCGGAGCCCAAAAATATGGATTGCATTGGGTGTATATCAACTCCAGTTTGAGTTTCTTTTGCATCCATTCTACTGCTAGGGCATTTCTCCTTTTCACAAAACTTTAAAATTGATGATGAATCAAGTGGGTGAGAGTCTGATGATGTATGTGCTTCTTGTACACCATTCTTTGGTCCACCATAGACCCAAGATGGCCTGGGAAAATTATGTTGGTTTGATGATCTCTTTATTTTTGCTCCAGAACCATAGTGAGGGATGTTGGGGACACACTCAGCAATGACTTCACTCGGATTCTAATCAATTAAAATGATGACTAAATGAGAGGCTATCATGCAAAATATCCCAAAAAAAAAAAAGAGACTATCATGTATGTTAACACTAAAAATTCATTTTCATAGCAGAACAAGAAAGGTTTGAGCAAGAATAAGATGGAGCATGGTAAGACAAAGTTTACAATCTAAAAGATTTTGTCAATCATCTTGTGTGCACAAATACTTACAACCGATAAATAATAGAAAGTTAGAAATGCAGTCAGTAGTTTGCTGTTGATATTAAAGTTTGACTTATCCAAATAATCATTGTATTGATCATGGGTCCTCAATAAAAGAGATAAAAATCTGCATTTTAAAATCTGAGTGCCTGAATGCAACATACCAAACAAGAGAGCAGAAAGGACCTTTCTCAATCTCTCTTTCCTTATTATTTCTTCTTTTTGTCTGTTATTTTAAGGGGATGAGGGGGTAAAAGGGGCAGGGAGGGAGGGTTCAACTTGTGGCCAAATGAAACATGACTTACCTCCATTCTGACACTGGAACCAGCACGAAGAAGATCGATCAAAGCCACTAATGCGTTCAACTTCTCTTCAATGCTCAAGTCTGAATATTCACCTTCCATAAGTCCTAGCAACCACACTTCTCCTGGATGGCTTTCATCAATTTCAGTGTAGACTGTCATCATGTTATTTTTACTTTTACGATAATTTTTATGTTTGAGTTTCCGTTGATAGTAATTTCCCAAGTCACAGTCAGAATCTTCACTGCTGCTACTTGCACTACTGTCATCAGTGTCATCATCAACACTTCCAGAGTCCTCAGTGTCGGAATGAAAGTCATTGCCTTCCTTTGCAACAGAATTGCTGCGAAGACGGTATGCAGATGATGATATCTTTTCAAATAAAGTAATATCACTTGAAAGAGTTGAACATATTAATTCTTCGAGTTCCTCAGTCGTGCTAGTGAGATTCAATTCAGTAACCTTCAGAAGGAAACGAAATTTTGGTCACTGAAACAGGGTCATAATGATGACAGTAATGATGATTTCAACTTAGTTAGATCAAAATTTTCTTTTGAAAAAATTAGATCCTCATCTTACCGGCAAAGACTTTGCCAGGTCTGAAACTTTCAGCCCATTATTTCCTCTTTCTGACAAAATTCTAAACAGCTCACCCTTTAAACTACCAGGACGTAGGCCATACCTAGCCATGAGGCTCATTTCCTGTATTACAGAAAAGAAGATTAAATTTCAATTGACATATTTCACATATATCCAAAGATCGATGGATCAGCAGAGAAACTCTACGTAGAATTAAAAACCATCAAGTAAAGAGTTCTCTAACATAGACCATTCTTTTATAAAGGGGGTTCTCCAAAACAAATACAAACCTCAATCATGTAAAACTAAAATTTAAAGCAAAAAAGCTTAAGCACTAAAAATAGTGGGGAGTTAAATAAGAGAAGTGAGATATATCAATGAAGAAGGGGAAATTCAAAACAGATACAGCATATATATCACCTATTATTTTAGATTACACAACTGATACTCCTAAATGTAAGGAAGAAAAAGAAGTTTGAATCTGAGATTTAACCATAGTAATACAGAAAATAATGTTCTCATACCTTGCTAAGGGCTTCCCTCCGCAATAGACCTTGTTTTGAACCAAAGCCAGCTGCAACCAAAACTTGACGCAGTATTTCTGTCCATGTCAGTGGGTTCAAGGATGTCTTCCAGAACTCCACCACAAATTCCTGGTTCTCTACCTGATAAGTCAAAGAAAAACAATTATATCCTTATTTTTAAGCAAGGGCATAGAGCTTCCAAATCCTCTAAAAATTCACTACCTCAACATCCTAGGGGTTTTTTCAGAAAGGCTTTTGGCTGCCAAACTAAATTACAAAAGTTAAGTGATATATCCATATATGTTTCCAGGAAACATTTCAACACCAATGTGCTCCGCAAATTGCCACATGCATCTTCCCTTTGTATTTATTTCTTTATGTTTTTTTTCTTCAGCATATGTAGGTACTTTGCTTATATAAATTATAACCACTCAAACATTCCCAGACTCTGGTTTGATGCTTCATTTAAGCTGCTTTGGTTCCAATCATCACAAAAGAGGAGACAAGAGCAGGTTACCAGGCCCAGACAAGAATTGTTAATACACATCATTTTAACAGATAATTATGTGTAACTTGACCAACAGGCTTAATAAATGTAGAAATAAAACCAATTGGTTAACTTATCGTCAAATCAATCTTGATCAATAACAAAAAAGGATCTATTTAAGTGAACTATAACTCAAGCAACAAACTTTTGTAAACAATTGACCTTGTCTAACAAGTGCTTCACTTTGGATAGATTGATTTTTCTAGTCAAATAACCATTGATTCCAATCTTTCTTTTTTTATTTTTTTGGTTGGGGAAAAATCTTTTACAGGCAATCTAAACAACATTATATATGCCAATCAGCCAGTGAGCCAGCAAAAATTTAAAATCATGTCCAGCAAGGTTTGCTTATCCTATTCATAACCCAGCAACCAGTAAGACCACCTAAATCATCTGGCATATAATTAAAACAAATCAGCAAAGAAGGATTTCCCACACAGAAACACACTTCCAGGTGCATAGACAAGACGCATGCAAGCATGCATGCATTAACAGTAAACCTGTGCGGTCATTACTCACCGAGTGAAGAAGAGCAAGAAACTTGCAAGACAAGCTAAAATGAGGCAAAAGTACACCACTCAGCTCCAATTTGACATCCGACAAAAGAAGCTGTAGAAGGGCCACATGAATTTTCCCAAGTAGCAATGAATCCTGAGATGTATATACATAGATATACATATATATATATATATATATATATGTTTATAAGTACAAATAAGAAATCAAATGAATATATCGAACCCAGGTGACATAATAAGAAATCAAATGAACTGGCAACGAAAAGCCAAGTTAAAGATTTGACGACGTATATGGTAAAATAAAGATGAAAAATAACCTTATCATGAAATGCTTGAGCAAACTCATCAAGTGTGAAGGAGCATATGTCAAGTGTTACTGAATAAGTATACAAGAAATGGAAAACCTGCAAAAAAGATTTTGACCAACAATTAAGCAAGATAATTGAGGGAAATAAGGAGAACATATGATTTATAACATACTATCACCACTAAATTCTAGATGAAGAGCAAGACAGCAGCCACCAGAAGCATGCTTTAAGAATAAAAATTCTTTCAGCAAAAAAATAGCAAAGATTAAACACAAGAAAAAAGATTATGCACAGCATATTTCATGCAGGATAAATTGGCCTTTGCCAAATCACTGAAGGAAGAGCAACAATAACAAACTTTAAGCATTGTAGACACCTTAAACAGTTTTTTGACAGTGTCTGGAGATGAATCCCAGGGTTGCATACTGAATGGTTGCTTCATCTTAACTGAACTAGGTGGAAACTTAGCCAGCAAATCTGGGAAACAATAAAAGAATTCCTCTTAGAACTCCAAAAAAATTTCTTATGTATGCACATGATATTTGTTACAACATAAGGTGGAAAACTTGCTCAAGTATTCTTAAATATATATCATGAACACTACTAAACCAACCTTTACAAAGGGAGCAACCAAGCACTCCACTGGTACCAAGATGATCAGAGCATGTCAATGGATTTGGTCCGGCTTGTAACTCCCTCAGCTCCAACTCTTCATCATCAACTAGCATTAAAAGCTGATCAAGACTTTTATTGGATGTACTTCCTTCTAAAGCAAGTTCACATTTTTCTTTGTGCAACTGCCTATTACTGTCATCTTTGTTAGATTTCATCTGGCATTAAAAAGGTAAGCCAACATTAATACAGAAGGTATACTGTACTTAAGCTAAACCACAAAAATGTGATAGAAAAGACCACAAAATTACCTCTCTCCTTTTAATTGAAGGCCTCTTCTTTTCCTGTAACTTCTTTTCCAAGCTTCTCTGTTTCTGGAAGGGCAAGTTACAGTCAGCAAATTTTCTAAATAGAACCATTAAGATAAATCTAAGGAAATGATCAACCAAGAGCCAAAGCCCCTGGTTTCTCTGGGAAGATTAAAAAAAATAAAGATTTACTAGAGATTAAAGAAAAAAACAAAAACAAAAAACGAAAAGTAATCAACACAAAATCTTGTGAGAGAAAAAATTAATAACTAACCATTAAAGATACTAATGGTTGCCGTCTTTTGTTCCGAGCTGGTGGCTTTCGCACTACAGGACTTGATGTTTGGGGAGGAGCAATGATTTGTTTATTAGAAAAATCAACACCAGTAGGAATATCTCCACCCTCAGGGTTTACAACCCTCCAAACTGTCATCAAACCTTTTCCAATACCATGCTTCTTCACTGGGGCACTCTCATTACAGTTGTTCTGATAATCTATGGTGGTAAGCTCAGAAACCTTAAATAGAAGAAGCAAAAATAAAAGATATTAGGAACCTGAAGGGGTGGGAACTGAAGGGTGCACATATTGAAAACATTCTTGATACCGTTCTCCTTCTGGTTGCTCTTTGGTCCTCTTGATCAGCAGGATGAGAATTTTTAGAACCTAAATATAAGAAAAGTATGAGTAAAGGATTTTTTTATTGAAATACAGTGTTAACAACCAGAAAAACTGGATAAAGCAAAAATCAAATAATGACAAGCTATATTCCTCCAACTCTTCATTTGTCATCAAGTACCCTTGTCAGGAACTTATCAAACATCTCTAAGCGGACAAGCATATGGGGTCTTGACCTTCCAAATATAAGGAAAAATTCAGAAAAACTGAATGCACCCATGTTGGACAAAAACCCATACCAGACTTAATCCTGAGTCTGAGCAATACAGATTAAGATTAAACAAAAACCATAAGAAAGACTAAATTTCAAATATTCACTAGCTTTTGTTTTGTTACACCTGTTAACTGGTAAACAGTAATAAATGGTGCAAAATTTAACAAGAAAAATTGCTTTCTCCATCTTAGGAAGATAGCAACTTTGACAAGCTCAACCTGATGAGTAACAGAAACCCACATGAGGTTTTCAGCATAAATTTCATTTGCAGCAAAACCATAAATTACGGCATCAAAGAAATAACCACCATTATTGAATAGCATCAAGTATCTATTAAGGCAACAAGGCTACAACTTTCCAGTAGTATACCTTTGCAGTGGCAAAAGGCTTGAGAAGGAAGAGAGTCAAATTCCACACCAAGTGGAGGACCATCCTTGCGAAATACCTTCTTCAGAATGTACTGAGGAGATGACAAATCCTGCAGAAGAAGCATTTTCTTCTTTCTCTTGTTAGCTGTTGAAAATGCACTTTTATATCTTGAACATAATGCAGCACCAGTGTTTGACCTATTATGAAACAAAGAGCCCTGTCCTTTAGGGTTCTTTCTACCAGCAGAAACACCTCCAACATTCCTTCCATTAGGAGCATGGAGTTTTTTCATAGAATGGATAGGTAACATAATTCCATAATCCCTTTTATCCCTTCTTCTCCTCTCAACAAACCATCCCTTGACCTCCTTCAAAGTTAATCCTAAAGCTGCAGCATAGCCTTCCATCTGTCTCTGGGTAGGATATTTCTCCTCTGCTTCACATGATAACACAAATAAGAAATAAAAACATAGTGCCATACAGTAATATATCAGTCAGCTGGATTAATTGAAGAAAATCAGTAACTATTAAAGCCATGTTTAACGCGTACTTCAGAAGGAGGTCTTAGCTTAAATATTAATAAAATTTTAGAATCAATCTATATACTTGTAAAGCCATCTCATCTAAGTAAATACTTGGAAAACTTAACTAAACGATACCCTGATAAACATGGTATGACTTTTAATTCTAAAAGATAAATCTTCAGAGCCACACACACACCTTCATAGAAGCTCTCGAGAGCTTGAAGCTGAAGTGACGATTTCCTCTTCATTTCGACCAAGTTCTCGTAGCCTTCTAAGTGATTACCTTAATTCAAATTCCCAAGTGCCGAAAACTCGAGCCATATTAAACATACTGCGAATTCCAAACAAACAAAGAGTAACCATTCAAGAAGAGAAAAATAAGACCAAAATACCCCCTCCACCCCACCCAAAAGAAACCCCGTAAGAAAAGAAAAGTAATAAAAGGATTTCATCAGCTGTAGCAGGTACTGAGTACTATCATCGTTAAAAAAAATTCATCTAAAGGAACAAATGAAAGATTATTAATAGAATCATCATCTTCAGAAAAAATGGAAAGGAAAAAAGGCACCAATTTCCCTGGAAACAAATTAGCTTCCCATTAATTGCTTAAAGCAAAGAAACTCCCTTGGATTTGACTTCCTCTTAAAGAATCACAGATAGAAGAGAAAAGAGTGAAGTGCAAAAGCCCAATAGGGTTAACCAGTAGAATTACAGATGACAAACATAAAACGACATGCATAAAGCTCGAGTGAGAAGAAGAATCAGGAAACACATACTTAGTGGGCAGGAAATGAGCGAGAGGGAGAGACGAAGTGAAGAAGAAGAAAGAAAGAAATAGGGAAGGTTGGGTTGAGACTTGAGAGCTGAGGGAGTGCAGAGATTTTAGAAGAGCCAGTAGGGTTTTGGGTTTTATCATCTTTTTATTTTTATTTTTTGATTTTAATATGGGGTGGATTTTAATTTTTACGCTTTTTCTTTTCATAAAAATATCTTTTCCTCGGCAAATCTCTCTCTGCCTGGCTCCGTGGCTTCTTCCCTGATTCTCTCATCCCACGCCATCATTTCTAAAATCCCAGCCAGCGGGGGAGCTTTTAGGCTTTTGGGCCAACCAACCAACAGCTGGGGCCCCTGGGCAGTTGGCCGTGGGGATTGGCTGGGCTAACTGAGGCCCTAGTCCTAATGCACCAAGCCCAGACCCAAACCCACCGCCAAGGCGCCAATTGAGTGAGTTCTTCACGAACGACAGAGCTTCCCTGTTCTTCACAACAACAATCCAGGAATTGAACCTCCCACCCCCGCCTCTCTGCTCGTGAAAATTTAGGTGGCCTGTTCAATTCGCCTCTACCCCTCTCCGAGAAAGCTCAGAGCAAAAATGGAAGATGATTGCCCAACAATCAAACGACGTTCCCTTAAAACCCATTCCCAATTCAACAATTACTCCTTTTGGAAAGACAAGGTTCGTTTCCCTGTCTAATAATGGTTATGGGATTTTAGTTATCTTTCCTCGTGATGTTTATTTGCTGCTCGACTTTACTGGTTTACTCCATTTTCGTTTTTTATTTTTGAATATTTATGCAATGCTTAAATATCCTGTTGAGAAATTAAAATTGATGAATTTTGTTTAAAACGTGGGTGGATGAAGTGTAGGTGAGAGAAAATTGTTACAAAAGGGTACGAGAGGACCGGACTCGTTTGCTTTGGAAAATGAGGTCGCCTGCCGCCCAATCTCTTATTGACAAGGTTCTCCATTTTCATTCCGATCCACCACTTTTATTTTTATAGTTTCTATATCTATTTTTGTTACGGTTACTTTCAATATAAATTTGGTGCTTGTAATTACCTTGGGAATATTCCAATATGCCGAATCTTTATTTTTGGGGAAATGGGGCATGGGGAAAGATCCCACTTTGCTGCATATCAGGGTAATTTGGACTTGAAATATAAGATTTAAGTTCCTAGTTGTTCCGGAAGAGTGGTGTTGTCAAGTTCCCCGATCCTTGCATTAGTAATTGTCAGCCTCCCTTTATGAAATAACCTAGTAGAGTTTGCTTTTGTACATAGTTTTGGTGCATATAAAATTTCGGGCATTTTGGATTTTTTTTTTTAAATTCTATTTCTTTTTCTCTTAAATTAAGTTTTCATGCAGTGAGTTTATTAGTATCACTTATTTTTTTATGTTTTCTGGTTTCAGGAGTTCATCAAATCTACCTTTCAGGAAATAGTTTCTGATGAACTTAAAAAAATTAAAGACTCATCATTAAGTGACTGTTTGGAAAGCTCAAATTCTGTACCCAAAGCCACTGATGAATTATGGGAATACAATGGTCTTCAAGATGCATATCAAGGTGAATGTGAAGAGCTATTGTTAGAAATGCAAAGAATTTTTTATGAGGATCTCAGGACAGAACCAGCAAGAAAAGGTGATAATTTCACACTCTTAAACAAAAACTTTCAGAGCTGTTCAAAGAAGAAGGGGGTGGGGAGACAATGTAACCAATTAAAATATACATCCAACTAAAATATTTGCATACTTATAAGTTAGATTTCTGTTCAGCTAGTTATCACCTCACTGTCACTGTTTATCTTTTTTCATCTTTTGTTGTTCACTTATGCAGCTTTTATTTGTCTACTAGCTTGTGCCCAATCTTTTTCACCAATATGAAAGCAGTTTTTTTATCATTGGATGTCTTCATCTCAATGTTTACAAAAGCCACAAGAAGAAAGAAGATTAATATCTAAACCAATCACTGAATTAATTTTTGCAAAGCTGTCATATGTCTTAGTGGGTGAATGATCATTCAGATGCGCAACTCAGTAGGATATAGCTGGTCAAGTCTTCCTTTTTTGAGTTTAAATGTTTACTTTAGTTCCTTGCAGAACCAGAAGATCAAATAAAAACTTGGGCAGATGAAGAAGATGAGTACTTGGCACGTGCAGTTTCTGAGCATATGCAATTGAAGGATGAGCAGGTATGACAACAAACTGTTCATGTTGATTTTCTGGATAAATTTTTGTATTATTACCCCTTAGTGAACATCTTATATGTGGTGTTTTGCAGGTGAGGGAAATGTTTATCTAGGCACCATTTGTGATACCTTACAAGAAATTTCTGTATTAGTATCATCATATGGTTTTTTATGTTTTGTATTTGGTTCTATATGAGATGTCAATTTTCAGCATTTTGTGCTAAGCTTTTAGAAATGAATGAAATCAACAAGACTTTCTGCTGTTTATGTTAGGTGCACAAGCAGATTTGGTGCCCCATCTGTAAGCAAGGAGAGTTGCAACAGAAGCATCAACTTATTTATTGCACCCTTTGCAATCTTCAGCTCAACAGAGATGATGAGGTTCTCCCATCTAGCTTTATTTTTCTTTTTTCATACAATTTTCAATTCCATGGCAGCCATTGATTGTTATGACTTTTTCATTTGCAGCATGTATCACATTCTAAAAGCTATCTTTATTTCTGATAAGTTTTCCTAACAACCAATTTTGCAAAATATATTTGCTTTCTTTCTCTGTAATCTGTTTGCTTGCTAAAAAGAAATGAAACATTCAAGAAGAATGAAAATGGACTGCCTCCATATGGTTTGTCATGGTATGGTGATTGTTGGCAATGCCTTTATGGTTTTCTGTAATTATGGCTGCTTGCTAGCTGAGTTGGTAACATTATGTTCTTGCTGATTACTGCTTGAAATGAAAGATTGGGTTCCTTTTGTTTTTTGAAAAGCATGAATGATTGGGTTATACTTCTACTGTCAAGATTTTATATTAAAAGACATGTATGAGCAACGCATATAAGTTCCTAGTGAAGTTACTTTGAATGATTTGTCCACATTCTTTTCATATACTCAGGTTAATTTGGATATACTACGGGATCGATTAGCTGAAGCCCATGATGACCATCTTGATCGAGGATGCAGATTGAAACCCAAGTTTTGCCTTGAGACTAGATTTGGTTTAACCGCATTGTACATCCTTTGTCAAGATTGCAATACTTTTGAGGTTGTCATATAGCTTCTTTCCTACTTCATACTTAAAAGATGGATAATATATTTCAGGTTTTCATGCTTTTCTCTTCAAAGTGTAATAATTATCTGATGGATTGATTTCTATGTCCTCAGTATCCCTAAAGAACAATTTGTTTGAATTGATTTTGTGTATATACTTCACTTCAAAAGAAGAAATGAACATGCTGCTGCATAGCCAGTGGAAGCTTTAAGCGTCTCTATTTGTATAAAGTTAGGCTTCGGTTCTACTTTGATATGCTTTTCTCATGCTTAGGGAAAGGATTAAACCTCTGACTAAATTGAAATTTTACGGACTCCAACTTAAATTCAGTCACATTCTCATAATAAAATAAACAAATAAATAAAATCGATTTTCTTAGCCAGAGAGAGCAATAGGCGTTATAGAAAAAATGGATGATATATATGAATCGGAGTAAGCCAGCTCAACAATCATACACATCTCATACTATTGTTTTGATATCAATAGAACATGTAGGTATTCACTCAACATATCATAGCTCCCTATTTGCCACAAAAAGATATAAAAACAATATTGTAAAAGAATTAACACAAAAAATCCCCTCATTCCGTGCATATGGGGCGGGGCGGATGATAGAACTGACCAATTCGCTGAATTATAATAATCTACACTAACACCGAGATTCCAACTTCCACGTGCATAAGCTGGATAAAGATTAATGTACATTGATCAACCTTAACAAAAAGAAGAGTACTTCACCCTTCAGGCACCTCTGCGGCCTTTGAAGCAGGCAGCACCTTGTGCCACCCTTTAACAGCTGATACGATGAATCATCAAATCGAAGCAGACGACAACAGCAGCGGATAAGAAAATTATAGCTGCTTCAACAATCATGCATTCAACTCCAAGGAATAGTTCATGAATTTTTGAGCTACGTAATCAACAATTCCAAACTCAGAAAAGCTCCTCTGAATTGAACTTGTTCCAGGCTTCCTATTTAACATACAGACAGACAAAATAGTGTCAAAGCTAAAACAAGACGGAAAGAAATGCAGCACTATGATGAAATATTATTATACAACGAGCAACACTTTCCCATCCGAAAAAACTGTGTCAAATAAAATGGCAATCAGTACAATGGAGGCTCTAATAGTAAAATAGCACACTCCGATAGACTGCTGCAAGCAAACATTTATTACGTACCTTGAGCAAGTCAAACACCTTCTCTGCGATATATTTCTGTTGAAGATTGGCACCTTTTTGCTGGACTTTATCAGGATGGATGCAAAGAGTCGCCTTTCTGTAAGCCTTTTTAACTGCAGCACCTGTAATCAAATCCGTCAAAGAAACCGGCTGCCAACCACATTCAGGCCAAAGAACCTAATCATCAAAAAACAGTTCAGGAGAAAAATTAGTTAGTAAAAATATCACATTTCCATGAAATTTGTACTATCAGAAAGTCAAAAACAAATGATGAAGAGAAATGACTACAGGAATTTCACAAGATCCTCTTGTCATCCACGTCTTCAAAATTAACAGCAGTGCTCCAACAAATTTAATGGTTATAAAGCATAAATGGAACTTTCAAATAAGTGTTGGCACAGATAAGTACATGCACGCACAATAAAGCTCATTCTCAAGCAGGAACTGTTTGAAGCACAATTAGTACCCTCAAGTAAGTGTTTGCACATGCAAGCGCTTGGGAATGTCAAATCATGTTGCAACTGCATGCAAGACAGGCAGAAAGAGACTTTAAGTAAAGACAGCATGCTAGAATCTGCACTGCCCTTTTAAATACTATTAATGCTATAGTTTGCCTTATAAGCTGAAAAGACTATGAAATGCTTGACAAAAGGTTAACAAGATGTTTATCCTATTTCTAGGATTCCAAAATTTAACTAGAAGGTCAGCATCACGAAAATAATTTTGCAAGGATGTCCCTGTATTCTATAAGATTATGTATAGATGCTTATCAGTTATCACAAGTTTTGCACCCTCCTATACAAAATCCATCTTAAAGTGGTTCAAGAAACTTTACTGCTCAATAAATAATAGCATGCCTGCTACAACAATAGTTCCTTGACTGGAAGAATAAAACTGCGAGAGCCAGATTGTAAGCATCATGCAAGGGAAGAAGCTTTCAAGACATACTCTTGTGCTTTAGTATCCTTAATTCTAAAAGTCTGCTAAATCAAACAGTCCAAAGATAACAAAATTGCAGCTGGACACTAGAAATTTGTCAGTCTAATCTCCTTTCAATTTTAAGTTCTACTTTAAATCAGATCAAATGTACAGTGTATCCATCTGACAACAATACCAACAATGCATTGTCAGTAAAGAGTGCAACTATTTAGATAGGACAGTATCAGGAAAAGTTTAGAGTTCAATCAGAGGTGTCTTCTTATGTTTGAATGTCATCTCACTCAGTCTTCCTCCAACAACATATCTCAAAATTTGCGTTAAAGTACTACAGCTTGTACAGAAGATCTCAGAACAGTAGAATATCAGATGGTGGAATTAAGGCAATACAATGAGAATCATGCAAGATATACAGCAATTATATAGCCAAATGAAAAGTGCAGGGAGTGGAGTATAATCTGTTCCTACATAAAGTACTATGCAAGAGAGAATAAACAAGATGAATGGTAGTAATAAGCAATAACACACATATTGCAATGTTGACAGCAGAGCACGCAAATTTCCCTCTTTCCCAGCAGCCCATCTCTTGATCTCAACATCTAGCGTTTCAGCAATTCTCTACAATAAGACCAAAGATCAATATTAGACAGACAACATAAAAAAAGAAACACTTTTGCAGATGTATGAATGTACAAGTAAAAATAATCAGTTATATACACACACCATAAAATTACAGCCATATATTCCAATGCATCATAATGCTTTCATGACAAGTACCGAAAAATAATAATAACAATAATGATTTCATGACGGGAACTATTCTTGCAACACATTATGTGCCATTATACATTGAATTACTTAAGCCAACAAAATACAAAATAACATAACATTGGGGTGCAGGCTAGTCGGGCAGGTTAAATATTCTCTTAGGTTCATATACAAAATTAGTTCCCAGTCTTAACTCATCTCATTGGAAATACTGAGGAAACAAAATTAAGAAAAAAGTAATGACCAACTTTAACTGATCATATAGACAAAAGCATATTACAGGATTAAACACTCAGTTATCTTTCCGTCTCATGTAAGTTTTATCCATAACTCAAAATAAGAGTACCTGTAATAAATTAGTATAAAAGATAGCATTAACTTGCAGGAAACTTGCTCAACTTGGTGAGAGACAAAGCCACAAACCCATTTCCTTTTATATAATAGCATAGAAATTAAGTAAATCTTTAAACGATCCTAGAGCCAACTTTACAAGTTAACCGCTACCCAAACTGATGGCAGACTGAAGAAGGACAAGCAAAAGCAACCTCATACCCAATTAATACTTGCAACTCATAAAATGTATTGCAATTGTGCAAACATGTACAATTTGGAGGCTGGGGTCAGGGCAGAAGTCCTTTATGGTTGGACCCCAGTGAAAGATAAACCGCAACATAAAACCCAGGTAAAAAAATAAAAATGATGAGGAAAGAAGAATAGAATGAACAATAGTAACAAGCAAAAAAAAAATTGCAGCAGCCACTTACATGTCTCTCAGCTTGTTCCCTTTGCACTTGAAGGTCCCGTTGATTTTTCTCAGCCAGTGCTTTTGCCTGGATATGCAAACTCAAAACGTAAACCAGGGCCAACGAGCAGTTTATCACAAACATATGAACTACCTCTCAACCAATTGTTCCAATTCAAGAGAGAGCATGCACTTTGAGAGTCCTTATGATTGGACAGGAGAGCAAACATAAACAAAATCATGCACCACAGAATACGTACCGCACGCTCCTGAGTTCTTTGGTGGCGTTCCAACCTGGCTCTTCGCCTTTCTTCAGTTTCCCCTTCAACCTCTTGGAATTCTCCAGATGAAGATGCAGCAGCTTTAGCAAGCAAAGCAGTTTAGTCAGCCGTCAACTACAGAGAAGAAATAACATAATATTACAAATTTACAAAGATCATCACATCTCAAATTTGCAAGTACCTCCAAAGATAGAACTGAGATCATCAACAATATTTGCAGTTGAAGAAACTTTCCTCATGCTCGATGAGGATCCAACAGATGTTCTTCTAGCTACTTCGGGCCCTCCCTTGTTTTGTCCATCAAACAGAGGATCCTGTAAGAACAAAAGGCCAGGTTAAAAACAGACAGGCTGACACTACAACATAAACCAGAACATTAATACGGTATGATAGCCTTAGAACATTACTGAAGAGTTAGCTCTTGGCCTTGGTGCACTGCTTGGTCGAGAACCCATACTAAAAAAGGATTCAAGATCATTGTCATTCTTTTGCTGGCTTGCCCTTGCAGCAGCAGCAGCCCTCTCTCGAGCCTCTGCAGCAGCCCTTTCCACAGCAGCTCTTTCTGCTCTAAGCCTTGTTTCAGCTTCAATTTTTGCTGTTGCAGTCCTCTCCCGTGCTTCCCTCTCTCTCGCTTCTGCAGCAGCTCTTTCTGCTCTTTCTCTTGCCTCTGCTGCTGCCCTTTCACGGGCTTCAGCTTGTGCTCTCTGCACTGCAGCCCGTTCCGCTCGTTCTCGAGCTTCAGCAGCTGCCTTTCCAACAGCAGCCCTTTCAGCTCTAGCACGAGCTTCAGCTGCTGCTCTTTCACGTGCTTCTCTAGTAGCCCTTTCAACAGCTTGTCTGGCCTTTTCCCTTTCCCTCTCCATCTCCCTGACTCGCTCCCTCTCTTTCTCAAGCCTTCTTTGTTCTCTCTCCTTCTCCTCCCTTTCCCTCTCCAACTCACGTCTCCTTTGCTCTCTCTCTTCCTCCTCCCTTTCCCTTTGTTGCCTCTCATGCTCCAGTCTCTCTTGCTTTTCCCTATATTCTCTATCCAAAGCATCTTGCATAGCTCTCTCATCTTTATCCATTTGACCAGCTTCTTTACTTCTAGCAGCCTTTAAATTCTCTTTCTCCCTCATTTCCTTAGCATGCCTGAATTTAGCCTCTGCTCTATCCATTGCCTCTTTCATGGCAGCAGCAGAAGCAGCAGCAACAGAGTTGGTCTCAAAATCATCACCAGGAAAAACATCAGCATGTTCAACATTATTCCGGGCCCTACCCATTGCAAAATCTTCAAGTTCATCAAATTGAGATGTAACAGAGCTTCTTCCTGCAGCACGAGCTGACTGCGAGCTGTGCGAGTACTGAGTTGAATTTGGGAAAGAGGAAAATTCATTGACCTTTTTTGCATTTGTGGAAGAAAATGAGCCTGTCTCTGACTTTGAAACTCGAGGTGGTCTTGGAGGCGGGGGTCTTGAAGGGGGTGGAGCGCTGGTAGGTTGGGTAAAGAGAGGAATCTCTGATACAGTGAGCCACACATCATCAGATGTGTCAAAGTTCTCCTCAGATCTAGGAGTTGTATTTACCTGGGAACTAGTGTCATTAGAACTGACATTCGAGTATGGAGGAGGGCTAGTAGTTTGACCAACAGAGCTATGAAAATCGGTTGACACATTGGGCATGTCAAAAACAGGTTGATGAGATTCCAGAAAACTGTCAACAGATGGCATCCTCTTCTTTGTATGATGCTCATATTCTTCATCAATTGACTCTTTACTAGCAGGAGTTTGTGCACCACTTGCAGTTCTTAAAGGGCTCCTATCCTTCCCCCTCTTATTGATCTCAGATGACACTGGAGGTACAGACTTTCCAAGACCATCAAGAGGATCTATATCATCAAATACTCCCCCACTTCCAGATGAACTCTCCACTCTTGACTTCCCAGATCCATTAATTTTATTTATTTCTTCCAAGGGGTCCGTAAACAACCCTGAGGACGAATCTGCAGGTACTGATGTTGATTCTATGACGACAAAAGGGTCTTCCATCGAATTGGAGCCAGTCTTGATTGAATTTGAGGCTGGTTTCTGGGACCGGTGGGCATCTGAAGTTGACCTGTCCAAAGGGTGAAGCATGATATCAGCTAATATTTACATGGTATATATAAGCTAAGTAATATAAGGACAAGAGGCAAATAAGGCTACATTTGACAAATATTGAACTAGAAAGTAGAAATACATGATCACAAGCTTCGAACAAAGTGTTTAGAGTCCAAATGTACCACAAGCATGTATAGTCCTCTAGTCCCCTTTCTTCTCAATTAAGCTAGCAGTAATGCGTACTACAAGTTTCCAATTAAAACATAATCACAATTGTAATAACAAAAATTATTTATATTTTTTTCCCGATTTACATCTTCCATGTCTGTTACAAGTAAAACCGATGTGTATGATAGCATTGACATTTACTAAAGTTTATAGTACAATATTTCCATATTTCTAGCAATCAAATATTTTCGAAACTCAAAAAGGTTTGTCTCATCTCATAAGAAAATCTCAAAGTTTATCAAAGTCCCTATCATCCTCACTTAATTTCAAAAACATTTGATAACCAACAATTATACCTATCCAATCCAACCTAGCCAATAAATTTAATCTAGGAAATTTGCCATCTTCAAATTTAGGAATATACAGAGGATGACAAGCATTTCTAGACCAATGAAAGAGATCACTGAGGAAGTAGATAACAAAAAGAGGGTTAATAAAGTTACATCTGTATTCATGTGATATCTCTCATTAGACATCATATTCATGCAAGTGTGAGCCTGGTTTCACACACACTTGGTATTGACTCAAATTACTCCAAAACTCCCTAAAACTGATTAGTTACCATACACCACAGAAGTAAGAATTACAACTGATTCTGTATGGGGTTTTAGTAGACATCAAAAATGAGTCATCTGGTGAAGCTATGGCTTGATGACTTTCATATGTTAATTACAAACTTTGAGACTATGTCATAGGTACAAAATGAGCACAGACCCTCACAAGGGAGTTGAAGAAGAGCATACCCCTAACTTCTTTGGCAGATAAATACGCAACAAAGAATGTACAACTTTAATCAGTCAGAACCTAAACAGATATTCGACTACAGAACTACCTAACTTCTTATTTCCCTTTTTCTTTTCTTTGGTAGGGACCGGGGGTGGCTGAGAGAGATGAGTTCAATACATCCAATTCCATATGCATTTGCAGTGTATAGTAATTAAAAATCCCAAAACAAGATACTTAGATTTAGCCCTCCTGGTCCTTAATGTAGGTTTCTATGGTGGTGCTGCTCCAAATGAGTCTGTGCAACTGAAAATTGTCCAGCGGGAAAAATATAGAAAAATCCACATATTATTTGTTTCAAATTCATTATGATATATCAACTTTTTAAGTGCAACAAACTCCATAACATCAACATTCAGACCAGATCACAAGTCACAGTGTTGATAAACACCAGCAAAGTGTTGTTTTGATTGAATTAAATATATTAGGAAAAAGCTAACGCTATGCAGTTGATAAACCAGACAATAAAGAGCCACTAAATGATAAATACCTCTAGAATCTCAAAGTTACCTACGTCAAGTTTTGCAAGTAAATTGCCTTCTTTAATCACTTACCCAAAAATGCCAGAATATAGTCACACAAATTTAACGTGTAAACATTTTTGCAGAAATGATTAACTTGCAGCACACAAAACCAGCAAAACATAACCTTGATTAAAGTCTTCCAGAAAACAAGCACAAATCAAAGACCTACATATAAATTATACTCATTTCATCGACTGCATTGCCTCATTTGTATGCTAAATGCCAAGTGAGCTGCCAAAACCACAATCAAATCTCAAAAACCACAGACCAGACTGAACATTTAAGCATTACGCAAAATATCACAAATTGCCAATACTCTTCAACATGAAAGCCAGCACAAATACCTAAATTGAAGTATCCGCAAACAATGCCAGTAAAATAACACATAACAAAAAAGTCGCATAAAATTCATTTATTTCAAAATCAAAGCCTTATAAATTGGAAAATACCTCGCAGGTGCAGGAGAGCTGCTCCGACCGAAACCAGGAAGCAAATCATCAAAAACAGGCGCATCTTTCTCCGCTTTCACTCTCTCGCTCTTTGTCTTCGTGTCAGTCTCTTTCCTCCCTAGATTCCCAAGCAGCTCATCAAACGGCGAGCTGCTTACGGACCTGTGCTTAGGAGGAGGCGAAGACCCCGAGATCGAAGCAAAAACGTCATCGTACTTAGCGGCCGACGCTGCTGAGGAAGAGCTCTTGATCCCAGGCAATCCATCGAAAAGATCGTCATCGTAAACAGGCTTGTCAAAAACCGGCGGCTTCGGGTCCTTGAAAATGGAGTCGTAATCGAAAGACGACGTTTGAGCAGTTGTGGCTCGAGATTCAGAGGAGTATTTGGGGGGTCCACCAAAAACGTCGTTAAAGATGAGCCCGTCGCGATCGTGATCGTCGAAAATGGAATTGGATGATGACTTGGCGTTGCCGGATGAGGATCGAGTAAAATCGGATCGGAACCCGTAATTGGAACCCGAAGAGATATTGGTACCCGAAGAAGGGTTTCGAGGAGGTGCCATCGGGGCCGACTTGCCTTGGGGTTTGATCCCAAAATCTTTGGCTAACAAACCTGGAAAATCATCCATTTCAGTTCGGCTTATTGGATCGGACCGGCGGTTTTTTTACTAATTTCGTCGCTGATATGCCGAATCGACTTCGCCCCTAAATTTCTGAGAAAGTTTAGATCTGAGGAGACATAAAGGAAAAAGTACCGAGAAGAAAAAAAAATGGAGGGTGAGGAGTCAATTGTCAAATTATTTTCAGCAAAAATATAGAGAATAATAATATCCTTTATTTTTATTTTTTTTGGAATAAAAAAAATCGGAAGAGAAAGGGAGGGAGACAAGAAGAATGCGTGTTTGTCTACTTTTAGGTTTTAGCTGCTTTTCTTTTTCCCCCTTTCTTTTGGTTTCTCCTTCTCTTCGTCTTCCACTCGCTCTGTTTCCCTGCCCGATTCCAGACCGGCTTGTGTTTTATGTCGTGGTATTTTTGCTTTTTAAATGGCTCCTGGATAAAGAAAATCTAATGCTTTTGATACTTGTTTTTAGCGCTTCCTTAGCCGTTTAAACCTTGAAAATGTTGATTTCTATGGAAACCCCCACACAAGTTTTGAACGTTTGTGATTTTACCCCCATGGCCATGAACTTCCAAGTCTACCCACGAAAAATTATCAATCGAAATTCTAAATTTTCAAATTTTAGATATAATTTGTTGAAAATGCCGAGCTACTTATTGATTATTTTTAATTGGCATAAATTAACCATAATAAGTTAACAATGAAGTTTGCAATTACACATAAAATATAAACACCTATAGTTCCGAAGATTATCCCTTTAAATTTTTATTTTTTGAGTTATCTTATTCTTTTTTTTCTTTTATTTTCAAAATTATCTTATTTTTCAATAAACACTCACGGCACTTTGACTAAAAACTCATTTCAATCTAAATCCGTATCTCCATCTTCTTTAATCCATTATCCGTTTTCTAATCTTGGATGAGTTATCTATTTCTAATCTTTTTTCTTTTCACCTCTCTCTTTATATGTGTTTTATAGTTTCATGCTTTCTTCTGCAAATAGAGCCTCGGACGCAACGGTCTTGCTTTGCATCCTACTCCAATTGATTTATCATTTTGTAGTACAACATCGTACATGTGGTGTGATTTGCTATTGGGATTGGTGGATTACGGAAGGTGTCCATATTTTACATTCAAATCTCTTTTCAATGCAGTTAGCTTCTAATCTTTAATTTTAATTACGGCTAAACAAAAAGTCAAGAACTAATTTCCATTCGGATTGAGTTTTGATTAATGCAACCGAGTTAAATTTTTGTTAATTTTTATTTTCATAAAATTAATATTTTATTTTATTTTGTTTTGTTTTAAATTTAAGTAAATTATACCAAAAATTTTAAAAGAAATCTTTCAAAATCGAGAATAAAACCACTTCAAACTATTGAAATTCAATTCAGATGGATACATATTTAGTTTTATTTTGAAAAATAAAATATTTCATGTATTTATTTTTTTGAATATCAAATCGAACCGTATACAGTCTTAGTTTGAATAATTGAAACGAGATCATAGCTATCGAACTTAAGTTTTTGTTGATTGAATTTTTGTTTACTTTTAGATGTCATATGATTGATTTGTATGTTAAGAAAGTTAATTATAACATTTAATAGGCTCTTACTATTTAATTTCTCTCTTATTTAATTGCATTTAAGTATATGATGTTATATGAAAACAAATATTACTATGTGCTTTTTAAATTTTTTTTTTCCAATGAAATTCACATGCGGTTAGAAAATTAATAATTGTCATATACCATACTAATTAATAAATGAGAAAAAAATGAAAATTAGTAGAAAAAGCAACTTTAAATGATTTGAGTACATGTAAATACCATTTATTATTAATAACATTTAATATTCACCAAATAGTGATGAGGCTTTAACTAAAGTCTTTAAAGGATAATAAGGGACTAAGGACACTTTCAAAAGGAAAAAAGAAGAATGATTAGAGAGTAAATGAAGAAGGTTAAACATATGAAGAAAGGAAGCAAAGCTATTCATGTTGAAAATATATTATATGCAAGGAATTTTAGGATTTTCTTTTTTTTTTCTTTTGCCTGTTAGGAAAAGCATGTTAAAGAGGCCTACAAGTGCGCTAAGTTTGTTGGTTGATGCCAACTTGACAAACGTCTAACTTTTTCCTGCCGGGCAAAAAAGTTGCCCAGTTTTGTCTTTTCATCAGGTGTTTTCAAATTTTCTGTCTTTCATTAATCATGTAAATAATATTTTCACTCCGGAGAGAAAGGGGAAGAGGCCTCACACTAAAACTCCATTCAGAGCTACAAGAGAAAAACATTAAAGAGCCAAAGTTTGAGTTTCTCCAAGAAAGACAGATAATGGGTGGCAAGTCATGGACGCATGTGGAGACTTTTCTTTCATTTTTTTTTCTTTTTAATAGTTTTGAATCATTCCTCCCACCACCAAAGTCTTTGCCAAGGCCCAAGACTCTTTCTTATTTTTTAGCAGTTTGAATTTTTCTTATTCAAAGTTTTTTGGTTTTAGTTATTATGGAAAAGGAGAAGTGATATAAGGCTTTCAAAAAATAAATTGAAAAGATTTAGGGATGTCAACAGATTTAGGGATACTCGTAAGAGGAAGAGATTAGTTTTGAAGTAGGAGTTTGAGTTTGGGTGGAGGAGGAGATTAGTTTTGAGGTAAGAATTTGAGTTTGGGTGGGATGGACCTGTACATTGCTCCTGAATCTACTAAATGAAGAAAAAATTATGAAAATGGTAACTATGCAGGAAGTCTTTGTATTATAGAATTATATTAATTTAGTACATTTATCAAAAAATTAATCAATTTAATCCCCATACCCTAACATTATGTGCAATTGAATCCTTCTTATTAACTTATCAAAATGGACTATTAGTAGTGTTGACGTGTCTGAAATTCTTCTAAAAAAAAAAATTATCATGTCAGTTTCTTTATGCCATATCATAAGAATCAAATTGTAAAAAATAAGGACTAAATTGAATAAAACTCTATAACATAGAAACTAAATTAAACAAAACTCTATAATATAGGGGTTTTTTGAGTATTTTTACCATTTTTTGTGTCACATTACATGTGAAAATGTTGACCCTCCTTAAGCTGAAATGATATATGAAGTGTCTCAAAATCTTGAAATATTATAGTTTAATATAATTTTTACTTATAATATGAAATATATGGAAACTTTTTGTTTTGTTAATCTATTTACGCAATCCAAGAAAAAACATAAAATGACATGACATCATTGTATTCACTTTTATTATAACAATTAGCCAAATACCTTATTGGTTCTCTTTTTATAAATGATAGCATTTATTGCATGTTGGCATTGCACTCTATTAATGTCCCAAGTCCTACAACTACATCTTTTACTGTACAAACACATAGGTTATGTTTGGTATATTAATGAGAATGTGATTGTTGGAAATGTAATTGTTGAGAATATAATTTTGTAGCGTTTGGTATAAAAAGGGCAAGTGATGATTGTAAAGAATGTAATTGCTGAGAGGATTATATTGTACTATTTGGTTTGTAAGCACTTTACTAAGAATGTAATATAAATTGACAAAATTGCCCTTACGTATAAAAAACATATAAGTTGAATAAATTTATAATCTTTAATATAAAATTTAACTTTTCACCTTTAAGCAATTAAAATAATAAATAATAACATTAAAAAAATAACATAATATTTTTTATTTTAATTATTTAAATATTAAAATATGTAAAATTACTAAATATTTAATTTCACCTTAAACTTATAAAAATTAAAAATAAAAAATTATTCAAAGAAAAATTTATCGATACATCACATTACCATTATCCATTGATAGATAAATACCCGCTATCAAAAGTTTGAACGTAATCTATCAATGAATGAGAACACCTATCGATATATATATATATTATTTTAAACTTGCTTGAGGCTTTCTTTCTCTCATAATTGTGGCACCTCAACACCTTTCCCTATCAAATCCTCTCAATTCCTTAATAAATTTCCTAGATTCTAAATCATTTAAATGTTTCTTTCTCAATTTTCGACATCAAAAACATAAAATTTTCTCAAAAACACTTTTAAATTTCTTGAAAATTTGAATTAGGGTTTTATAGAACCCAAGGTCCTAATCTTTCTAATTTTTGGATTTGGTGGTAAAATTTGATCCCAATGTGCTAGTGACGAACTACCTTTCCTACGAACAATGAGAAGACGGAGAAAAAGGCAAAAAGGAAAAAGGAGAAGAAAGCCAGAAAGAAGGAAAAAAGTGAAAAAGGCAAGAAGGAGAAAATAAGGGTCAAAGGGTTACGTTGGGGAATAAAAATTTTTTTATTTTCCATTTGCAAAAGGAAAGTAACTTATCCTGCAGGAGAAAACGGAATGACATTCCCTTTTCTCATTGCAATCACATTACTGAAAGATTACTTTCCCATCCCCAAAATATCAACCAAACAGTGCAGTATGCTTCCCTGCAATTTAATTGTAAGGAATGTCCCTCACTTGCAGTCTACCAATCACCACAATAGAGTAGCTCTCCTCACTTGCTTATCACATCCTCCCAAAAGACTTCATGAAGATGTCCCTATTCCAATCCACTTCTTATTTAGTTGCTAGCCTCATATACTTCTCTAATTTGCTTAGTATTCGAGGCTTATACTTAGATCTCCAATTCTTGCCATAATCTCTGTTTTTAACCAATCTCGTCATCACATAAAGCCTTATATCTTCTAGCATTAAGATGATTGGTTTACATCTAGCTTTTATTATCACTCCATTGAAGGTCTCACACATATTGTTGTCAATGATATCATACTTGGAGAAATTAAAAAAGAATGGTTGTGATCAGTGCACAACATCCCAATTCTCAATAAAATGATTTTGTTGCATTCTCAATTCAGGCTAGTTTGGAGATCTAGCATAGTGTCAAAATTGATACTTCAACTTTTCATTTTTGAACCTGTTCCCCATCGAGTATAAATATGTCTTGCACACCTTTTGTTGTTCAATGAAAGGAAACAGCTCAGCAATAGCACTAAAAAGCCCTTATAACAACAAAATAAATTTGTTAGCAATACAAAGTTTTGTTCAATTAAGTTTTTGTACTATAGAGTTTTGTTCAATTTGATCTTTGTACTATAGAACTATGTTCAATTTAGTACTGTACTCTACAATATGATGTAATTTGATCCTTATGACGTGACACAAGAAATTGACGTGGAAAAAAAATTTCAAAATTTTTTTTTGATATGTCAATGTCACATTAGTATCGTTTGACACATCAGCACCACATTAGTGCCACTAATAATTAATTTGGATGAAGATAGTAAGGAGAATCCAATTGCACACAATATTAGAGCATATGACTAAATTGACTAATTTTTAAATAAAGGGACTAAATTGATGAAAACATCATTGTATAGGGACTTCATGGATAGTTTGATTGATGAAAATTGGTTGTTGACCTTCTTCATGAACCCCTTTTATTTATCTTTCATCTTATCCATTTTCCTTTTTTAGGTATTATTCTCTTGGTTTAAAGCTTAAAATTTAAGTAAAAATAATAATAATTAACAAAAAAAAATATAGATCAAGAATGAGAATAAAAAGGGTGATAAAAGAGGCAAATTTATTTGCAAAAAGAAAAAGGTTAGGTTGGTTTAAGTGGCTTGGGCAAAATCAAGAATAAAAGAGGTGATAATGGTGGGTTTGCTCTTATTGTCAGCTAAATAGTGCATATTTTTTTTTGTTTTAAAGAAATGAAAATTTATGAATAAAGACAAATTACATAGAAAAAATAATTAAATTTTAATAGTAATTTATTTCAAATTAAAAAGTTGCTTAAGGTGACAAAAACTTGGCTCAATTTTTTTTGTCATACAAATTCCACTATTCACAAGTTTTTGATATATTATGTAATTTATATATATAATTGCATTTAAGGTACGAAGTACCTAATAGGATTCGAGTATTTATATAATGTTGGTGCAAATAGGGTTTAATTGGAAGTCAAAAACAGTCGACAAAATTGACTTTAAGGAGTGCTTGTGTAGACGTTGTTTTTAAAACTTATTTCGCTTACATCACTTTGCATACAGAAAGGGAATTATATGAATAGCCTTAGGGATATAATGAAACTAATGTTTAATTTTGTCTTGCACTTACAAGAGTGGACCGCTAGACATAATTGAGAATTGCAAAATTGTTTAGCCTTAAAAGTCAATTTTCAATATCAAATAGATTATAAGGAATTTGGACACTTTTTGTAAATGGTGGGAACTCAAAGTGCTTATGTCTTTTTTTGAACTTTTATTCATAATATAACACTTCTCTACTCTTATTTTTCTACTCTTATTTTTCTACTCTTATCTTGCTTGTTGTTGTATATTAAAATAGTTGCTAACAAGTTCTTTATATAGATTTGCAAATGTTTCTTCTTTAAAGACATAACCCTTCCATTAAAACATCACACCTTTACATATTACAAGACATAACCTGTGGATAAATTGTATTGTTTCAATAATTAACTTATCAAAGAATAACTATCTATACCATAAGATATAACCTTTAAACCACAATATGAAAACGATAACTTTTCATATTATAACTTTTGAGTAATTATGTTTTTCAATAGTCACATTACCTTTGGATTTTAGAGATATTTTTTCAAATGTCACTTTATCAGGAGACATAACTTTTGATATGAAAAACCACAAAAAATAAACCAAACTGAGAGAGAAAACTTTTTAAGGAACCATTTCCCCGACTAAACATGCCGTAAGTAGTAACTCTTGCTTTTATAGACCCAATCATAGTCCAACAAAACTAGTATATAAAACCCAAAAAAGGAATATGCATAGGATTTTTAAGGGTGTCCCTCTATAACTATGGGCCCAAGTCTATGTCATCTTATATACTAGTTTCCTAAATTAATTAAGAAACCTTATTTACCCATTAATTGCAATAATGTCCATTAGCACATTGCAACTGACTGCTACAAAGAAAAGAATTATTAATGAGGTCACTTTCATTACAATCTTTACTAATTAGTCATTTTACCATATTATATTTCTCATGGGCTTTATGGATAAAATAATTTTCAAGGTTACATCCAACCCATGTATTACAATTCATGATTTTCATTCTTTTTGGACTCCGAAAAATATTTTTCTTCAAAAATACTAAGATATAATAATAATATACATAATATAATTTTAAAACACGTTTTAGAAAACACAATGACCATATTTCTTGACTCCAAATATCTTATTGAAAATCACTTGAATATGTTTCTCAATAGAGCGTGGTGAATATTTTATTGAGTATCCAATATAATTTATTTAGTATGTACATAATCCAGCGTACTAGGGTATAGTCTTTAAATTCAGCATCACCTATTGGTAATATCAAAACCATATAGATACTAGATAAATTATATTGACCTTTTAAATCTAAAGACAATTAATAAGTTGTAATAGAGTTCCTTTTAATTATTAATAGTGACAAGCTTATATGGTGTTCTTTAAATAGATCATGTTTAATATATGTATCTCATATACTATACTCACGTTTTTGCTCTAAGGTCACAATCTCAATGCTAGAGTTAAATCATTCTATTCTTTTTTATAGAATTAGAACAAGCGGAGGCTTTAAACATTTTGCCATATTAAGCCTAGAACAATTTTGTCAAACAAGGAAGTGAAAAACTATAACTCTCCTCTTAATAGTTCATCAACTATTAGCATAATTTTTCTACAATATTACCATATAATTTATGATCATAAATAAAGAAAATACCCATTAAAATATAATACATATAAAATCAATAATTGATATAATAATTTATAAATAATACACAGTTTTGACCATAGCTTTGTGATGAATCAAGATCTCATAGCATCAACAAGTAACAAACACCAACAACTTTGTATGAAGTCTACATAAAAAAAATAGAAAAAATTGTTAGAAGACCAAATTGGAAAATTTAAAAATTGGTTTCAAGGTGTGTATTAGTGCCACTGTACTTAAGGTTTTCTTCGCCCTTACTTGTAGTGTGTAAAAGAGTTACCGGCATATAAATCTCGAAGATACAATGAAGTCTAGTGATTGATGGCATTTTACATTGAGGAAATCAATCCATTAAGCACTCACCAGAGTATAACAAGATTATCAAACTTCTATAATATTTTTTTGCAGCAAAATAATATAGAAGAAAACTTAGAAAATGTTTGAAAAAGGAAGGAAATATTTTTCTGTTTATTGATGTACATTATGTTGTCTAAAGAATGGTCTTTTTTATAGGCTTAGATGCCTATTCCCAATAGACAGAGTTTGTATCTCTTTCAAATTGTCACACCTGTCTATTTCAAATAGACATAACTTTTGGTTTTTCCCAACAAACGTGACTTCTAATTTTTTTTCTAATTTCCAACTGATATAATTTTTTCAATATGATTTTTCAAGTTCTAACAATCCCCCACCATTTTCAAATTAATCTAAATTTTCGATAATCTTGGAAATCGATTACATAAATGAAGGTGTCTTCCAATTGAACCTTCATTTAGTGAAAACATGTTAAAGTTAACCGAAATTGCATGATAGACTATGCTTTGAACTAGTTATTCCATTTGGGTAACAGAACACATCTCACACAACGATTTCAACACTAATGAATGCACAGTATCCGATGACACTTTTATGGCCATGTGTCTATATCTTCTTTTCATGAGTGTTTTGTTAGAGCCAAGCTCTTGAACTCCTAGAAGCTGCTTTATTTCGCACTCACATAAGTAGATCCCATTAAGAATGCCCCCGTAACTAAAGCATTCTAACAAATTTATGTTATGAGTCTATTAAGAGTATATAACTCATCCTTTCCTTAACATTACGTATACCAAGCACTTCACTTGAGATGGAATATAATATATTATATTATAGTGCTAGTAGCCACATACAAATGATGTCCTTTGTCTCATTGAACTTAAGACTTGACATTATACTAAGCGTTGAGTCAAGTTTCCACCATGGGTGACTTTCAATTTATGAGCTTAAGCTTCATCCCCTTTAAGGTCTTATTTATAAGATCTTTAACAAGACTTTTTATTAAAAGATCTACCAAGTTTTCATTAGACCTCACCAAAGTTATAGTGATCAATCCGTCAGAAATTAATTGTCGAACATAGCTATGTCTTAATTCAATATGTTTATACTTTCCATTATACCCTTGGCTATAAGCTTTTGCTAGAGTTGCTTCACTATCACAACGGATAAAATTGGAGAAATTGGCTTAGGCTAATAAAGCACACCATAGAGAAAATTTCTTAGCCATTCGACTTCCTTGGTGGCAGCAACGAATGCAATAAATTTGGCTGCCATGGAAAAATCCATTATACACGTTTGCTTTTTAGATCTTCAAGAAATGGCACCCCCACCAAGCATAAAGATCCATCCTCTTGTGGAAGCGTAATCTTCTAAACTTGTAATCCAACAGCAAATGCTATATTTAGCCTTGTATATGTCATTGCAATATATTAAGCAACTAATTACTCTTGTATATTGTAATTGATCAATAGCCTTACCAGCATTAAGTACTAATTAATTTGAAGATCCATGGGTGTAGATACTGGTATACAATTACTAAGAAACTTTTTATACACTTTCTCAATGTAGTGCAATTGTGATAAAGTTATGCTATTTTCATTCCTAAAATGACATTTGCTACACCCTTATCTTTCATTACAAAGTTATTTGACAAAAACTTTTTTGTCTCCTCGACTTGTTCCAAATGCATACCAAAATTAGCATATCATCCACATATAAACAAATTATAAAACTTTTGTTTTTTTGGAATTTGCTATATATACACTTGTTAGATTCGTTTATGTTATAGCCATTGGCTAAAATGATTTCATCAAATTTTTGATACCATTGTTTTGGTGCTTGTTTAAACCCATATAATGATTTGACTAGTTTATAAACTTTATGCTCGTCTTGAAATAACAAACCCTTATGGTTGTTCCATGTAGACTTCCTTTTCTAATTCACCATTTAAAAATGTTGTTTTGATATCCATTTGGTAAATTACCAACTTATAAATTGATGCAAGGGAGATTAAAAGTCTAATTGTAGCAATTCTTGCTATTAGAGCATAAGTATCAAAATAGTCAATCTCTTGTTTTTGCGTAAAGCTTTTGATTACTAATCTTGCTTTTTACTTGACACTAGGGAGAAAAAAAAACTCTTGGGGCAAGTAGAAATACTACTAGTAAATGTATTCCTCCAATCTTGTTAGATATTTAACAAAGCAGATTCTTGCAAAAATTTTCTACTTTCCTTTCCATTTTTTTTTTCCGTTGATATTCATAAACCCACACAGTTATAATTGAAAACTGCCAAACAAGAGGTCTATTGATTATTATGCTAATCAAATAGCAAATGAAAGACTAAGAAAAAATAATTCGCAATTAGCTTGTATTTAACTGTGCCATTTGCTTTGGATTATAAATAAATTATGGCATGAGCAACATCAAAGAATCTAAAAACTAAGAACTATAGTTCAATACCCATCATTTAGCCCCCTCACATGCAAAACATATTGGTTTGCCATATATGAGACAAGTTTGTGTTAGGCTTTGCCCCTTAAACTTTTGACCTATATTAACGGTTCCAAAATCTAGACTAGAGGCAATTGATAAAGTCTTAGTTTCTTAGACCTTTTCCTACCTCAAGAATAGACTTGGCCCGTCATATGATTTTAGATTTATGGTCCTGCATTAGTTTAGGATATGCCTTAATAAACCATCATTCTTACTCAAGTTTGCATGTATATATTTTTATTTTAGGATGACAAATATTTATTCTTAAGTATATTGTGCATATCATATACAATATTATGTATTAACTCAAATCAAATCAATTAATCAATTAATAAAAGGAAGCTTATCTGGTAATTTGATGAAAAACTCATTTTTCTATTTTTTTTGTCAATCATCAACTCGGTTTAAACAGTAGCCAATTTTCTTAGTGTTCCACATGCAACAGTCATTATTGAAATGAAATAAAACCTTAAGATTGCTAGAACACCAAATTGGAAATTTAGAAATTGGCTTCAAGGGGTGTATCAATGCCACTGCCTTTAAGGTTTTATTTACCCTACTTGTAGAGTGCAAAAAAGTTACTGGCGTATAAACCTTAAAGATACAATGGAACCCAATGATAGACAGCATTTTGTACTGACAAAATCAATCCACTGAGCACTCATCATAGTATAACAAGCTAATTAAATTTCTATAATATTTTTCTGCAATAAAACAATATAGAAGAAAACTTGGAGAATGTTTGAGAAAGCAAAGAAAGATTTTTTTGTTTATTGATGTACATTCTGTTGTCAAAAGGATGGTCCTTTTTATAAGCTTAGATGCTTATTCCCAACAGACACAATTTGTGTCTCTTTCAAATAGTACACTTGTCTATTTCAAATAGACATAACTCTTGGTTTTTTTCAACAAACGTGGCTTCTCTTTTTTTTTTCTTATTTCCAACAAATATAATTTTTTCAATATGATTTTTCAACAGGCATCTTATTTGAAAATGTTCCAACAAAAATGATATCAGAATTGAAAAGGTGAGCTATACTTGAGGCTTTCACAATTTTTGCTACCTCAAGATGGGTTGAAACCCATTCTCTTGAGATAGAAAGCAACTCACTCAATGCTGTTAAATGGTCCAATAATCCTAACCTAATCCCTTGGAAGTATACAAAATGGATTCTTAGGATTAAAAATTTGAAAGGGAGAATAAAAAAATGGAATGTAATACATACTTTACGAAGTGCTACTAGCGCTGCAAACTTGTTAGCAAAAGAAGGAGTCGTGAGAGAGGTAAACTTATTCCATGTTTATTTGTGAGCTTTTGCTGTTTGAGTTTCAACCTTGTGTTTGCAGGTTTTTGGATCTGTATGTGGCCTTGCATGGAGGCACCCAATTGTTTTTTTTCTTGTGTTCTTGCTTTTTGCTATTTTGATGGCATCAAGAAAGGAGGTTTTGATTCCTGTCTTGATTGATCCTGTATAGTTGTGAGTCTGGCTATCCCTTATGTTTTTGATCTCGTAGGGATGAGTTGTTTTTGGATCTTGTGTATAGTGATTTCCTTATGAATTTAGGTTAGGGTAAGGAGTTCTTTGTTTCTTGGGTTTTGCTATGGTCTTAGTCTTGATGCTTCTTGTAAATAGTTTGATCTTTTGTTGATTTTGGATAGGGTGTTCCTTGAAGGTTTGTGTAAAATTCAATAAAGAAAGAAAGAAGCTGAAGAATGGAGGAAATATCTAAAAGGGAAGAGCTGAATCGTCTTTTTATGTATTATTCACACTATTGAAAAATATGTACAGTCTCTGTATTTATATGTAATGCCAAGTCACTACTTTACAAGTCAACAAGTCAATATTATATACATTAAAGATATAAAAAATTAGAATACAAACTATATATAAAATACTATATCTCTATTACCCCCCTCAAGTGGTGTATGGATATCTTATATGCTCAACTTGCTCTGTAGAAATTGAAATTGAAATAGATGTAATACCTTTGTGAATAAATCTGTAACTTGCTCTTTAGTACCAATGTGTTGTGGATTGATAGTTCCATCTAGTACTTTGTCTCATGTAAAATAACAATCAATTGCAATATGTTTAGTCCTTTCATGAAGAGTAGGGTTTTTGCATATATACCTACCTGATTGGTTATCACAGTACATAACTACTGAATCTTTGTGACTGATTCCAAAATCATGCAATAGATAGATAAGCCATAGTATTTCACAATAGGCTAAAGCCATTGCACGGTGTTCTACTTCTGTGGAGCTGCAAGCTAAAATGGACTACTTCTTAGACTTTCAGCTTATTAGAGAATATCCAAGAAATTTTTCAAGGCCAAATATGGATTTTCTAGTGTCTTTACATCTAGCCTGGTCACTATCTATGTAGACTTGAAGCTGTAAATTAGAGTTTTTTGATAGTAAAATGCCTTGACTTGGAGCTGATTTTAGATATCTTAGAACTCTATAAGCAGTTTGTAGCTATGTGACCTGAGGCTTATCCATGTATTGAGAAAGACATTGCATCGCAAAAGATATGTCAAGTCTAGTAAAGGTATAAGAGCCTTCTAACTAGTTTTCTGTATGTTGTGGCATCTGGTAAAAGTTCTGCATCTTCATCTCTAGTCAACTTACTATTATAGTCCATAGGGGTGCTGATTCATTTGGTAGCAAGAAAACCACACTCATGCATCATATCCAATGTGTATTTGCCTTGACAAAGAAAATTATCTTTCGAAGATCTTAAAACTTCTAGTCCTAAGAAATATCTTGGTGTTCCTAGATCTTTTAGTTTGAATTTTGTCTTTAGGTATTCTTTAATAGTCTCTGTGGCTTTCATTGATGTGCTACCAATGATGATGTCATCTACATAAACTAATAGGGCAATGAAAGCACCATTATCAGTGTTTTTAGTAAATACAAATAGTCACTCTTTGATTGTTGGAAGCCATAACTAAGTAAAGATTTTGTAAATTTAGAGTTCCACTATCTTGAGGCTTGTTTCAAGCCATATAGTGATTTGTTCAACTTACACACCAATTTACAACCTGCTGGATGAGTACTTTTCACTTTATAGCCTTGTGGTAGATCCATATAGACAGTTTTTGCTAATTCCCCATTCAAGAAGGCATTGTTTATATCCAACTGACAAAGTGTCCAAGTCTTGGCTGCTGCTAAGGCAAAGAATGTCCTTACTGTTGTTTGTTTGGCTACAAGGTTGAAGGTTTTAGTGTAATCAAAACCCTTCACTTGGTTGTACCCCTTTGCAGCTAGTCTTAGCTTATATCTTTTAATAGTCCCATCTGAATGTAGTTTGACCTTATATGCCCATTTGCATCCCACTGTATGAGCATCATCAAGAAGAGGAACTACAAACCAAGTCTTATTTTCTTCTAATGCCTCAATTTTAGATTTCATGGCATTTCTCCAATGATGATACAAAACAGCTTGTAGATAGCTATATGGCTCAGGAACTTGGTTAAGAGTTGCTGTAAAAGCCTGAAAAGAAAAAAGAAAGCCTTTTACTAGAAACATGGTTAGCAATAGGATAAAGACAGGCATTATTTGATGAAATAGGAAAATCACAGTGATATATTTTAAGGTATTTGGGTTTTTGCCTAGTTCTTGTGCTTTTTCTAGGTTCAAATGAAATATTGATATTTTGTGAGGAATTGGATAGATTTTCATCAACATTACCTACATGTGAATGACAATTGATAGATGTGATATTAGTTTTGGAAAGGGAATTATCTTCATTTAAATTACTGTTGGTAGGGGATGTAGGTGAAGTAGGGTGAATGGTAAAAACAGGCAATCGGTTATAAGAGTATGTAGGTGCAGAATTATTAGCATATAGAAAAAAGAATAAAACATTGTAAAAAATATCAACTGAATTATGAGAAGGCAAAGTGATTCTATCAGAAAAATCATATTCATATTGAAGGTTCTTGTTTGCAAAAGGAAATACATGTTCATAAAACACAACATCCTTAAAATTGTAGATCTGATTTATATTCAAATCATATAGCTTATATCCTTTAACTCCACTAGGATACCCAATGAAAACACACTTCCTAGTTCTAGTATCAAACTTCTTTCTATTTCACCTTTCAAAAAAAAAAAAAAAACTTCTTTCTATTTCTTTTTAAAGTACATGCAAAACATAAAGAACCAAATACTCTTAAATGCTTATATGAAGGCAGTTTGTTAAGCAACATTTTCATATGGGGTTTTGTTTTTAATATTGGAGAATGCGTTATATTTATTAAATGTGATGCAGCTAAAATCAAATCACCCAAAAAATGCATAGACATTGAAGCTTGAAACATTAAAGCTTTTACAACATTTAGCAAATGTTAATGTTTCCTCTCTACAACCCCATTTGGTTGGGGTGTATCCACACATGAAAGATGATGAATTATGCCTTTTAAAGAAAAGAATCCTAAGAGATTAAACCCAGGTCCATTATTAGATCTTATTTGTTTAATTTTATGATTAAATTGTGTTTCAACCATGTTAAAAAATCTTGGTACAATGTGAGAAACTTCGGATTTATTTTTCATAAGAAAAGTCCAAGTGAATCTGTTGTAATTATCTACAATGGTAAGGAAGTATTGATAACCTTGGATTGTAATAATAGAATTTGGACCCCAAATGTCCATATGGACCAGCTCAGAACAAGAAATAGTTGAGTTTCATGTAAAGGAAACTTAAGTCTCTTTTGTTTGGCAAGTGGGCAAATTTCACAAATTGTGTCATTGGAAGTACTTACATAAGAACAAAACTGTTGAATAATAGATAATCTTTTAGAAAAAGGATGTCCTAAACGAAAATGCCAAACATCAAAATTTCTAGAAATTCTATTACAATTGACATGAAAAACAATTAAAATATTAGGAACTAAATTCTTGGATACATATTTAGAAATCTTCTGAGGAGGTGAATTGAAAACAGAATCTCCAAGGGCATAACTTTTAACTTGAGTTGTAGGAAACTTGATTTGCAATATATATAGACTTGCTTGTATCTTAGCAGGACCAATCATTCTCAAAGTACTTGTGTCCTGAATTACACAACCATTATCAGTAAATGTCAAATGATTTGTTTTAGTCTTTGTAAAACCACTCATTGAAATTAAATTGAATATAAATTCAGGCACACACAACACATTATGTAGAATGATAAGTGGTGATATCTTAACAATTCCTATATGAGTCACCATGTGTCACAACCCGATACTCCCATCAAGCCCGTGACAACCGTCGCAACGACCCGGTAGATATTCATTGCCCGAAATGCCAACCGGAACCTAACAAGGCTTTAATATTAGTTTTTGCACCTCCCTTGTGAGCAACAGTTGTTAAGTATCATGTTTTAAGAGATTATAAACTATTTCCAAATCAAAACAATAGAAAAATAAGTTTTTTCTCACAGGGGCATTTTGTTCATTTTTCCTCAAAAATCTCGGAACCAGCTAAAAATGTAGTACACAAGTGGAAAACACATATTTCATAATCAAAAATAAGTTTAGATATTTAAAACATTCATTTAAAGNATTCTATTTTCTTATAAAACAATATTTATAGAGTTACCGGTAAATAATTTTTGTAGCGTAAAAACTAAATAAATTCATACATACTATAATACAAATAACCAAAATATAAAATTTAATTTACAGTGACACGTGGGCCCACGAACGACGAAAAGTATTAAAAGCGATAAACCTACAATTTTTTAGGATGGAAGTCTAACTGTAGCCCTCAACAAAGTGAGCTATCTACCGACTATCATGAGCTTGAAATGGGTGAAAAGGAGGGTGGTGAGATTATATAATCCCAGTGAGTAAACAAATACCATCTAAAATATCTAAAGCTGAGTAAATGAAGACAGATAAAATAGTTTAACATACTGTAATTCATCACCTTTCAACTCATTTCAACCAAATAAAATCAATTCATATAAATCGAGTAATCAACATGACTTATGAATTTCTTAAAACTTTAGCTCGTACCAAAATCATTCTCATACTCAGTTATCAGAGATGCCTTGGCCAAGGGCTATCCCAACCGAGTCCGCCAAGGCTATTAAAAAGTTATATACGCATAAATAATGTTTTTATTTTGAAAACATAGCCGTTCCTTGGCGTTGGCTGAGTTCACCATCAGTGGTGGTTTGGTGTGAATTGAACTCTAAAGTGTTAACCTCAAGAGTTATCCATCCGCGCCTCTCATATTGAGGTATGAATATAATAGGGTTACCGTGCCCCCTCTAATAGGCTGGTTCACGGAACCCGTCCACTGCAGCGACTAATCAATAACCCACCAATTCAATAAAATTTAACAGCATGACATGGCAATTTTATCATTATCCAGCCTATCAAGGCAAATAACAGTTTATACATTTTCAACACAAATACCAATTCAACCATTCATGCCAATATTGCCATAAGCCAATCAATTAGAACCATAAATTCACAATACATCAAATGGTCTCCAATTATTCTATTTTCAAACCATCATTTCATTTCAAGACAATGTTATAAAATCATTTCATTTAAACACATTTTATTTATAAAACATAAAGATTTACCATTTAAACTCATTTTTCATAAAATCACAAAATCAGATAAAAATCACTTTAGATAATTAAGACGATAGTAAGGTTACTCACTGTAATGGAAATCAAGTTTCGAGTACTCCGATTCTTGATCCTCGGGTACTATCTCTTTACTTTTGCCAGAATGCTCACCACCTAGACATAATGCACAATAAACCATTTACTACATTTGTGCTAAATTGTTATAAAACCAATTCAGGCTTGATACTAATGCATGAAATGGGATGTAAATTGTTCAGATTATCGTCTAAACACGGTGTTCTACACAAATTCAATTGTGTACCTAAATAAAACGGTATTGGCCTAATTCTATCTATCACTCGATTAATTGGCCAATATGTCCAATTTAACTCCATTTAATTTCATTTTTCTTCCAATTCTCCAAACCATCAAACACAAGTTAAATAACTTGAAATATGGCAAAATCATCCTCACAGTTTCTCTTAGAAAATTCGGCCATGGTGGGTGCATCAACACTATAATATTTCAAGCTTGATTCTCACACCATAAATCACTAATTCCTAACCAAATCACTTGAAATAAAATCAAAATCATCATTAATACTCTACAAGGAATATTCGGCCAATGGAGGTTCTTGAGGGGTATACGGTTTTTCATGCTAAACATTACCATTTTCGATTTCCACCACCACAATTCATTAAATTTTAACTAAAAAACATAAGACATCACAAGATTCATCTTCAATATTGTCTTTATGAAATTCGGCCAATGAAGAATCCATGAAGAACATGTGATTTTTCTTACTTGTTTTCCTTCCAAACATGATAAATCAACTATAAACACTAAAATATGTCAAAATCTAACCAAATAAATCATCAAATCTTCTCTCTCTAAATTTAGTCAACCATGAATCCTTCATGATATCTTGTGATTCAACCATGAAAAATGCAAAAGAATGCATGGGAAAGGTAGATCACAAGTTAAAATCAAGAAATTTTACCTTTGATTGCTTGATTACTTGAAATCCACCAAATTTCTCTTGAATTTTCACCCTAGGGTTCTTGTTCTTTCTTTTTTTCCTTTATTCTTGCTTTGGCCGGCCATATGAAGAGAAATGGGCTGATTTTATGCTGATTTTTAAGCCAAATAATAAATGGATGAAAATTTGACACATGTCACCATTCCATTGGTCCATGTATCATACTTACCTATTAAGTAATCTCTCTCCACCACTTAAATTTCCTCAATTATCCATGATAATATTGTGTAAAATCCATGTGCTGGACAAGTGTTGGGTGATGTAAAATTATAATTTTGCCCTTGAGGTGGAAAAATGACTATTTTGCCCTTATGCTCGAAAAAATACCGAAATTAAAATTTTTTCACTTCTCAAACTCAAATTAGGTTCTAAATAGTCAATCTTGGTCAAAAACTTCTTCCAACATTCCAATTTTAACCTCGGGTGGCAAAATGATCATTTTGCCCCTAGGTTATAAAAATTCCAATTTGAGTCCAAATCGGGCTTCGAACTCCGAATCACCATTTTAAGTCATTCTGGAGTTTTAAAATTCTCAATTTCATCTTAAAATCTCTATTTGGACTAGTTCGAGGCTTAAATCAATTTAATTGTACCATTTGGTACATTGTCGTCTTTTAACGATTTTTGAGATACCCAAGTAAGCAAACATGCATTCTTATGTAGGAATGGCATGATAAACATATTGTAGAGTCGAGCTTGACATCGTGGCTTTAATATCATTTGGCATTTCAACATATATATTTTGAACAGGTCTGAATGATATGAATGACATTAAAAAACATGTTATATGATCTATTGCATCAGAATCAACAATCCAAATATGATGATTAAAATTTACAATAGGTTTAGCAGAAGGCAAATGTTGAATGAATGAAAAGTTTGAGATTAGAATCATACCTGCAATAATAGAGTTCAAAATGGAAGAAGTATGCTAAGGAAAATTTGTCCCAAAGTGAGGGTGGGTTATTAACCAAATCTTTTCCCTGATCATTGAGTAATACCATGAGCCTCTGAATTTGATTCTTGGTAAGGGAAATGTTAGACAAAGAGTCTGTAATATCCTCACCCTTATCTGTCTCCATACTCACCATAGAGTTATTAACACGATAAGCAGCTTTTGGAGTTTTGAGATTTCCCTTGCCTTTTGAAAACTTAAAATCAGGGGGAAAACTTACCAGTTTATAACATTTTTCCTTTATGCGCCCAAATTTACCACAATGACTACAAATGACATTAGGTTTTTCCTTCTTTCTTCTATCAGTAATAATGGTCATAATAGAGGCTTCATGAAACACTTGATTGACAGATATAGATCGTTGACTTTCCTCATTTATAACAAAGTTATAATCCTCGTTTAAAGTGGGGAAGGGTTTCATTAACAATAACTAAGATCTTAGAGTAGTAAAGGAGTCATTAAGACCATTGAGAAATTTAAGCACCACATCTTTCTCATACTCATCGAAAAATTTTTGAAAACACTTCTGGTTACAAAAACCATAGTCACAACTAGGCAGATGTAATACCTTATACTTGATGTGGTAACTAATAAACCTTATTTGATGCCAATTGAGGTTAATTATAATATTTAAAAGTGATGAAAGATGAAAAGAACAATTGAGATAAAATATTCCGCACGCGAGAAAATAATAATAAAATAATAATATTTTATCAAAAAAAAATTTACAAGATAAAAAGTGATTCAGAAGTGAATTGAGACATAATAAGGTATTTTAGGTACCAAGGAGACAAAAGGAGACGAGAAAATTTTTAGAATAAAATAATATTTTATTAATAAAATAATATTAAAATATTAATATTTTTTTCAGTGTCTGAATTTTTCATGAAAGAGGAGTACATGGTCAATCTAAGTGGGGGAGAAGAAGAATGAGAAAATTTTGGAGAAAAAATTACGTTAATGGGGCCGCATGTATTTATTAAGTAAAGATAACGCGGGTAAATAAATATTTTAGATATTACGGGGACACCGCGTTGGAGTACAAACTTCGTGCTTTGTTGGTACATGTGTAGAAGAAGATAATAGAAGGAAGTTGGAGTTAAATGAGTGTTGGGAGGACTAAATTAAAATGGAAAGAAACAAAAAGGGCAAAACGATAATTTTACGTGAAGTTTGGTCAAAGCTTCTAAAGGAAGCTTTGACTCCGATTTTTTTTCAGCCCAAAACTGTTCTTATCTCCTCCAGCAAGAGTTTTTCCTCTTCTCCTCCATGCTCCACACCATTCTTGAAGCTTCCATTCCATTTTCTCTTTGTCCACCATGAAACCAAGTTTTCTTCATTTTCCCTTTCCATGTTTTCTTTTCCTTTCTTCTCCGAACTTCATGAGCACTAAATTTACAGCCTTTAAGCCCAATTTCTAGCACATCTAAACCCTAGGAGGAGAAGAAAGAAAAAGAAAGAAAGGAAGAAAAAGCTTGGTTTTGGTGATTCAAGCAAGGAACGATAAGAATTCTTGTTTTTGGCTTGAGTAGTTTTTAAAAATGAGTTAGTGACTTAGAGAAATGTCTTGTGGCAGCAAATATTGGCTTGATTGGAGACAAATTGGTAACATGTAAGCCAATAAACCCATGGGTACATGAAAGACTCAAAGTGGAAAAGGAAAACGGTAAGCTTAACACTATATTTTAAAGCTTATGGTTAGTTGAATATTGTGAGGAATTATGATTGTTGAAAGGATTTATTTGCCTAAGCTAGTTGAAAATTATTAAGATTGTATGGCATGTTGTTTGAAAGATATGAAAAAGGAATATTGTGGATGAAGGATTGAGAAACAAAGTATTGAAAGTTAGATAGATAATAATGCATGTAAACTAGGAAATAATCGAGTGAAAGTGAGAATGATTGTTGTTGCCATATATGTGGATTATGTATGAAAATATAAGATGGATTTGGGTGGAAATTATTTAGAAAGGTTGAAGTAGACACATGACATCATAATTAAATTTCCGGTGATATAATTTAAGGAATTACGTGAGCAATGAATATACGTAATTTTAGTAAAAATGTATTAAGATGTGAGTTAATTGAAAATGGTTTCATGATAGGATGAAAAATATAAATTTGAGTAAGGATTAATTGATTGAAGTGCTACCCGTATACGTATATAATTAAATATATTGAGTTCGTATTATTGTTAGGAAATGCAAAGATAAGGTTAGAGTACTGTGGTGGCGTGCCGAAGTAAACATCGAGCGATCGGCCAGTGAAAATAATCAGAGACACCTCCGATCAAATAGCAATGTAATATCCCGCTATCGTAAGGTGAGTGAACTTGCATTTCAAAATGTTTTGGGAAAATGTTATGTGTTCTAATGGATCATTTGGGAATTTTATCGGTTTTTGCTTTAAAATTTCCTTAGAACAAGCCCTTGATAAAATGTTTTGATGTTGTGAAATGTGAAATGTGAAAAAGGATGAATCCATATGTTTTCTGTATAATGTTGATATACATGTATATATACTATGTCATAAATGATACCATTGTGTGACAAATGTAACCGTGCATGAGCTGGGTGAGATATGGTGTCCGGCTATGTGCATGATGTGGTGGAATACACATGAGCTGGGTGAGATGTGGTGTCCAGCTATGTGCACGATGTGGTGGGATGCACATGAGTTGGGTGAGATGTGGTGTCCGGCAATGTGCACGATGCGGTGGGATGCACATGAGCTGGGTGCGATGTGGTGTCCGGCTATGTGCACTATGCGCTGGGATGCACATGAGTTGGGTGAGATAAAATGTTTTTTGGAAATTTCGTCTCTTTCCGATTTCATGCTAAATATGGTTCCTTTATTATGAAATGATTTAATAACTAAGGGTTTGATGGAGGGATTTTAATAAGAACGTGAACTAAGTTGCATTGTTTTCAAAGATGTGCATCATGATTTCTAAACTTTCCTTAACGTTGCTTGTTCCCTTCCTATGTTCACTCACTGAGTTTGTACTCACGTTTTTAAAATTCATGTTTTAGGTTTTTAGGGTCAAAGGTGATTGGATCCCAGGACGAAGTGCTCTTCCCAATCCATTGCTCGGTAGGTTTACCATGACATTAAATGTTAGCAACCATGCTCAGAGTCATTCCGCTGACGGTCAAGTTCTAATTACGTGTATATGACTATTTGTTGTGAAATGCTGAGATTCACTTGTCAAATTATATGTATGTATTTAATGATTGATGATGCCATTATGAATACATGACTAGGTTTTATGAGTTGTTTTCAAAGGAATTGTAATTGAGCATTATGAATTTCGGATTCTAAAAGAATATGGATTAACGTATAAGATCATGTAAGTATGCTTGCTTGGGCTTAGTGGGTTGAGCCCATTGGTCCCTTGCGCCGGTCATGTCTCGAAAATTAGGCTATAACAAAGGTGGTAACAGAGCTCTAGGGTTAATTGAATCCTAAGGATTCTTGTGTGGTTAACGGAGTTGTTAGAGTTCGTGTAAAGTCTTGTCCTTGAATTGTGGGTGCGCAACGCAAGTCAAGGACAGGAGGCTACATAGACCCCAACTTCATTGAAACCTACATGTTCTTATGATGTATAGATGGATGAGTAATCAATACTTGGTTGCGTATAGGTGGAGGTGCGTTGGTTGCACACGCCATCTCTAAAAGAGACGGTAGTCCCGATGCCCCTCATAGTGCTAACGAGGGATCATTAAATTCCACTGCCATGAGCCAATGATGCCTTGATCTAGGTAATCTGGAAGGTGACCCGCCCCGAATTCTTATTAACTAGATTCCCCCAGAATTAGAAGAGTGGTTTCGTGATAAGGAAAGCCTTGAGAGTAGCGAGAGTTTTGGAAGTGAGGACAACTCTGACATTCAAGAAGCTGTAAGAAATTTCCTTTTGAAGAGATCTGAGGAATGGCATAGGAAAAGATGAAAGAGGCAATTGCAAAGGGGACTATTCATCCCAGGAAAGTATATGATATCCGACACTTTCTTCCTGGTTGTGGAATAGGTGTTGCGCCTGTGAGTAGTGAGGAATACAGGAGGATACAACAAGCTTGGGTTGAAGATAAAAAGAGAAAATCTCAAGAGGAAGAGAAAGACCTGGAAGAGGATCCGTCGATGTGCTCGGATCAAGGCGACGAGGATCCTAAAGATACTTAATACCTTCGTTGAAGTTTGTATCACTCTAAATCTAAATAGATGCGATGTAAGGGAAATAATAGTAGTTATCTGTACAAAGGAGTTAAGAGTTGGCTTTTATTTTGTATGACTCGAACGGATTATAAAGTAGCTGCTTAAATGACTAAATGTGTATAGGAATCTTTTGGCATGACAGAGGTAGACTAGCAATATAATTATTGAGAAAGGATATTCACCTTAGTGGCGTGGTTGGTCACCTTAGATAATTATTAAGGATCGACGTAGAAAGTCATTAATGGCACAAACAACTACGAGACCTGACAAATGATTACCAATTAATCGTGGAAAGGTGAAATTTGAAATCTTAGTTGCAATTACAATTTGGAAGAATATAGGAGAAATCAATGAGGTTATAGGTGACACTTAGAATGGATGATGTGATTGAGTCGACGATTGTAATTTAAGCATGGATGGGATTACAAAATGATGCTATGACACTATAAGATGATAATTTGGCACAAATATGGACTAAGGGAGGCAAATTATGGAACTTGGGAAAAAGGGAATCCTTGATTTAATAAAAATTATGAGTGTAAAGCGTGGATAAAGATGAACTATTTTCATGGTCATTTGTACTGAAAGTTAATAAAACTATTTGAGTTACAGGACAAGAAAGATAATTAATTGTGAATGTTAAGAAATTGGGGAATATCATAAATGTTGAATATTTTTATGTGTGGTATTTATATTGAGAATTTGATGCACAATATGGCAAGATTGTCCTAAGGTGAGACTTATGAGTTGAAAATAAATGTTAAAGGATAAATGAGTTTGAAAATATTGACTCGGCTTAGTGCATATAATAAGCAAAAGAGAAAATATGCCTGGTCATGAAAGTTGTGGGATAGGCTTGGAGGAAAGCCAAATGGTTGAGCATGATCCCTGTAGTAACTTTAAAGATGGAAGAACTTATTAGTGGAAGAAATTTCCAACAGCCACTGCACTATAGCACTAACTCTTTAGCGCTGCAGCGTTGAAACTATCCCATGTCTAGTAGTCGCGACGCTGCAGCATTGACTGTCCAACACCATGGCGCTAGGGACACCCCATGTCTAGGATGCATGAGCAAGATGGGAGTGGCACGATAATGAGCTTACAAGCTGAATTATGGTCATTGGTCATTGAGCTTAGTTATTTGGGAGTTTTAAATGTTCCAGAGAATGTTTACATGAATGAATTGAAAGGTTTCTTTATTGCCTTGTATATGGGCATATAATTAAAATAGAAGTTGAAATATTCTTGAGATGGCTATATTGAGATAAGATACCATGTGAAGTATTAGGATGAATAATATGTTGACCAAAGTCAAATCCTAAGAAATAAAGGAGACGAGAGATTAAGCCTTGTTAAAGGCTTAAAAAAAAAATTGAATGAAAAGTTAGATGAATGTATAAGATATTGATAAGGGATGTCAATACCAAGTGATGAAAGTGTGAATGAAGGATTACAAGGGTGGTATAGTAAATGGGTTTATTCAGAATGTCGTTATGAGAATTTGCAATTCTTGTCCTAACTCAGCTAAATGAAAAGGGTTAGTAATAACATAAGGCCAATTGTGTGGCACACTAGAAACCTATGAAGATAAATTGGGGATTGAATGGACGAGTATGTATTCATATATCTTTAAGAATAAGTGCATGTTTATAGGACGATATGGTTAGGATGTTAAGGAGCAAATAAGAGACTAAGTGTTTCAGGAATGCACAAACATATTTGAGAAGGAATTACCAATCATACACGGCAAGAATAAAATGTGAAATTTTTAAAAACTTGCTAAAGAGCCTAACGGCTAAGTCACAAGTTAAGTGATCACATGCGGTGAGACATAAGTTTAAGATAGGTATCCCCAAAGAAATACTCAAAAGGAGTTCTGTTAGGGATCTTGTGAAAGCAAGCATTAAGTTATGTGGTTATAAAGAGGAAGCCGTAAGCTAGAAGTGATATTCATATTGACATTGAAAAGTACTTGAGGAGGACCTTATTTCAAGTCTTGTAGTTTCAAGTACAAACTGCATATTGGTCTAGGGAGAATGATGTCACATTAGTATGGAAGAATAGAACAAAGGATGATTGAAGATAATTTGGATAATGAAGTTCAATAATGAAAACTTCCCAATGTAGTATGGAAATTGGAATTCGAAAATGCTTGAGGCAGACACGATTCGAATGAGTCTAAGTTTGAGGTGACTCATTAAAGACGAAATGTAACAAGGATATAATATATATATATATATATATATATATATATATATATATATATTAGAGGTATGAAGAATAATTGAGAAATAA